>NC_089560.1:1922892-2243374 GCF_040115645.1 Euwallacea fornicatus | reverse complement strand
TTCCCATTAATGATCTTTATGTATAGAGTATGTTCCAGTAAAGTTGAAACAAGAGAGCAAATGGTTCAAATTTTGATCCCCCCAAACGTCATTCAAAAATTTTTAATTTTTAAATAATATTTAGGGTCTGTGTTCTGCTTGTTGTAAAACAATGGTATAAAAACATTAGTTGATTCTGTGCTATACAGGATGTTTTATAAACACATCTGTAAAAATCATCACCCATAGGCTTTATTTTTCAGGATATACGAAGAAATTTGTTTAAGATGCAATCTTATATCTTCGTACCAAATTAGAGGAATATAAAAGTATTAAAAATATTAATATATATTTTGAAGAAAATTGAATTACTCAAAGTGGACCAAGCAAGTAGCCGCCGAGATCGCCAGCCCTTTCAATGTTGGACTTTTTCTTATGGGATCGATTAAAAGAACTGGTTTTTGCTGAATGATGCAACAATATTGCAGCAACAAATTCCGAATGCTGTGAATTTTTAATATTGGAACATAATCAAAAGAGTTCAGGAATTCAGACAAAAGATCGAAAGATATGCGGATATGGATGGTAGTTACCCCGAATAAATAATTATTACAAAATGGTAAACATATTGCTAATTAATTTGTTTACAAATCTCATATAGTAAAATTTGACTTTTATTATTTGTTATGTTTACGCGGTATTTGCTGTACGATTTAAAATAAATCACTTTTTTGTGAAAAATACTTTTATATTCTTAAAATTTCATACAGAGATTTATGAATGCATTTTGGAAACCCTTTTTTGTTGATTTTTTTCGTTCCTTAAAAAATAAAGATACTTTTATGATGTTGCTATTTACAATTTGTTTATAAAACATCCTGTATAAAACGAAACTAATTCATTTTTTGTATATCTTAGTATTCAAACTAGCAGGACTCAACCCCCCAAGGATCTGTCTAAAATTCAAAAATTTTGGTCCATTTGTTATTTTGTTACATCTATTTTGGAACCCACTGTATGTTTTTATGACTGACACAATGTTCAGTCATATAGAGAATTCTCATGGAAACGCCCCCCTTTATTCCATTTGCAGCTATTTGTTTCCCATCAAAGCCCCATTTCCCAGCAAGAATAAAGGAAAATTCATTTCAACGGAGGGCTTTCTTTTCATTCTCACCCTCCTGGATAGAGGATTAAGGGTTTGTAGTCCTGTGTCTGTTTAGTATAGTAAATGCATTTTTACACCCTACTAGAAACGCTGTAAAATTCTTTATGCTCATCATTAAGAGCTTCCGACGTACAACAAAATGCCGTAAAGCCCCTGCATCGGTGAGACTGTTTTATGGAAGCAATTAACTTAAGGGGAAGGGCAATACCATGTCCTTTTTAAATTTATTGAAGGAATTAAGGTATCAGGCTGCTTTAATTTAGGTGTATATAGCTATCTATGTATTTTGCTGTACACTTACCGAAAGAATATTCAAAACAGGAAAAAATCAGGAAGAATAAGGAATAAGTAAAACCACCATTTTTGACGCATCCAGTAGAAGGTTATGTACTAAAGTTCCCATACAGTGTTGCCAGCAGATTTAGTTAAAAATTATCGAAATAACTCAGGAAATGTTCGACTACGCTTTAGAAGTAAGAATTCAATAAAATAAAGTGTATTGCCAATTTATTAAAAAAATACACAATTAATTAAACAAAGGGAAAGGTAGAGAAGTGCTGCAGTACAGGGTTATATATCATCTCTTACATATTTTCCTGCCAAATTACCATTTGTGGTAAAGTTACTCATGAATTTTAACATTTCACAATATGTATTTTTTACGGTTAAATTAGCATAATGAGCATAAGCGAAATATGGTCAAATTTTGTTATTTTATTCTTATTATAATACCGCCGAGGTCACAAAACTCGCTGTCGCAGGAATTTTGGTACGATTGGCAACACTGTTCACTAAATAACTGGAAACTACCAAAGGAATGATTCGCTCATCCTTCAAAAGATGTACCTGTTGCTGTCTCTCTTTATTACATCGCAATGAGATAAGACACAAGACAAACATCACTAAGGTACTGTTATTGATATAGTTTTTTTTCAATTCAGCCAGAATTTTCCTGATATTTCTTATTTGGTAATAGCTCATTCTATCATTATACAATTTTAATTCCTTCACATGAAATTAAGAAACTCACTATAATAGTGAGACTATGCTCTCGGTACTGCGCAGGTTTTATATTTGCTTTCCCGCGATTTCCTGGTACTCACGTTCCGACATAACCTCAAATAGAGTTTGTTTGTTGTTTTCGATTAAGTTTTCAAACCAAAGAAAAGTAAACGAAAATAATCATTGTGAAGCGTTTCTCGCATTTTTTCGACGTCCATAAACTAGTATTGATCGTCCCTGTTCATCGTCTCGCAATTTGAATGAAGACATAACGAGATCCCGGTAAACTTTTTAACTTTTTTCCGCTTGCTCGCCGGCAGTTTTCAACGCTGTTTACCAATAACACCGACATTAAAGCGGACGAAAAGTGCTTTTAGTGGAAAACCGACGGAAAAACTGCTTATTGGCGAAATGTCGTCCCTGTTGAGTGCAGATTTGGCTGCAGCCTGCAATGCCCTCGGGTATTTTGATTCAAAGTCTAATAAATATTACGCAGATGCTAATACTTTGGAGACTGTCAAAGATTTGATTCGCTACTTAAGGAGAGATGATGAGACCCATGATATTCGAAGACAGCTGGGAGAAACTGGAGTTTTACAGAGTGATTTATTGCCCCTACTAAAGAGCTATTGGGAAGAGTCTGATTTGTTCGATGTCTTATTAAGGTAAGGACTGGAATAAGAGTTATTATAATATGTACAGGTATTATAATTTACCAATCAGCCAAATATTTGGATTACCAATGATGAGATGAATTAAAATTATGAAATCATTAGTGAAATTGATCAACACATCATTGTAGAATGTTTATACCGCAAAAACATATAATTAAAAATGTATTTTTGCTGATGCCACTGAACTCATAAATCATAGTTTGCAGATTTATGTTCTGCTCAGTGCTATGTATGCGTTTAAAAACCATCTAACTAAATACACACTGACAAAATCTTACAATACTCTATATAACATAGATCTTCTTAGTCCACTGTATTGTACTCTAACTATTTTGGAACAGTAATATGTTTTGTTGACTACTAAACATATTACCACAGCATTTTACACAAATTTTTTTTATTTGACTGAAGTCCATAGACCTATTTAAAATGTATCTGAGGAGCTATCTTTTGTATAAATTATTCTATGACTTTTGATTCCTACAGAATAAAAGTGTTGTTTTCTTTTATTTGAAAGCACATGTTATGTGATATTACATAAACTAATATGTGTTACACTGACTGAATTGTTTTACCAACTTCAATTTATAAACAAAATATTTTTATATTTTATTGAGAATTTTGTCGTCTTTCGCAGTTTTTAGCAAACAAATCTTAAGCAAACGGGAAAAATTAACGCCAATAAATAAATAAATAAATAAATAAAACATTTTATCTTTGACACTTGATATTTTTATGTGTCCGAAGCCTGGAATTATCTCAACAATTAGAACACGTTTAAATCTAAGCACAACAACTTTGCGTCTTTATTCTTGAATTATCTCACGGCAAAATTGTCAGTGTCAAAGAAGTTTTATATGTGTAGGTACGTGAATTAATTAATGAAGCGCTTTTACGAAGAAATTCATGAATAAATTTTCAGGTTAAATTGTCAAAATGCTATGAAAAACCTCACCTACCACTCAACATGTCCTTCACATCCTGTTTCTTACTCCTTTTAAACTCATTGTAATTCTCAATGCGCTTAAGAGCAACTAGAATACGAACTGGCAGCTTATTAAAATGAGATTTTAATGAAAATCTTCTAAAAAGAAACGAATAATTGCAAATTTGCCATTTTTATGGTAAATTAAGTTGCTGCCTTTGTCTGTATGATCTTAGAAACCCTGTTTTGACTTATTTAATATTTATATAAATTATATAGTAATAAGTTTAGAATTACTGTTCTGCTATTTATTACCTCTGATTGTATCGAAATTGAACCACAATCCAATTTTGGTTGTTTAATGTGTAAATACAAGTGGTAGAAGCGTGTTTATGAATTTGGGGTTAAGAGGAAATCTAGCCTTCAGAGAATTGTCCAGCAGGTAGCCTGAGAGAAACGTGGTGATTCCTAAGGGACCTCTATCCTTCCTATAGGGTTGTCGGGAGTTCCAATAACATAGATCATGGAGTATACTTCAGAGATTATACATTGTAGAAAATGGAATAAAAAATACTCGAAAATATTTTTTATTGCAGTATTGCCAGTTCTATTTAAAACCAGTGATGTCATGGGATTTTTGAAAGACAACTTCGGTATCTGAAGCAAATTTTGGATATGATTAAGATAAATTCTAAGTTGTTTAATTTGAAGAATAAATCGGAAATATATCTCTTGGATAAGGAACACTTTATTGTTATATCTGGTGTTCCAGTCACAAATAGTAATAACCAATTCGGTAATATAGTCCTAATAGTTTAAGGCCGTATAACCAAAGATACAAAAATTTAATTACACTTAAGATTTGGAGGTTTTGAAAGGGTCTTAATGAGTTTTGTTAATATAGTTTTTTTTATTAAAAAATGAGTTAAATTCTGAGATTTTGCGTTTCTTTTTACCAAGTTCCTTATATGCAGTTCGACTCGCCAGCTCGTTTATGAGTATTGAATAGGAAACATTCGCGATAACTTTGTTTTTAAATATTCAGTTGTCGCAATCAAAATCTATGAAAAGTTCAGAGAACTGTGAAAAGTGGTTCAAACAAAAAATGGAAACACTAGAAATCTGAGTGTTGACATTAAAAATCGTAGTTCCTGTGGCTAAAACGTCCGAGAAAATGCCTGACAACCATAATATTTAAAAGTTTAAATCAGAATTTCCATAATTAGAAATGTGAAAGATATAAAAAATTGTTAAGAACTTTGATATTTGGTATTGAAAAAGGTACTTCCAGTAACTGAGATTCTAAAAGTGAAAACAATAAGAATGTTAATTTTCCAGAAATATAAAATTTACTTCATCAATTTATGTCAAATAGTTTTGTAAATAATTTAGTTTTAGTAAAGGTCTACAACTGCCGAAAGAGTTGTAAAATTCAAAATAAATAAAAAAAGTTGAAAATCGGTACTATATTATATTATGAAACTTATGTTTATTTTCAACATAAAACCTATTTTCACTAAAAAAAACTGTCATGTTCTATTTAAAAAATTAAATGAAGGTCAGTTTCCGATGTAACGAGAAGTTACATTGTCTTAAAAATATTTTTACAATGTCAGGTTTTTCCCATAAAACAATAATACACGTTTCAAAAATATATTAAATTGATAATTTTCCATATGCGGATTGTGTGAGCTTTCAAAGGTGACCCCTGAATATGTATACATATATGTATTATAGGAAATGGAGCTTTTAAACTTATCAAACAAAAAATATTTTGGGGCCCAAATTGGGTCGACATCTATGGGATTTTGGAAATTATAAGAACTAAAAAAATGACTATATGGGAAAAGTTGAAGAGAATTTAAGTGCCGATTTCATTAACTAATTCGTAGTGGAAAGATTTTAATTCCTAAATAAAAAATAGTAACGTAAGGAAAAAAGTTAATACTCATATCTCTGATTCAAAAACGTCGCAACTAAAACTAACCGCAGAGGTGTATAGGTCGCAAAAATTTTCCTGTTTTTACAGATTTCAAAATTGAGACGTTTTTTAATTCAAGTGATTGCATATCTTTTTCGATAACGCAGGGTTTTAGAAATTAATTCAAAAACAAAAAAACAGCAAAACTGCAATGAACTCGCTATTAAATTCCTTTTCACTTTTTCAATTTAACCAGTTTTCTATCTTTGATACTTCTTAAAATGCCTTTACATCAACGTTTAATTTGGACCTCACTGTGCATGTATATATATGTATTTTAGTACGAAGAAGGGGACTAGCAAATCATGTAACCACCATCTTGGAATGGATAATCCGAGGATCTTTATTTGAGAGAATAAATCCGCCTTTTTGACTTGTTTTGCTAGCGGCCCTCCTCCCACTTACATAATCCCATATCCATGTTTTTAAACAAACCTCAAGGCGATATTCAACAACCCACATCCTGCATGTAAACAACACCGTTGTGTTTTAGAGTAAACCGAGCACATAATTTATTTTGCGAAAGTATAATATGTAAATCCTGAAATAGAACCCCCGCAGTTACTGTCGTGAAGTTTTAAGGCTTAGCGCTCAGACTTAGGTCTTTTTATGGCCGTATCAAAATTTAATCTGAATTTAAATGTTTAATGGAGGTAGGCCGAGCGGTAGGCTTACCGTTCAAAGATTTAATTTGTCGGGCCCTTTATACAAGCTGATTTATACACTCTTTCCTGGGCCTTGATAGAAGTTGAACACGCATGGTTTAGATGAAGACAGATAGGCACATTAAAATCTCTAAAGGCCCAGCTATGAAAGTCGGTTCAGGCGAAACAGAACTGGTACTTTAAGCATCCAATAAGAACATCTTTGCTTACGCAAAGTGCTACGAAATTATGTTGTTTCTCGGTTAATTTGCAAAGATTTTTTTTTTTAATTTAAAAGGGAATTAATTTTTTTTTCGCCCAATTATTTGAAAACCATACTAAGTGTACCAGAATTGGTGCTTAAATCGTCCAATAAAAGTATCAATGCAGGCAAATTAATTTCATTCGTGTCTGTCAACAATGCTGTTGTCTTGGGATGGCCCAAGGAGCCCTACTGGTTCGGCTGAACTGACTTTCATACGACTGGGTCTAAAAGCAAATTAATTGGCTTTCCACGTGAGAAAAAATCTTTTCGAATTGAGTGAAAAATGTCATAATTTCAATTCCCTTTTACGGTTATGGTGTGTAGTGCAGTAAAATCTATCTGGGATTTTACGTAGCAATACAGCGTTTACTGGCAAGTAAAGGATTGAATTTCGTCGCAGGCTATAACTGAAAAGCAATATCATCCTAGCTATTGCCAGAATAAATTGAAAAGTTTTGTGCTGAGATTCCGCCCGATTTCCAAACAATTTTCTTTGGGGAATGAGAACTCAATTTCCTGTGTTTAAACCATCGTTTCACGAATGGGTTACCTTGCAGAGTCGTATGATATACTTTTACACCCACCTGCAATTCTTTTGTGTATTCCGCCGGAGAAAACTTTCAAAAGTTCAAAACTGTTATTTGCAATTTCCAGATTGATTGTAAATTTAACAACTCCGGCTTTGATGTTGTGGAACGAGCAAATACCTGTGGAGAAGACTACGAGGAATTTGTACCTGCAGGTGGAAGACCATTTAAAAAATTACAAAGAAGCATTTGCAGACGAAGCTGTATGGGCGGTGCTCAGCACCAGATTGAGCAAAATTCTTGAAATTGTAAGTGTTTTGTGTTAGGGCTGGCAAAGGGGCCTATATTCTGCTTAATCTTTTTCCACATTCCTCGGAGCGTAGTCCGAATACTTCAGGCAAAAACACGGCATAAATATCCGGGGACAAAGGACCTGAAAAGTAAATTAATTAAAGTTTTATGGGGACATTATTAAAACCTAAATCGCAAGTTAGGCGCTTGCCGAAAGTCTCCGGGGGGTGAGCTTAGGGTTTCTTTTTCCTTCGCCAAGAGAATTCCATTGTCGAGGTTTCTTGGTTTTGTTTCGGATTCCTTTGTACGCTACTCTTAACAATGGTTAAGTTTTCTTTGGAGTTATTAAATTCTAGTTCATTTATTATTGTAGTGTGTTTGCTCTGTCAGATAATTTTCCTTTTAATATGAATTATGAACGCATCTCCTTAACCGCTTTGTGCCAGTTTTGGGTTGGTTAAGTTTTTATTGAAATTTTCAGGAGCCTTTCCAAAGAGGCGACGAAAACAGCTTAATTATCGAGAGGATTTTAATATTAATCAGGAACGTTTTGTACGTTCCTGCAGATTCCATGGAACAAAGACCAGATAACGATGCCAGTGTTCATGATCAGGTGAGGGCGCGGGAATTAGTTGTGGGTGTTCGCTACTACACATTATAATCTACTGTTATACTGACATCGCATTATACCTAATTAACTTGGAGTACCAATATTAATTGCCAGCTAAAATTGAGTGTCATTCAGCTGCAGAATCCTTTAATTGCTAATTAGTTCGTGTTCCTCTGTTCGACACTGGTGCTTTGACCTTCCAGCATGTTAATCATTTCGGATATTTGCAGTAATGTGAAGTGTCAAAGCACATTTGCTGCAGAGCTGTAAATAATGACGCGTTAACTGTCGGTTTTCCGCACGAGGGAGTTATAAAAATAAAAATTTCCGACGTCCATTTCAGGTGTTGTGGGCACTTCATCAATCAGGCATGCTGGACATAATCCTGTATATATCGAGTTCGGCGATCGAAAATGCATATTACTTACACATTTTGGAGATTCTGTCGTTTATGTTGCGTGAACAGAACGCTTCCGAGCTCGCACACGCTGCTTTGCAGCGAAGCCAAACGGAAAAAATTCGGGATGAGGCAGAGCTGTTGGCCATTCGGCATAAAGAAATCAACCAGAGGCAGAAAAAGGCTAAAGCTTTCAGCGGAACGAGGTAAAATAGTCCTAAAATAGTCCTAATAGTGAGGAGTTGCCTTCAAAGTGTGAGCTGATCCGTGAAAATAGGTTTTGATGCTGCTACATCGACGTTCTTTTGAGGATCAGAGATCAAATATTCGCTTTTGAGAGATAGAAGCATGCATACACGGTTCCGGAGAAATTATCATTACTTTGACTATAATAACGCATCATTAGAGTTCTTTCACTTAAACTGTCGCAGACAATTGTTATACTGTCTAGCTAGTCACAGGTAAATGCCCGACGATTTTCAAATTTCCAGTCTATTACATATTTTTTGACTGATTACTTAAGCTTTTTACTTCTCTTTAATGCCTTTTAGTTTTTGTACGAACTTAAAAAAAAAAGATGAACATTTATTTTGTTGCACATATGTCCATGCGCTACCCCTTAATTTTCGAACGTTTCGATACTAGCGAAGCAGTGATTTTACAATTACTATTTATTCTACATATCGACTTCGTCCTTACTTTAAAATTAAATATTATTTTTTGCTTCATGTCCACAATTGTCTGCTTTATTTTGTGGCTATTTGAACCCAATTTAATTTTCTGTCCATTTGTAATAAGCAACTGCAATCAATTAAATGACCGCAAAGCAATTGGCTTGGAAATTTCCATTTTGTAATTTTATAACTCATGCCATATTCATTTTGCTTCTGTGGAAATGCTAAAAATTCCACACTTTAACTAGCGGTAAGTTAGTATTTTGGGGAATCTTTGTGTTTGGTTTTATCTCCTCCAGGAATGTGCCTGGGGTTGGTTGTGCGGAAAATAATTATTGAGAGAAAGTGTCTAAAATGGCCTTTCCATTTCGAGAATAAATAATAAAGTTTTGGAGAAAATAATATCTCCTTAGTTAAATGATGAGGATGTGATGATTTTCCAGACACTCGAGGTTCGGCGGCACGTTCGTCGTGAAGTCGATGAAGTCTATAAGCGACAACGAGCTTATTTATCACAAGCCGTTAGGCAAACTGGATTCACTCAATTTCGACGTCGATAAGACCAAGCCTAAAACTCCGAAAAATCGCCTTCCGGTAAGTTGCTGGATAAAAACTTTCATTTTACTTAAGAATTGTTCGGATCGTTTTCATTTTATGTCTCTGAATAGTCGTCGTTATCTTTAATTGAACTTCGACTAGTTCCGACTACAGTTTGGATAATGTCCAATTTTATCTCTCTTTATTATATCTTTCGTGAGTTCTTAAAAATTATAAATTAAGACAACTTCATCTTGAGTAAAATAGAGTTTTCAAAAGTTTCAAAATATGCCAAAGAGTTTTTTTCCTCAGATAAAAGCCGCAGCCACAGGGCGGAGATCCGCTTTCAGTATTCGGCTTTTCCTCAAGGAATTCTGTGTCGAATTTCTGAATGGCGCGTACAACACTTTGATGTATCACGTGAAAGACAATTTGGTTAGGGCAAAAGCACAGGCCCATGATGAATCCTATTACCTGTGGGCCATGCGATTTTTCATGGAGTTCAACAGGTGCTACAAATTCGAAGTGAAACTCGTTAGGTGAGTTTGCTTATATCTACATTTTTCAGTTGTTTGTTACTTTTCTGCGTTTTGACTTGGTAATTTTATTACTCGAGATCAGTCAAGTCGATTGAGAATTGGCCCATTTCGCGCTGGGCGATTGCTCTGACTGAATATGTCCCATCTTATAGATTTCTCTTGCCGAATCGGGTTCAGTGACTGCGAGGAAATATTTCATGCTTTAAGCGAGAACGCAAAGCGGGAGGAATTCAATATATTGACGATACAACAGGAAATAAAAGCGCATACCAAAAAACCGACGAATAGAGAAAACGGTCTTTTAAAAACTGATTTGAATATTGTCGGGATGAGATATTGAACGATTTTGCTGCCGGAATATGGAAATTACTGGATATGCATTCAGGATTCGCAGTATTTGCGGGTATTCATCGTTAATTCCTTGACTGCGCCGAGGATGGAAATTTCCTCTTTATTCTTTATGGGTCGCACTGCAAACTAATGTGTGCAGCAAGTTGCGTACGGACTTGCTCCGCTCCTTGCAACTGAACAATGCTCTGCTCAGATTTGCGTTCGTTCTTTTTTGTGAAAATCGTTAGGAAAATAAATTTTGTTTTCCACATGCATCGCTCTGCTTCCTGCTCTCATAAAGCCTGCTTTAGTAATTGAGGTGAACACGCAGCGGCAGTTAAAGCGTATGTTAAAAAGGTATTCTGCAAAACAACTCGTGTTTCTAACGGTTTTAGAGATATTTTAAATTCAGTCAATTACATTGAAAATTAAGGAAAATTAATAAAGTAAATTTTTGAAATTTCGACTGTCAACATCAATAGGTTTTCCACGTTTTAAACCAAAGTTTTATCACTATTGTTATAACACATTTGATTTACAATTCTATGGAGTCATGATGTTGCATTTGGAATAACAAATTGCAGAAATCAATTCTGGATTGAAAATCTTTTCGCAACAATTTTGAACAGGCATAAACTGATATGGAACCAGCGTCTTTCCGTAGACGTCTAAAAATTTATGATTTTCTGATCCCCGCTGCCTCAGATATACGGCTGGCGCTAGTATCCGGATTTTCTAATATTTGGACCGTGAGAATTATTTGTCTTTCTTTACTTATTTTTAAACGAAATGAATAAATCTCTTCCGGTTTGTTGTAACGTCCTTTAAACGTTCGATTTGGTTGAATATTATTGGGATAAAGTTCCTGGTATCTTTCAGCAACCCAAAAACTTCTAAAATGTGTTTGCGCATAAACACAAACCATATTTTTCATCTTTATGTTGGTGATGTTATCACGTTGACGCATTGTATACAATATACTTGTCACACGAATGAAACATGTTGTTTATTACTAGAGTTAAGGCTGATTGTCAATATTGCAGTCGTTAGTAAAAGAAACGTGTATATTATACGCACTTAATTCTTATCGATGATGTACACTGTGACATTTTTTAAATCGGTTTTCAAAGTGCATGCATCCTCTAGCAGGGGGTGGCATCAAGTACGAAAATCTTAAATGCTAAGGGGGGTTGAATTAGATCTCGCCTAAAGGTCGTTCAATTACCTTTTCAAATATACCCTTTTTTTTAATTGAGAGGTTTTCAAAAAATCATGTTCAAACCCTGAACAAGCTTTGGTATCAACTGCATTGTACAAAAATTGTTTATTAATATTTTAAGTGTTCAAATCTCACATTTACAAAAACTTCTACTTGAATTTCCTTATACACAGCTGTAATTCTTCTCTTCAGTTCTTCCAAATCTTGAAACCGGGTTTTATAAACAAGAGATTTAAATGTCCCCAGAGAAAAAAAATTAGAGGTGTTAAATGAGGCGATCGTAGTGGCCAAGCAATTGGACCTCTACGACCAATCCATTTACCAGGAAACCTATTGTGTAACCACTGCCTAACAGGAAGAAAATAGTGTGGTGCAGCTCTATCTCGTTGAAAGTGAAGATCTTGTAAAACACTATTACTAGCCGCATCAACTTGATTTTCTAAACTCGTTGTTAGTAATTGATCTATTATCTTTCTAGTAAATTTAAACAGAATTCATCTGTTAGGTTTTCCTCTACAAATAAAGGACCCATAACGGCATTTCCAAGAATATCAACTCAAACATTTAGTTTTTGCAGATACTGTGTATTGTTTTCATTTCTCTAGTATCGATAATTCTGTTTGATAACATGTTATCGCTAAAGCAAATGTTTTATGAAATGTTTCGGTTATCATTTATAAAATATGTCATAGTTTCACAAAATTGAATTCTTCTGTTAAAATCGTCGTCAAAAACTTATTGAAAGATTTGCATTTTATATGGATGAAATTTATTTAACTTGAGAGATTTTCTTACTGTTTCGTGAGACATTTCTACTTCATACGCCACAGCACAAACAGAACTTGCCGGTTCGGCAAGGAATGATGGTTAAAACAGCAATTTGAGCTTCTTCATTCAATGCACGTACTGAACTTTTTTTTGACAGCGGAACCAGTTTTAGTAAATTTAGCAACTAATTCCATCACGTATTTATGTTTCGAAATAATGTTGGGATTCTTTCCATTAAAATTTCCTGCTTTGTTGCGCAACTTCCATATTCTTCGTAGATGAAAAAAATCTCGGTTCTTTGTTGAATCGTATATACAATTTTTGTAAATAATGTTATAAACACACGATTTTTAAATCGCGAGACAAAATTTGCCATAATGAATATCCTCCTATCGTCCTTCTTTAATCAAACAGTCTCATTCGTACTGTGTTTTCTACATGTAGAATATTTAAATAAATGCATGTTCAAATACAAATAAGTAAATAAAAACCACAATAATCATCTATTGTTTTCAAAACCCAACTTCAAGCTTTGGAAAAATTGGAGAAAAGAATTGCGGCTGCGGGAAAGAAAATTCAAGTAAAAGTTTCTGTGAATGTTAGAGTGGAGTGTGAAAATAAATTTTATTACTGTTTAGAAAAGAGTAGAAAATAATGGACAGCATTTTAAACACTTAAAACATCATTAAACGATTTTTCTAGGATAAAATTGATTCCGAAGTTTGTTTAACATTTGGACATGATTTTTCAAAAATCTTTAAATAAAAGAAAATCAGATACGTTCGGAAAGATAATTGAAAGACCTTTCGAAAGAGATATAAATCAACCCCCCTTCCCATTTAAGATTTTAGGGGTTGTTTCCATTCCTGCTAAAGTGGGATCGAATTTAACTCAAAACCGACTTAAAGAATGCTCCTTTTGAAAATAAAACCGTCGCGTTTCGATAATCGTCGAAACATTGAGGGTAGTTCATTTTTAAATGGACACACTGTATGTATTCAGCGTAATGAAGTCGAAAATGAACGTTTGCTCGGTGATACATAGTGCATTTGACGCCTGAGAACCCCAATTAATTCTAATGCCCTTTTTCTAGTTGAATTCATGTTGTTTCTTTCTGCGCTGTTGAGCTTACAAATGCGACTGATCAATAAACAAAATATAGCTGTAGATTGGAGCCTACGCAATCTGAAAAACATTTGCAGATACTTATACTGCGTTTTTGCTGTTGGGAGCATAAATGTAAACAATCTTTTGATACAAACTGAAAAACGGGCCCTTGGCAGGGGAGCTCGTTCGTATCTACCTCTACCTATGGGTTTGTTCGATGGTTTTAATTTTTTGCCTCAGTTTACATGACGATTTTAAGTCGTTTAATCCATACTTGGTACGCTCTACATTGCTCGGTTTCAAGTTGCGCTCGAATCATCTGCGAAAATGATCAGGAAAATGCATTAAAAAGGAATAATATATGCAAGGAAAAAAATCTAGGATACTGAAATTAGTATTCAAATTTAAAAAAGCATGAACTTTATGCGAATACATGCGTTTTTTATTGAATTGATGTTTAATTATGTTTTTCAATCAAAAATAATATTCTGCTATTGTGGAAGTTATCGACCCAGGTGTTAATTGATTGCTTTAGAATTTAAATCCAAATTAATTGGGTTAGAGGGGTCGTTGGAAGAAATGAAAGGCTTCTTTCCAAACCGGTCGACGTTTCGCAATAATTTCTTTAATATTATTGTTTTTTTTAAATTAATTCACGTTTCACGCTTAATTTATTGCAATAATTATTGCAAAACGTCAACCAGTTTAATAAAGAAGCCGTTGATTTCTTCCCCTCACTCCTCCAACCCAATTAAATTAGATTTAAACCCTAAAACATAGTGAAATTAATTTGATATTACAAGATTCACTCGAGTTATGGGAACATTATTATTATACACAATTTTAAGAATAAAACTCCGGTTTTTGCATTGGTACGAGCAACACCTGGTCCCCACATGTATTGTCGATTCACTTCCCAATTTCGAGTCCGACTCCCTTTTCGGTCTTTTCTTTGGTTGTTCCTTCAGCTCCTTTACGGTCAGTAAAGCTGCACTAATTGATATCAATGAACTGAAATGGCTAACGATCATAATAATGCAATTCAGATAATGCCTACTCCAGTCATTAACACAAAGAATAAAAAACAAAGGCTGTTTTTAACATCATGTTTTTAAACCAAAAACTTTGTTCTTAAGTCTCCTCTACTCCTACTTCAATCCAGAATTATTAGCAAAGTTTGGGTTTTCTCGTAACTTGGTATAATATACAGGATTTGTTTTTATTTCCTTTAGGTTCGTAACACAATGGAGAGAGGATAGTTCCTTGTTTAACCTGTACAGCCAAATAGACACAAACTTATACCTTTAAATGTATTTTTTCAGCACAACCGTACATCAAATTTATTAAACTATGTTAGTAGCACATTTTCAAGTCTGCTTTTTGCATTGTCACGCACATAACACGAATCAACGTTTTAAAACCTTCAAACAATCTGAAATACATTATTTAATTTTCATTGCTACCTATCTCAATACATGTGGCAATTTTTGTCAGTAGGGGGCAAACCTGAATTTCAAGTGAGTTGCCGCCTGCAACACAGCAGAGGCCAATGAAAATTAAATGAGGTATTCAAGATTGTTCGAAAGTTCTAAAATGTCGGACACTCTATGTTAGCAACCTCATAAGGTAAAACATTTTAAAAATTGAAACGTGTTACATTATTCGTAGCTTCGTCGGTAAGAGCCAGGTACTGTGGATGCCTGCATATTCCCTGGATGGTTTTTGACGATTTGATTCTCGTATATCTGCGTATTTACATAAGTCCTTACCTCCTTTTATATACTAGATAATTAAAATTGCCAACTCATATAAGAGAAACCGCGGTTTCTTTAATAGGAGCCTATTCCTAAATACCATGTGGCAATAAATACGAAGGAACCTCTTAATTTGTCTTATAGGTGCAGTAGTGTCACTTTATTTTTTCCTTTGGGATGTTAGGAAAAATGTATTAAACAGAATGTTTCATAAACATACCGACAAACTTTGAGGGGATGTAGAGATCATAAAATAAAATAATAATAAATATTTAGAACGAATAAAGTTAGGTCCAAAATCGCTTCGTTGCCATGACACAGGGTGTTAAATTTTTCATAATTTTTTTTTTTTATATTTCAAAAACGATTTGTGATACGGGCATAAAATTCGAGACATGCTATGGCGGGATAACTGTGCATGTTCTGAGGCAAGCAGAGTATTATTGTCATCGACGCCAGTGACGTCTTTGCAGCCATTCAATGGGATATTTTTAATGAAGAAACTGGTACGCCGTTGACTTTTTTAAATACTAATATATATTTTTAATATTCCATCAATTCTTAATAGAAAAGGTCTCGTAGCATTCTGTTGTTCAAGTAGGTGTTTTCAAGATAAAAAATAATTTCCTATTCCTGGGCCTACCAATAAACCGGTATAGGTTTTCCAAGCGGTATTTTTTAAATACTTTAGAAGAAATTAATTTAATTCAACGTAAAATAATACTCTTTTCCCAAAGTATGATTCCGTTAAGTTCTGAGCCATTAACACATGCGGATACGTTGGAAGGGCGCATTGACGCTACTGTTGTAGGTTGAAATATTTTGCCTACTTCAGAACGTACACATTTATCCCACTATAGTAGTTTAAGAAATTTCATGTCTTTATCCCAAACTGTTTTTGAAATATAGAAAAAAAGAAGTTAAACAGCCTGCACTTTGGAAACGAAGCGATTTCGGATGTAATTTTATTCGATCTGAAGATTTGTTTTTATGAGCTTTACAACCCCTGAAAGTGTTAGTATGTTTATGAAATACACTGTATAGTAGTGACTTGTCGCTCCTTTTTGTATGCAAGCAAGTTTTTTAGGTTCAAAGTGCGACCGTAAGGCACAAACTGCACACGTTTTTTCTGTTTTTTTCAGTGAAACACTGTCGGTCCAAACATTCCACTACGTCCAACAACAAAGCGAAAACTTCTACGACATGATGGCCACCGATAAAAAGAAACTGAAGCTCTGGTCGCGCCGTCTCCATTTGACCGTTTTGGCTTATCGTGAGCTCTTCATGACTTTATCCGCGATGGACAGATCACCTGATGGTGGGTACTCATAAACATCCTTCATACTGCAACAATTAGAAAGTTATCTTCTCTCTAGGTAACGTCCGTGATTCCTCGAAAGTAATCAAAAGCAACATATTCTACGTCCTGGAATATCGGGAGTTTATCCTAACTTTGCTCGTAAACTATGATGAGCTGAAAATGTCAGACGCTTATCTGAAAGATTTAATTGAAACTCAGCACATTTTCCTGAAGATGTTAGAAACTTTCGTCGGGCGGGAGGGAACAGTGATGGTGCAAAGCAAAGGCAAGAAACGTAAGAAGAACCCCAAAAAGGGTAAGTATTTCGAAGTTTTGTGTTTTAGACTAACTGAGGTTCAGGTCAATATTGCATAATAATTCAATTCGTGATAGTGAACCGCTGGGAAAGCCACAAGTTGCCGGTGCCATCATTTCATTATTCTACTCTAGTGCAAGGTAATTAGGGCAAACTTTGCCGACGAATGGCATAATTACTGAAATAATGAAGTTGAGTTGCAAGCTCTATAACACACCCGAGTTATGTAACGAATTTTGACGCCCATGTGGGGATAAACTAAACACAAAGTGTCTCCGATTTTATAATTAATAACGCTCCTGTCGTTGTTCAAGTCAAAAACTTCCGAAGGTGAAGTTGTTGCCTGCATTAATTAAGTTAGAGAAATTTACCCGTCGTCATCCGTTGTTAATCTTTTAGACGTCCAAGTTATTTCGAACATTTCGTTTTGAATATTAATTGGACGTAGAGACCGTTAATTATACGAATGATGGATGTGCCAACTTGTAGAAGTTGAACTTAAAAGAAGCTGAAACTATTCATGTTGGAATTTCAGGGAAAAAAGATATTAAAGTAATTATATATGCATGTTTCTTTGAAAACTGCCAGACAACTTTTTAATTACTCTCATTGAAGGAATGAAAGAGAATGAAAAAGAAAGGAATCAAAAACTATATAAATATATTGAATTTTCAGAGAAAAACAGTGTTTTGAACTTATTTTTTACTATTTGTTATTCATTGCGGTTCAAGAAAGGGAATTTTGCATGTTTGGACAAAAGTTAAAAACACGATAATTTTATGGTGAAATTCTTGATATTGAAGCCAAAGTTAGAATCAACTACCAAACGAGACGTTTTGGAAATCTTAAATTGAGCCAGGGATTTCTCATTTCTATGCTTCTGTTATCAGGGATTTCTTCCATTACCTTTTACCCCTCTCACTTTTTGCTCTCTAAACACCTTTGAGGATTTTTTCAATCTCCAAAAAGGACCTGGGACATGCAATTCTGCATAAGACTGTATGTATGTATGGCATATGCGTGTAAATTTCAGGACGAATCTTGATTCTTCGCTACATGATAGATTTCGTCTAATTCATTGTCATTCAAGCCTTCGCAAAGATGCCTGGATTCTCCGCATATTTTGAATATCGTAATAAATATCTTACTTTTGAATTTCTTCATTTTCCTTCTACCGGTCCATCTCTCGAGAATGAGATATGAGACTTCAACCGGGCCGTCATTAATCTCTAACAAAAGGTGATATTTTGTTCGGAGTAACATTTTCTAGCATCTTCTGTTCCGTTTTTTGTCATTTAGGCCACATCAGGAACTTTTATAATCTTCTAATAAACCAGCGATTTGTTTCATTTTTACCCTTTCTCCTGTCTTATAGGCTTTGTCCTCAGTCCACTCGAAGAATTTTCTTCGATTGGGGAGGAAGATTGGCGTTTGGCATATTTAGGGAACTAATAGGAAAACATGTTGTTTTGCATAAGGGGTTTCGTGGAAAGAGGTTGTTTATAACCTAGAAAGTGCTGGTAAGTATTTTTTTAACGGATTTCTTTCAGCACGTTCTTCAACCACCTCCAGATATATTCTGCCGTTGAATGAAATGTATCTCGTTAGTCTTGATTTCTTGATTTTCGCAATATCCATCTAGCTGTTAAAATTAAAAAAATATATGCGAAATATGTTAAAGTACCTCAAAAGGATTAATGTAATAAGTGCACAGCAAATAGATAATTGCACTGGTTATCTTGGTAAGGACATGGAAAATATCGTTTCTTCTCTGTATTTCATCGTTTTGAAACCAGGATTCTTCCTTTATTCTTTGTTATTTATAACACTTCGAGGACTTCGCCTACCTTTAAGAAGTCTCGTCATTTTTTGTTTTACTGGGAAAGAAAAAGGGAACACTTAAGAATCTATCGTCTTCGGTATCCAATGTTATTCATTAAGTCCAACTGGAAAAAGCTTAAGGAATGTTTGGAAGCTTTTAGATCCACTGTCAATCTCAATACCTTCTACATTCTCTAGGTTCTCTTAATTACCTTCCTGTGTTCCCGCTTTGCAATTCCTCTTAGCAAGCTTTTTTCCTTACGTTGCTTTTACCAGCAGGTACAAAAACAGAACCTCCATAAGACAAATTTCCTTTCTTTCATTTCGCTAAGATTGCGTGGATTGAAACAAAGAAGAAAAATTAACTGGATATTAACTCGTAAATAAATAAACGTTTTTGTTCCGGTTGCGTCCCGTACACCAGAAAGCTCTTAATTCGGCCGGTGTAAATGGATATTCCCAATAAGAACGCAAAAAGACGGAGAGAAAAATTTCCATTAATGCCTCGGAGTTTTCACAATCCATCATTGATTCCAGCGGGTGTTCTGTCTGATGGAGTTTTTTGCCAAGAAAGCCATTATTGTAGCTTTAAAACTGAAATATTAGCAAACGAAGCAAAATGATACTTCCAGACGTTCAATTAGCTACATATTTCCTCTACAAATTAAAGGAAAACACGAACTCGACTGGCAAAACTAACAACCCACATTTTCAGAAGCTGCTTATGTCTTCCGGCCGTGCTTTGCCGAAAAGTTCCCAAGCAACCTCCAATAAATTTGAATATGCAAAAGTGAAATATATGAGTGTGATGAAACTTTAGCTGGTACATGTTGCTCTGCGATTAGTTCTGGTTAATAACAAGTTTAATAGCGAGCTAAAGCTACGCATTAAAACTGAGCCAATAAGTATTTAGGTTTATTATTAAATCCAATGTTAAAGTATATTAGACAGTAAATTAATAAGCCACTCGAAACCCTGCCGATTACCATGACCTGGATTGTTCTATTAATGCCACAGAGGAATAGGGCCCAAGCTTTCAACGGTTATAATAGGCTTATGGACTTTATTCAGCAATCCTTTGGGAAGTTCTCCTTCGCAATCTAGTTGTGCAGCCCTGAAGCCTCAATTTAAAGAGGGAGCTCAATTTTTAATTTTTATTTTCAAATTGAACTAAAGTTAATGAACCGCACCGCGGGCCACGTGGTCGGGGATCTTAATATGTCCTACTCGTTGAAGTTTATTGGGGAAAACGTTTCAAGTTTATTTAGGCCAAAGGCGAATTCATTTTGCAAACGATAGTGGAAACGCGACCAAATCCAATTAATCCACCGAAACTTGTCTGAGTTGCCGGTTTTCTCTTAGTTCGGAGTTCACTAAATGTTCCAACGGATCGTTTGCAGAACTTAAATTATTATTGATTGAAATGCTCTCTTGTTTACTCTTCGTCGAGTTTTATTAGCTGCAGTTACACAAACAAAAACGGGTTCGCGACTTTTTCGATTCCCGACGTAAGTCGAACAAACTTGTGCAATTCCCATGATTTGGTGGCTTCTAATTTCTCCACGTGCAACGCATAAAGAGGACCTTCGTCCCTTTATTGTGTGTTTTGCAGAGATAGCCAGGAAACGAAACAGTGTAAAAGGGAAACCTTAATCCCCTCGTATCTAGGGCTTACGGATTTCCCCTCGTCATAAGACTCTTAACGGATCAAGACGAATCCCAATCAATAATACTCTTCTCAGCGTTTTATTAAAGCAAAGTCTTTGATTGCCCGTTTGCTTCTAGAATTGTGTTAAGATTTAGACGATGCATTAGTTCATACTGCTTTTGATAAAGGGGGCTCTTGCAGTAATGCTTCCTTTATGATTTCTCCGTATGCGTCATATTCCGTATCTTTTTATTGTGTTATTTTTTAAAATACAAAAAAAAAAATCAAATCGCTGATGTTTATAAGGGCACACTTCGTACCTGAGTCCCGCAGTACCGCTTAGACGGCAATATTTAATGGGAATTTTAATTAATTTTTAGTGACTTGGGGATTTGTAATTTTGGTAATTAAATTGCTCGCGACTTGCATCGCCTTTTCGAAATCTGGTTTTAATAGTTCTTAAGATCCTCTAGGAGATTCCCACGCTATTAGGCAAGTTCTTAAAAAATTGACGGCAGCAGTAAAGTTGTCGTGGTATTTTTGGGTAGTTCGTTGCTCACTGTCCAGAGTTGCCTTAATCACATTAGATCTGGTACAATTCAACATCATCCTTGGGGGAAACCTTCAGATTTTCAAAGTAGACTTTCACGGTATCAATGCAGTGTTTGTCAAACACAACCATTCGTGGATGTTTCCGTCTGGTATAAAGCAAAACTCTTCAATTTCCGATATATTTTACGTACCTAATATTGATTTATAATTCGTTCATGCGCATACTTCATCCTGACTATTTGCCTGTACACTGAAGGGATGTTCATAGCAAACGTAACATATTTTCTTCTCAAAACATCCACACATACCTGGTTATAATCAGCAATAAACCTACACCCTTTTCAGCACAAGTTGTGACATTTATTGCCAAAATTCCGGCCAAAATTGCCCGTGAAAGACAAAGCAGCCAACCTCGGTTTTAATTTACGATTAACCTCTGTCTACGTTCAAAAATCAAAATGATTTATGTATTTACACTTCAGATTCATTTATTATCTGTCTCGGGTAAGCTAAATGTTTAATGGTTTAGTTACACATCCATGTCTTAGTAATTTTATTCAAGACAGTGTCAGAGTTGGATTTCTATGGGATAATCTCAATTAAATATCGCTATGTAATTCAAATACACCACGTGAAATACCTAATAAAATTTTATGGAAGAAGCAGTAATTTTCTCGCTGTGGCTGGATAAAACATTTACTTTTACTGGTTGAGGAATTGGAAGCCATGAAATGGGATCGGAGAAAAACCAAAAGAATTTAACTCGGTTGACCCATATGGACGAGGCATTGAAAATAAATGAGGCATTCTTTCCACGTCGGGAATTCCGGTCGCGGGTTTGCTTGGCCGTCCAAAAGGAAAAAGACGACAGAAAACGGGGGACCAATGAAAAATATAAGTGGTTTAATGGAACCGAGGTATTGTTAGGGCATAGCATACACATTATAGAGGAATTTCGGCCATTAATCTTAAGTTTTTATTACTTCACTTGTTATTGCTTTAAGTGGCTCGCAGGAAAACTGATGGGGGCTGCAGAAGGCTTTCTGTGCGGGTCATTCCGTTCCATTACAGGCCTTTATAATCACGACGTAAAAAGCCAACACTGCTTTATTCCATACAAGTTATGATCGTCGTTTAATATCGCATATCTATATAGCTTAATCGATGACTGAGGGAGCAATTTTAGTGGTTCTCATTTATAGCTTGTCAGCTAAATAAACAACTTCAATCTTCCGGGGAGACATTTCGATGAACGGCTCCCGAACACGCGAAACTATTTGTTTTCGGGACACTAATGGCTGATTACGGGTTATAATTTTCCTTTCCTCAAACGTTTGATGACTGGTTTGATGGATCTTTTGTGTGCCCATAAATCACTATTTTATCAGGCAAGTTTTTGTTTTCAAACTTGACGTCGTGTCAATACGGATAATGTTTTTATTATAGAAGTTGAGGCTAATTTATCGATGAAAGTAAAGAAAGGAAAAAGTTTATTGAGGTCCGCCATACTTGCAACGTTTTAACTGACTCGGGTAATAAACCGATATAGCATTGAAATTGTAATAAATCTATAATTGGTGAATCATCACAAATCCTAAAGTTGAGTCATTTATTTAACAGCGATGTATTATAACGTGGATAATGCAGTTCTTTACATACGATATTAACCATACATAATTATGATTTTGATGTGTTAAAGTTACAGTGAAATAACGATGTATAGATACATCGTAAGTTTAGAATATACTATACACAAATACAGTATCGTACCCTGTAACTTATCACCGTAAGTTATCAAATGTGTACTGAAAGGATCCTTCGCGCTGCCTTCCTTATATATTACTAGCTCCGCCCCCTTCGTCGCAACTGATGATCAGTGACCGCAGACTTATGCGCAGTGGACCAGGATTGATCCAATGTATAGCACAGCTAATCAGTTGCTCTATAGCTCGGAACCATCATGATAAAAAAATAATTACGAATCATTAGGAACAGTCAGCAACTGTCCACCGTATAGTAGACAATTTCTGTGAAGTTGTTGTCTATGTTTCTAGGAATTTTCGAAAGTAAAATGAAACAGGTGGTGCCAACCAGTACACAGCGAACAAGTTAACTCACGGGAACCAACTCGTCGCAAATGAAACAAAGGTAGTTTCTTCCCTCGTATCTCAATCAAAAATAATTACCCTGAAACAAGATTTCCATAGACAATTAAATCACCCACCGAGAACAATTCATCGAATCACCACCTGGCGGCAAATTTCCATCATCTTTATTAATTTATTTACTTGCGGCGTGCGAATTTAAATTCCTTTACGGTCGCCCTTGCCGAATAGGGGAGAGAATTAGCGTCTCCCTGCCATTTAAATAACAAAGCGTCACCCCGAAAAAGGGAAATGGAAAATGGGCCTTACTTTGACCATTAACCGCGACTTACTATGTTTCGCAGCCGGTTGGACCGCTAACGGACAGATTAAAAGGCAGTTTAAGGGACCAACGTATACTTTTATCCCCCTTTTTTTGGTTGAATGGTTCCATTTTCTTAACTATATTTTTGTTACAGTTCAAAAAATCGTGGCCCAGCCGCAGGAACTCGATCTAGAATCTATGTGGGATGAGGCGTCTCCTCAAATCTCAACGGTCCTGCAGGACGTCAGGGAATTTCCTAATGATATTGCCCCATTCGACGCAGCTTCAGACGTTCCAATTGATGATCAAAAGTAAGCAATTAGCGCTGTAGGGGTTATTAAATGTAGGCGTGTAAAGTAAACCATGCAAGGGTCGAAATAACAGGGTTGGCGCCATATAAAATACGACTTTAGAAAACAATTTAGGCGCCTTTGTGACCAGATGGGGCCTATAACTTAATAAGGGAAGGCGAGTGCCACGTACGGCAAGATACAGACGTCCTGAGAAAGGGGACAAAGGGTTCGGGCAAGCCTTCGCAATCGAATCAAATTTCTTCAAGCACTTCTTACTTCGTTGACAAAATTAACCTGGAATTTTATGTTTAAAAAAAGTTTAAAGTGTATTGGGACCAGCTTTCGAAAACGAATAATTAATTGCTGGACCCTTTTCTAAAATTTTTTTCTCGCTTGGAGAAAAACTCCTGCCGGGATTTGTTGTTTTTTTAATTAAATATACCCGATGTAGAGGCATTGTCCCTGGAGAGAGAAAGCGCCCTTTGACGTCAACCCTATTTGCGGTTCTTCGGTACACCAACTCTTTTATCATTAAAAAAAAAATTAAAGATTTTTAATTAAGCATCTTTTTCGAGCAGTAAGCGGATCTTGAATCCTAATAGATCGTTCAGAATACCATCAGACTTGATGAGCGATAATTAGCAATTAAGGTGCGGTTTTTAGTTTGATTAATACAGAAGATCATTAGGGACGATTTGATAAAGTTCTGTCTTTTTAGTTTGAGGTTTTTCAGTTTTAAAAGTGGGCGAAGAGTTTGAGTTTTGAACACCTCTTTTTATTTACTTAAAAAGACCTCTGTTGTTTCGATCGAGGTGGCACTTTGTCTTTGTGGACACTTCTTATCGTTCTTTTCGCTGATGGGCGATTTATATTCCATTCATTACATCATTTTTTTGTAAAATTAGGGTCTATTTCACCAAAGAATTTCCGGGTTTGAAGATGGTCAATATTGCTCTTATTCGCCGTGAAAAAATATTTTGTGTTACGGACGGATTTTATTTGATCTCATTATTTCGTAATAACAATTCTTTTATTAAGGTATTTAATTTCAGGGCTGACGCAATGAAAAAGGTTCAAAGAAAATTAAGGAACGGTGACTACGAGGAAGCTATTGGGCTCTTGCGAGCCGCTCGGTAAGATACACCCACAACTTACCGGATTTGCTTATATCCCTGGAATTAAGCAGATTCGCCTTTGCTTCATATTTAACTTTCAGCTTTATCCCCCTTCCGAGTAGCACAACGTGTAACCTAACAAGTATCTAGACAAACACCCATTTGGCACCTCAGCACCAACCCACACTTTTCCTTCGGAATAATTCACACCTAAGTCGTATACATAAGTTTGTCGACTTGATCCCCCGCAAATCCTCCAGTATTTCAAGTACGTGGAAGTTTGTCCATGCGTTATAACACTATGTTAATTCCAGGGGTGGCACAAAACTGTTGACAATACATCTTTGTTTCTAACTTTGATCCTTAACTTTACAGTTACTCTCGAGGGGTAATATACAGTGTGTCCGGGATAAGGGTTTACCAGTTTTGTAAAATATGTATTTCTTGGCAGATTTTTACTTTTTTCCGGTAATGAGACATTCATAGTGAACATCCGTTTAGTGGGTCTGATAACTCTTCACCCATAATCATGACCAACTGCGTGGATTTTTACGGGATCAAATTTGAAAAAGTATCATCAGCGCTTTTCTTAGAATCGAGATGAAGACAGATTCTCAATTAGAATCACCCAAAGTCCACCTGCATCGATTTCTATTTTTCTGCCATACAGGGTGTTTGAGAAGATCAATCAAACATGTCTGTGATATTATAAATCAAAGGATTATTGAGCTATATTTTTTCAACAAAAATTTAGATGCTGCTCGTTTTCAAATATTTCTACACAATGAGTTCAGTGATGTACTTGATGAGCTTCCTCTTGATTATCGCTACAATTAACATTTCCAACTCGATGTAGCGTCCATTAACAACGCGATTAATGTGAAAAATTGGTTAAATGATAATTTGCCCAACCGCTGGATCGGACGAAGTAGTCTTCTTGTTCGTTGGCCCCCGCGATATCCGGACATTACGACCACGGACTTTTTTCTTTGTGGAACAATAAAAAATAAAGTTTATGCCACAAAACCCCGGACCGGCGAAGAACTTTTTGCGCGGCTTAAAGAAGCTCGTTAAAGCATAACTCAACAAAAATTAAATAACATATTGAGAAATAATCGTCGACGTATTGAAAAATGTATAAGAGAAATTGTGGGGTTAATTGAAAATTCTAATATTTAACCCAAAACACTCTTTTGTCACAGTTATCAATTTATTATTCTAGGTTAAATTGAAACCAACTTAAATATATTGTAAGAAGGTTAGTTTTTAGTATTAAAACACTTCAAAGTTGATTGGTGCATTTTTCTTGAATAGCCGTCAGTTAGTTTTATTGTTAAAATAATTTTTTTTTAATTTTAAAGTTTGTTTACGTAAAAAACATGGTTTACTGATTTTTTGGAACGTGCTATATAGCAGAAAAATGAAAATCGGTATGGGTGGACTATAGATCATTCTAATTGCGAAACGGTCTTTTTGTCGTAAAAAACGCTCTAATGATTCTTTTTGAAACTTGATTTCATAAAAATGCACGCAGCTGGCCATAACTATGGGTAAAGGGTCATGAGGCCCATTAGACGAATGCACACGTTGAATACTTAAATAACATAAAAAAACTCAAAATCGACTAAGAAACTTGCAAGAATGGTAATCCTTAACCCAGACACACTATAGGTAGATTTTGACGACATGTTACTTGCACGTGTCCTACTATATCCAATTTTTTTTCTTTCAATCTTGGCTTAAGCATTATGTGAGCAAATGACGAAAGTTTAACAAGCACTAACTCTAAAGTGCATCAGAAGGTGAGACACTTCCAGGAAACAAGCGTTAAAGAGCCGGGAATTTTAATAAGCCAAAATTACCTGGAAATTCTTGCTATCTTGCAGAAGCAGGTTCTCGGTGCTCGCCATTACCGACTCCCAACATGTTTTTCTTATTAAGCCGAGTTACCGAACTAACTTAGGCGATAAATTAGGAAAGATTTAAACTTTTCCGGATTTAGCGGATAATCCTTTTGATATAACGGAGCAGTTGCATTATTTCAGATTCCTGTTCTTTGGCTTCAGACGGCGAACTTATACAAATTCCTTTTCGTAAGTTTCCCTTTGTGGGGACGGGACTTAATGCAGATTCAGTGTCGGTCGAAAATGCCAGTCATATTTTTACTAAGAAACGGGGTGTTTTTGAATGAAAACTTTAAAGTAGTGGTTAATTAGTGCCTCGACGGTCGCTGCCGGTTTTGATTTATTAAGTTTTTGAGTTCGAATCTACGGATTTAAAGTGGTTTGCATGAAATCGCCTAAAGTCTAAAAGCTAGAAAACACGCTAGGGAACAAAGTCGTCGAAGGGCAAAGTTATGAATGTGCTGCTGGTTTTATCGGTGACACAGTTTCATTAAAAAAAAAACTAATAAACTTACTATAATCTACAAATCATATCGATTTGGAAGTTCTCGTCTCTTTTATAAAGTTATTACGGCAATCACAGTTAGATCTTCAAACGCTGCTATTTTCTATTAAAAATCTTGGTCGTGGTGAACTGTCGTTAACAGATAAGATTATCCGCAAGTTAAGAAGATAGATTGCTAGAGCCTGCGAAAAGAAAAAAGACCACCAGTAAAAGAAATCAATAAGGAATGTAAAAATGGAGGACAACAATTATTCTCTAAAGGAGACGTGACTCCCTTGTTAGAGAAATGGCCGCATTGTATTAAGCGAAACAGTGTAATTACTTTGGTTTAATACAAAAATACGAAGAGGTATGTTTGACAGAGTCAACAGATCGGCTCTGTTAACATATGCAGTAGGTCGAACACATGTTCGCACACCCATCGGGATGGTATACTTCTCTCCATCTTTCCAATCATTTTGGGAAATCGAAAACATACAAGGGGCAGTTATATAATAGGTAATAATAAGGTATTCTCTATAGTAAAATAGAAGTTAATGACATTTATTGCAAATACGAAGTAAACAATAATTCAAAATTCCCGCACCAAAAAAGTATGCGTACGCCTAATTGGTTTTTATTATTTTTTGGTATTAAAGTGGCAGATGAACATTTTAATATTTCATGGGGTACCCCTTATCTTCGATATCTGCCCGTATTCATCGAGTCATGGAGTTGACTAAGTTACTAGCAACATTTGAAGAAATGTATATTGCGTGGCATAGAAAGCAGAACACCCCGTAGAAATTGTTTTTATTTCAATAATTTTTGGTGTGCACGTTTCTCACGCAAAAATAAATACTTCATTAAAAAATTGAACAAATTTAATTGTTAAAAACCAAAAAATAAAGTTAATCATTTATCGGTTCTCCGCGGTGTCTTATACATTCTTGTAAACGTCTAGGCATGGATCTAATGAGGTGATTGATGTCCTCTTGGGAGATTTCATTCCCGGCTAACTGGACAGCATGACATAGCGCCGTTAGGGTTTCTGGGGGATGGGGTAAATTATGCAACCTTCTACCTACAATATCCCATACTTGTTCAATCGGTGAGAGGTCTGGAGGGCGAAGTAGCCAAGGTAGCAAATTGATTGCACTTTGTTGAAAGAGGTTCATAGCCGCTCTAGCCTAGATGATTTAAGGTGAAGGGTAACATAAGATGGGGACGGTAGGAAATCAGTCCAAAACTCCTTATCCGGCGATAAATGGTTTGAATCTCAATGGGCCTTCCATACTTAGCAAACTACTGATCTGCTAGCGTTTTCGACAAGACGAATCTCTCTTTTAGGACTATAATTTCAAGGCGGCGATCTTGGAGTTCTGTAGTTCTTCGGGATTGTTCAGTACCTCTTATGCTGCCTGTTTGTTCTTGTTGGAATTATGCCTGACGACAACTCACTATAGTGTTCATTCTACGGTTCAATCTAGCGGCGATTTCCCTAAATGACTAACCATCCTTTCGTAGACCCACTATTCGACTTCTCTCAAACTCGCTCAATTGATTAAAATTTCGCTGCATTCTGCGTGTAGGAATATTTGATTAATCTAAAAGTACTTTATAAATGCACTATACACCAATAAATGACAATTTGCAGTCATATTGTTGATATTTTATTGCAATTTTTATAGTTTTAAAAAAATCACAAAGTCCTGATAACTCCTAAATACATCTATAACTCTGGCTGACAACTTAATCGTTTTTTGTGTTCCCATATACAAACATGCACTCTGAAAATGATTTAAATAAAATAATTTTTACTGGGTGTTCTCTTTTTTATGTCACGCAGTCCATTTTGCCATTTCCCCTTTAGCGCGATCTGAAGCTGCATTTTGTTTTGAATTTGAATTTTTCGGATTTATCTATTGAGATGATCCCATAGATGTTCGATAGGATTCAGATCCGGTGATTGCGGAGGTTTTTAAGCTGGCAGAGAACGTTGTACAACAGCCCTTCGTGCATTATCTTGTTTAAAGTAATGATGCTCAGCTACTCTAATGTAAATTTTCATTTAATGTGTCCCTATACATAATTCTATCCATCCCTCCTTCAATAAAATAAAGGTTCCTCACCCCACTTGCGGCCATACAACCCCACACTAAGATGTTTCCGTCCCCATACTTAACCGTAGGTTGCAAATTTCGAAGATTCCTGCGTTCTCCAGGTTTCCTCCATACAAATTTGGCTCCATCGTATACTAAAAGATTAAATTTACTTCCATCCGAAAAAATAACTTTATGCCAAAACTCTATTGGCTGATTTAAATGGGTTCTTGCGAACTCTATTCTTCGTTTACGATTCTTTTTACTAATCCATGGCTTTTTTGCGGGGTTTCTGCCATGAAAATAATTTTTTTTACATGAATCCTAATGGCTTCTGGATGAATGCGTTGTCCAGTGGCAGATTCTAATTCAGCAGTCATAAAAGGAGCGCTCACCTGTGGGTTTTTCATAATTTTTCTTATAATGAAATTTTCATTTCGCTTCGTTACCTCTGAAGCGCCCCCTGAACGCGTTTGATTTTCCACTAAGCCCGTACTTTCATATTTATTTATAGTATATTGTACAGTAGTGATCGGTTGTCCATAGTTTTGGCTATTTTTCATATGGATTGACCCTGCTAATAATGGCGCACAATAAGTTCTTCATTTCCATGCTCAATTCTTTACCTTTTCGACCCATTATGAATTTTACAATTACTAAAATGCTTTAAAACTCTTTTAGATATTTAACTAAACTGACCCGTTTCGATATTTTATCAAAAATTCATGAATATCATCAAAAGGACCAATTTTTTTGGAGCCGTACGAGTATTTTTTTGGTGCGAGAATTTGGAATTATTGTTTATTTTATATTTGCAATAAATATTATTGACTTCTATTTTGTTATAAAGAATACCTTATTATACCTATTATTACGTAACTGCTCCTTGTGTGCTTTTGATTTCTTAAAATGATTGAAAAGGCAGAGAGAAATATAGCATCCCAACGGGGGTACGAATACTTTTTTGACTTACTGTGCTTAAGTCAATCGTAACCAGACAAAAATCTCGAAAATCCTCTAATGCAACTCCACTTTCATGTTTTTAACTGTTATAATTTCTACGATTCCATTACATGTTTTACCAAAAATGTCTACTCGGCCTGTACAAAGACAGAAAGTTGGAATTGCCCTGAAGGTTTTATTAGACTATCGTTAAGATACAGGGTTACATGGTATTCAAATTAGAATTCTCTCGAGATCTTCGCCGTTGCCGACCTTTGTTAGTACGAACTTGGTATCCTAAAATTCTTTAGAGATTCGCCCCTTAAAGTTTGTCTACATACTTAATTAATACCCTACATAACTGCACAACCAACATCACTTTTTATCAGGAATGTTACTGCTTAATTATACCCCGAACTTTGTGAGGCACCTTCAGCAAACATTGAGCCCGGGGCCGAAGTAAACTGGAAGGGGCCGAATTAGGCGGTAAACATGGTGATTTTAACTGAGATACAAAGGAACAGGGGGGTTGTTTACGGGAAAAGACTGAATTCTGCGGGGTTGATGAAGGCAATTACTCATAATTGTTTGCAATTTTGTTTCATCAGCCAAACTGAGCATAAATAAATGAGTATAAAAAAGTTCATAAAAAAGGTTATATCCCCTTTTTATATATTTTTAAAAATTTTTTATATGTTTTATTGTGCATGTTGGAAAACTCTTGTTTCGTTTACCGTTTGGTTCAATGAGTTTATTTAGTACAAATTTATAGGTAGTTGTTGTCTACATGAAATGGTTAAAGTCTGTATAATTTTTAGCGTTTACGTACAAGTAGACACAATGAACGTGCAAATATATTTTACAGGTTTGAGGCGGATCGTTCATTGTTTGTGTTAGTTTGTTTTAGGATTAACGTCTCACACAAGTAAGAGTTATTTGAGTAGTTCAATTTGCACACTATTCTTAGCTAAAACTAACTGGAAATAAGGTTTGTCCTTTCCCGAGGGCTCGGACGAAAACCTCTGTTAACATTTTGGTGGCAAATCTATCACCATCTTGGAACCGACGAAAACATATTAGAAACATGAAATTAAAGTGTATAGAATAAAATTTCTAATTAGATAAGTTAAATCATGTGCTGTAATCAAACTCCAATCACTTAACTTAAATCAACTTTCAGGAGTTGTAATACGATTTATGTCAAAAACTGTCAATTCTCCGCCATTTAGACGGGGGTTTTTTACGCTGTTTCACATATTTTACATATTCTTAATGCATAGGCATTGCCTTTCGGTATTTTTCGTTTTATTACTAATGTTTTCCTACGTTCTGAAGACGGTGGTAGCTTACAATCGAAATGTTAACAAGGGTTTTTGTCGGAGTCCTTAGTAAATGGTAAATATTATTCTCAGTTAGATTTAACTGAGAATATATAGTATGCAGCTCCGAAAACCCGTGCTTTTGTGTAGAGTGTTATTTCGAAATAAAATAAATAAATATGAAGTAATGCACTTATTAAATAAAAATTTGCAAACAAACCGGCAACGAAGCCATTCCGTCGAATGCAATAATAGTCTGTAAGGATGTAATATACGTAATACTGAAACGCAATCAATAGAATAACCCTATAGCAGATTTACTTGCTAATTATTATTTTGTAGTTTTATTAGTTCCTTAATATTTATATTTACTTGTATGTAAGTGCTAAAAATTCCCAACTTAATCAATAAGTGATGTTAATTTGCGAACGATTTATGCTCTGTGGGATACTAGTGGATTTGTTTTTGGCGATTATGACTGTACTTGAAATTTCTGGACTTACAAAATCTGTTTTCGTTAAAATGCGTTCTGAAATGTTTCGAACCGCAGAAACCAAAATAATTCTTTTTATCGTATTGCCCCCTAATATAAGCCCTCTTTATGCAAATAATTTATTGTTCCATCTTGCGAGCATAAATTAACAAAAGAAATGCGAAACACATAAATACGAAAGCCCTTTCACTTTTCCAAACAAACAGTCCTCTTCCGCCACATTGCGAATTTATACCGCACGCTCTTTCGCTTTTCGCATTTTCGCAATCCACTTTCGTTTCTGATATCTTTTCTGTTGCAGGGAGGTCTGGCCAGAGAACGATAGTTTCGGGAGCTCAAATATGGCGCCGGAGGAGGAATTTTTGGCCCTCCGGGACGTTTTCTTCGCCGACTTGGGCGGTGAGTGCACCTCTCTTTTATTTACGTTTATTACGATGCGACAACTGCAACGTACGTGCTTTTGGGTCCCACTTGGTTTTTATTTGGCGTCGAATAGTTATAAATTCGTAAATGGTCCATGGTCCTGGGTGGAAAACAAATTTGCGAAGGGGATATGCCTGGTTATCGTATGACGTGTACGTTGTCTGAATACGTGTCTGTGGGTAAATTGAATGCAGGCTTTGACGTTAAACCTTCGTGGGTTTATTAAGTCGTCTGTTTTGAGGGAACCGTGACTAGAAAACGATAAATCGTTTAGGGCACATATAATGTTGAGTGTTGATATTTCGCGATGGAAATAGCAATAAGGGGGAATTCTGCATATCTAACATTAATACTGTTTCTTATTCCCCTCAAAGGCCGGTGAAGAGTATTAACAATAACTAAGCTTAAATACTGAATGCGGCAGAGCAAAACGGAGGGAAAGAAAATATTGATTAGGCGGCGAACTGACGATTTTACAAGCCCATTGCAGAAAAAATGCGAGGTTCTAGTGCTTCTATGGTATTATGTAGATTCTTCATATTTTAATAAAGTTATTAGAAAACAGGAAACTAGCAGTACAAATTGACGACACTCTATCTTCCCATTTTCTCCTGAGCGAGGGCTCCCTCAGGAAATCGTCGTTTTCACCCTTTTCTTATACTGCACACTGCCAATATATATTCAACCATGGCTTAAAGGGCAAAAACATATAGACAGAACAATATACATATTGTAACACTTTGACGATGCTGCACTTATTGTACATGGAGAGTGAGTTGAGGAAGCGATAGAAAGAGTTGGGGCACTAACGGGCACGAAAATGAAATGGCTTACCAATATGTAGCATTCCATTTTACATATCTTTAAATTTTGATCGATTTTTTGAGAAACCGTCCGCAGAGACCAGTTTTGTTACGACATATCCGTCAGTTTGGTAACCGTTGGTTAAAAATCTCCGTGGTTAAGGAAAAACACCGAACATCCATATTGAATTACGGAAGCGAACCATTGTGCATAAAAACCATATTTTGCTGCGTAATTGTGAAAGCAAATCTTCCAGTATCTCAGGAAGAGTGTTTTGCAAGACAAACAAATGAGTTGTGCTCGTTTAAGCGGTTTGGCGAAATATGTAAATGTCTTGGAATTGGCCGTAAATTCCGTCTTCTATAAACAGTGTGGATATTCTAATACGTATCGGATTTGTTGCCAAAAAAAAAATACATTTTAACAAATTTTCATCATCAAAAGGTAGATATTTTCAGTTTAATAAGAAAAAAATGAATAGAAATTTGAATTTACAACACCACGTATTTTCAAAACCATGACTACCGTTCGACGTGAAGTACATTCCAGCTTTCGCCTTTCCCATTGTTCGCGAATCATCCCATATATATATGATATATAGAATCTATATTTTCCTAAAGGTTTTCCAGGGATTATTCGCATATGAGCTTGCTCTTAGAGGTTATACGTGACTATTTTTCGAGTAGCTAAATTTTTTAAGGCACGGTTCTTGATTTATTTGATCAGTAGGATCCCCAAATTAAGCTTCTGCGTGCAGGTAAATCTCTTAGTTGCCTAAGAATTGGCATTGTCTCATCTTAAACTTTATCACACTTTAAAAGGTAAAAATAGAGTAATGTACGCATTACATAAGGTTATTTGATCGGCTAATCGATACGGACGAGATATATTCGGAAATACATACACATAAGAATGTATATTCTCATATACATTCTTAGGATTTCTGTTATAGTGTGTCCCCAGATCACGCCATTGTGGATCAAACGAATTTGCCTTATTTGCCTATGAATTTTCAATATCAAGACAAGCGGGGTTATTTCCTTTCTTATTCGTCATTAAAATGAATTAAGCTTCCTTTATTGAAACTCTCTTAAAAGTATGTGTATTATACCGAAGATGGACTTCCATTCAAAGGACGAAACAACAATGATCTTATCTACTTATACAATACTGAATTATTCCCTTTGCAGCATGTAAATACACAGTCATTTTCTTGTGCTCCGACTTATATCTCTCTCTCTGTTACCGATGCAAAGCGAAATTTAATGAAGGACATTTCAAACAAATCCAAATGACAAGAGCAAACAATACCATCTCGCGTTTGCGGTCTTAACAAGCTCAAAATATCTGTATCGATGTTGAAATCATTATTGGCGTGCACATTTCTTCTTCTGCAAATTTATGTGAAATTTTCTGTTTTCATTTGCCAAGCTATTTGGGCTTTCACATTTAGTTCCTTAAATATATTTCCTCGTTCCATCTGCAACCAAAGAGCCAATTGGCGTATTTTAGATAGAGCTCGTATCCAATTCAAAGGGAAAATATATACTTTAAGTTAGTATATAACGTTGGAACTAGTCGGGCCCTAAAGGGCCTGAATTTAGTGCGAAGTTACTCCGAATTCTTTATTATAATATATTCAATTTTTTTGGTTTGGATTTCAAACCTCTTGCCTCGCCTCCGGGTGCTCGAATATATTATTTGCCGTATAAAATTTACATAACTCAAGGGTCCTCCTCAAAGGTCTTAAAATTTAGGTTAAGATTCGTATTTTCGCTGCGACGATAATATATATTTTTTAACTTTGAGCACACTTATCGATCCCTGATAGACGGAGAAACCTCTTTTCTTAGATCTCTAATGCAAAATGGCGGAACGTTTGTTAAAAATTGCTTCGGAATTATTTAGTTTGCCCATATTGCTACCTGTACATAAAGGAAAAGATGCATAGAGAAAGGATCTAGGTCACACATGTGCTTCCTGCAATGCATCAGAGGCATTATGGATCTCAAGGCGGACATACGAAAGATGTGAATATTTATATTCGTATTATACCCGGAGACGTTCACGGAGAAATAAGGGGAAGTTATTTTCATTAAAGCAATGTGACCTAACTGACATTATTATTGGCTCATTAATAACAACAATAACAATTTACGAAGCAGTTTTGGTAACCTCGTATCGAAATATCGAGCCCCGCTCCAATGATCTATGAGCTCTCCTGAGGCACTGCCGTATGCGGTTGCAATACTCCGAGGTCTTCCATAAATTTCTAGACATAGCTGTTGTCCCATTGAAAATTCGAAGGCTCCTACTTTATTGTTAGACGTGAATCTTCAACAATAAACGCCACCCCAGGATTGATGTAAAGTCGCTATTTAAATGCATTATTTCCAGAGATCCGCAAAATGAGTTTTCGGCTTTCGAGGTATGTTACAACGTACTACGAAATAGGAAATACTAATTTAAATGAAATTCTGGCTGGCGCATTTAGGCCAACGCATTATATACCAGCAGCTTGATGATGAGAAGGACTAAGAATATATTAATGGAATATGACCCTGTCGGGGGTGTGCAGAATGTATGGATGTTATGCCAGGAAATGAAGGCTAATGTAAAGAATATGGAGACGTAATGGTTTGGATTTACATTTACGCTCCGGTTTTTAGTTTTTTTCGAAGGTTCTCTTTGTTCAAGTGCGTTTTGTTCTTGGCATTCGCGTAGCCCAAATTTAAACTTTGGCCACAGTATTTTCAACCATTTTCCAAAAATATTTACATTCCGACGTGACGCGACTAATCTTCATGGATACTCCATGTGGCACATATTGATTTGGATGACAAATTTATTTTCTGCGAGAAATAGTTTTAATTCGAATTGTTTTTCTCTCTTACGCAGAAGTGCAACGAATATGAGGGAAATCAAAATTACACAATTGGTATTGTTTATTACAGATAACGACAATATAAAATTGAGAGTAGATAGCTACTAAAAACAGACAATTGAATAAATTAAATTAGTTGCAATTTTACATTGTGTTATTTTTACTATCTCCACATGCATTGTGCCTCTGTGCAAAATGCTAAAAATTTAAAATTAAAATTATATATCGTCGGTATACAAGAGAAAGTCATCAAGTCCACCGATGGTAATTTTGAATTATTAATATATTAATTATTTGCTTATGGTTTTAAAATCAATTAATATATATCAGGTTAGTTTATAATAATTTTTATGAATAATATATTTTCTAGAGTATGTATTCTAAATTACAAAATATTATACTGAAAATAAACAATATTAACTAGTTTCAAATTCTTAATGTTCATCATTGTATTCATCTTGTGAGGGTTCTGGACACTTGTGCTATTTGCTCTTCCTAATTACGTATCTTCAGCTCAGGCCCCAAAAATAATTTGTAGATTGAATCTGAATTTTCTACAAGTTTTTAGCCTTAGAAGCTTTGAGGAGGTCCTTCTAGAAATGGGTCTCCCATGGAGAAACCATTTCTGTGCGTCCTCAACAGAGTTGACTCGCAGCTGGGTATCCTCATTTCATCTCGGCATTATGAAACTTTTTATTGATTTAGCTACTGAAATTGGGTTTTTCACCTTTGGACTTCAGTACTCTTCGTATTTCTGTCTCAAAATTTGAGCACATTAACATTCATCATTGCTTTCAAGGCAATTGTGTATTTTTTTTGGACCTTTCTATCTCTACATTCTCCTCATTTATCAACTAAATCTCGCCTGTTTTTTGATGAGACAGTTTCCTCTATCGCTATTTTCTTGTTAATTCCATATTTTCGTGGATTGTTTTTATCAAATATCTATTTCAAATTGTATTTTTCTTGGAGGTAATTCATGCCACTTAATTTCTCCTGATAAAGTTGCGTTTCAATTAGCATTTGATATTGATAGTATGCAGATCGTTTGTCTAGTTTTGTGGAACTGTGGCAAACGTTTGTATTTTTCTTTTTGAGTTGATTATTCTTTCTAAACTATAGTTCTGTCGATTTGATATTCCTTTTGTATTTCAAAATTTTCTGACATAAATACTTCTTTTTATAAATGTACTTCCTCCAGGTTTGCTAAAAATGGAGAATTACAAATCAACATACATTTCTGCAAGAATTAAAAAGTACTTAGCATTATTACAAAAAGTTGTTCCTCTTTCGGCATATAATTACTTGCTTTACTAAAATTATCGTAAAAAGTCTAAAAAAGCAACGCTTATTATTTATCCTTGGGTGTTAATTTACATTCTCACAATTAACCCTCAGGCAATACAAACCATCTGGTCGGAATATAATTCATTTTTAAACTTGCAAATTTCCGCTCACGTACGGTCCGTATAATTTGGCTTTAGATTTAGAGTCGTGACGTTAAAACATATTTAATATCCTTTTGCCGTAATTAAAATTTTATGTGCTCCGGGATCGAGAAACGGTCATTTCGGTATCTTTTCGGTATTATCGTCAATTATATTTAAATTGCTTGGTTTAGATTAGCTTTTAAACTAAATCTCTGCCACTGATCTAGCAGTTTATTTTTCGCAATAATAATAGAGTTGAATTTCTACAGGGAATTATTTCCCCTATGGAAATTTACTAAAAACTAGTATAAATGCTAATTCAGGAAAAGCAATATGTGTGCGTTTTCGAAAAATAAATCATAACATCCGTTTTTAGTAGCTCTTTCATTATACATATAAAGCAATACACGTACAACTACGGGCTAGTAGTGTAATGAAAGCAAGCTGGGATTAAACACCTAAACATCCTCTTTTTGTATCTGCAACCATAACATGACATGTCACATTTTGACTAAATTTTTATGTTAAAGACCGTTGAGGTATATGTAATGGTATCATCAGCTCAAGTGGGAACATAGAGATTGTGCAAGTGGGAAGAGGACCGCATAAGGATTAATAATGCTTCTGACGAAGACCAACGAAGTGGGTTACGAGGCTAGTGGTTGATGTGGGCGGAGTCGGTCCGTCAAATATCCCCACTTCGATGTTTAGGGCAGTATTGAACTCGCTGGTTTCGCTGCGATGGACCTTATTGAAAAATGTCATATTTACACACAATAGATGACTACACCGAAGTCTAAGCTAAATGATTCACCAACCTTAAGTTATTGGAATCGTGTACCCAACAATTTTCGTTATTAGCTTCTATGTTTTTATTACTATCAATACTGAAGAATAAATTATTTACACTGAATCAAATAATTCGAAAACTAAATATTAATAAAACTTTATACACTTCAGATATATAATTTATAATAATTATTACACGTGCAAGTTGATGACATAAATATAAAGAACGATAGTGATCAATAATTAAAAATAACTGATCGGTACTGTAGACTCACAGTTAATTTGTGACACTGAACAAAAAGTAGCAATATAAACAAATGAAAAAAAAACAATTAATGCGTCACTAGAACCTATATTAGCGCTGTAACTGTAATATTGTGAAACCCTGAGAGATCTGGTAACACTAGATTGACTCCACCCTCTGGACTGGCCCGTCCGGCCGACGTCTCCACTTCGTTGTTTAGATTATTATGGATTTTGCCGCGTTTGCGACGATGAAAATGTTTTAAAATATCAGAGCAAAAAGCACCAATATAAATACGTGAAAAAGAGGCGACTAATCTGTCACCAGAACTTATTTTAGCAAACATTCAGATGGTGATATCTGGTATCACTGGACCGACTTCTTCCACGTTAGTCGCTAGTCTTCATCCACTTCGTAGGTCTATGTTAGAGGCATATTAAACTTATGCGTTCCTTTTCCCATTTGCACAATCTTTATGTTTCCACTTGAACTGGTGACACCTGTATAAGTTGTGAAACCGTCCACGTCTTGTCTGCCTTTGACCCTTTAAGTACAGGGTTAAAATTGAGTTGCCGGCAATCGTGTCAGAGATACGACCGATGGAAGCAAAATATCAACGCTTTGCTCCCTAAGTGAAACACCCTGAGATATTTAGGAACAAAGTAGAAGTGATGAAGATAAACGTGATTCTAGTAAGATGCGCAAATTTAATTCGTGAGTGGGTCAAACTGCGACTGGTACCTACCATTCCCTATCGGGGTTGTGTCTGTAACCTGTAATCATTTCTGAACCCTTTTTTAGATGTCAAGCAAAATTGATATATTTTATTTACGCAAAAAATGTGACGCTGCTGCCAACTCAGAATTATTTATTCAGAAATTCAGATCCCAAAAACTGAGGACCCTGGTTTAATCCGTTCCACTTGTGGGCTTGTAAATTATTTATAAGGGCGTTATTACTTGAGCGCCGATAATATGGAGCTTTGTTTTTTTCCCGATTTCTTTTAAACGCCAAAATAGTGTAAGTTGGGTCTTTTTCCCTCTCATCAAGGGATATTTGTCGTGATCTTTTTTTCCAATAGTTTCCAAGCTGGAAATCCTTTTGTGCTTTATGTTCGCTTGTTTACCAGTCTTCGCTCAGGAATATTTACTATTTAGTGTCAAAAGTTTCGTAGACTTAGAGTGGAGTTATTCCACAAGCTCCTAAAACCGCCATAGTTTCATCAGGTTTTCAAGTCGAGTTCTACTAAAAATTCCTCATTCAACGCTGACAAAACCTACTAACCGAATCAAACCCACAGCTTCTCTTTAGTATTCTCACCGCGATACATAAAATACATTGAAAAACTTGCTTTACGTGAGTTGAATGAAAGAAAAAATCAGCCTAATGTTTAACATAGGAAGGAAAACATCGTTGGTGTGGTATATTACATTTTTTCGTCTTCGCTGCATATTTTTATGAAGCTAAAGCTCAAAAAGGGTAGATCGGTAAAGGCAATTAGGAGCCAATAAACCACCTCCTTAAACGCTAATAACTTCTTCGTTGACACAGGGACATAACCCGATTACAAATAACTTTACTACTCTCTGAGCTGACATCCAGAGAGAATTTTTATCGACCTTCAAAACTCTGGGAAAAGCTAAATTAGGTTTTATATAGCTCCGCCTTTTCATACTATTTTTACACGAGAAGGTTTAGAAATTCGTAGTCTTGCAACAGATACTTTAAATTCGCGTTTTAAGCAGCTGTAAAGAAGCCTACCCTAAATTGATTTTTCCATTATATAGAAAGTATATTACCAGTTGCCCTGGTATAAAATAGTTTTACTGTGTGGTCGTGTTATTGTTTGCTCGCCCATGACGTTTTGATCATAAACCGATGACCATAACAGTAAAAATTTATCGTTGTATGTATGTTTTCACCCTAGAGGGAAATATGAAGTGGTATTTTTCATTGTTTTTAGTTATTTTTGGTTCAGTGTTTAATTTGTCGCCTGGTTGATGGATATTATTCTTCAGATAAATTTATATCATTACATTGATAAGAAAAGCTTTACTTATATACACTTATACTTGTGGTTTCTGAATAGACCGTGAAATATTTAATGGGTGAATCCTGGGCCTAATTTAAGACAAAAAGTTCATATAAAGACATGTCCAAAAATGCTTTGGTTTCGATCTGCAGGTTGTTAAAGGACACTTTTAAAAACTTTAGTTTTCTCCACATCAATTCAAGATGAAGAATACCGTAGAAATCGGATTGTTGAGTCTTGTGAAGCAATACGTAATGTGCCAAGAATTTTTCATAAGATACGGCAGTCCACGAGAAGAAGAATAGGATCATGTATATAAGGGATCATATTCAGCAGCTGCTATGAAATCAAAATACTATCATATTATATAAAGTCATAGGTAACAATAATACTGAAAAGTGAGAAAACTTAATGCGGATTTCAGAAATTTGTCTAAAAGAGTCACGATATTAACAGAAAAAGAAATGTGATAAATGAGAACTAAAGACTCATCACCCCGTATATGAAATCAAAATCCGAAAATTTCCGTTGGTAGAAAACACTCGGAGTATGATATCTAAAATTTTTTAGCAAGTTTCGGTAATAAATAAACAAGTAATATAAAACAAAAAAAAACATACGTTTTTTAACATTCTATAGGTCGAAGCCGAAGCATTTTTGGACACGTCTTTGTATGAACTTTCGTCCTAAATTTAGCTCAGGATTCACCCATAAAATTCCTTCCGACCACATTTTTTAAAGAATTTCAAACTTTCTTCCTTCAACTATTTCAACTTCTCAGTCTCTGTGTCTATGGTTTTCTTGCGTAGAATTCCAAACTTCAGGTTTTCGAGATGCATTTTGTGGTTAACAAAATATACTATAATTCATTGGGATATTTTGATACTTTTACGTATTGTCATAATTGAAACGTTGAGGTTTTGAAATTTGTATTAGAAATTGAAAAACTTGGCCTTAGCAAATTATTATTTTTAAAACTGTCCTTAGGTGGCGCCACTTCGCAGGAGCTACACCTCGGATTTTTGAAATTGAAGTATTTTTGTTGATTTATTGTACATTTTTAAACTTTCCGAGTTCTTAAAAATGAGTATTATTCCCTCTCAGTAAATTGGTTCAATGCTCCATGATCCTCGTCTTGTCAAGTTATAAATTGGCGTGTTGAAGCGACCTGCTGTTGTCACTGTATAAACTAATCTGTTGGGGTATTTTGGCTTGTTGATGTATTACAATTTAAAAAAAATTTAGTTTTGGATATGAGTATTATTAATTATTAAATTACTGAAATTCAAGGATGGGCCCTCTCCCTACGCCTCTGATTACCTCATGTTAAGTTCTAATTTTCCGCTATCGCAGGAATCTCTAAGCTCTTGCAATGAATAAATTACTTATAATTTATTCGCGTATGTACGTGGATTTGCTAAAAATTTTAGTTGTTGTAAACGAGTACTAGCATTAGCAATCCTTACAGCGCAATGCCTCGTGATCCGTGACTGATTTTCTCCTATAAATTTACCATAAAAAAATAGAAATATGTTTCTTTTATTGGGGGTTAAGTGAGTTTCCATGTGAGAACAGTTTTCCGTTGCAATCTTCGCGAGGTGATCTCAACAACCCCGTATATTACTTATCGTCTCGGGTAGTCCGTCATGTGTAAATTTAAATAAATAAAAGGCTCAATTTCCATATGCATTGGAACACTTTTCAATATATCCAAGAGCTAAATCGAACAGAAACGTTTTATAAAATATTATAAATTATAAACAAATGCAATGATTAAATCGGAAAAGGTAAACTTTCCAGTCAAATAACTACTAAATTATTCACACTTTTCGTTCCCCCTGCGCGACTGATTAATATTTAAAAATCTTTGCGAAAGCGAATACAATGGCCGAAACTGAACAGTTTCGAAGAAATCGATGTATAATATTGAAATACATACTGGGTAGGCAATGCGAAATGATCATCCAGGGAGGTTAATGTAAAATTCCTCTGAATGGAAAATGAGGTCGTTCTGATTGGATAAGTGTGCTGAAAGGGAGCTAATTTGGGATAGAATTGGATGTAGCATGAATATAAATATCGTTTAGTATAGGGGTTGACTGGTTGATTGCCTTTGATCGAAACCACCACACTGTCAGGTAACATTCATATTTTACGCATACTGTGTCGATGTGCCTCCTATTATTTTTTTAGGGATTTGTTATCCGATGTGAATAGTATATTATGAATCAATGACATAATCATACAATAGAAAAACGATAATAGAGTCGATCATAGGCAGCATTTTTCTATATGTTGTATATGTTTTACGTAGGACCTTTTAGACTGCAAAAGCGCATTTTTTAACACCACCTTGTGTTCCTACGAGTTCCTAAGATTTTCATATAAAAACGTACACCTGCCATAAGCAGTCTTCATTTATTTCGAAGCTTCTTGGCTTTTAAATATTCCAAGAATTCATTTTCTGTAAGCATGTTCTGCTTCGGTTCATCTAGTCAAGTAGATTAGGAAACACACATTTTCATTACTAGTTCGAGATTATCAAATTTCTAAACTGAATTTTGTTGAGTTCGAAATTAAGCAACTTCGGTCTAATTGAGTCGGCCTCCTAACTTTTGAAACAACCGAGATCCTCAGGTTGAAACTCGAAAACAGAAATGTTTCAGCTTACGAATCATTAAAAGCTATAGGATCACTTCTCGTTGGCAACTCTGTGCAATTCAAAGGATCTATTGAGAAAACTAGGAACAGAAGTAAAATAATATTGCTCTGATTGAAGTCTATTTATTACACGGGGTATTCCATAAACATACGGATAAACTTTCAGGGAATGTAGAGCTCATGAAAACAAATATTTAGAAGGAATGAAATTAGGTCTGAAATCGGTTCGTTTCCACGGTACATGGAGTTTAATTTTGCATTAAATATTTTTTTTTCTAATATTTCAGAAGCGGTTTGGCATAGTGACATAAAATTGTTTGTCTTCATGTCCTCCATTTCCACTGAAATAAAATAAAATAAATTTCTCCTAAATAGTTCTAAAAAATCATGCTTGGAAATCTGTATCAGTTTTTTTGTAGGCACATAAATGAGAAATAATTTTTTGTCTCGAAAACGGCTACTTCAGCAACATAACACTCAGAGGCTTCGTTATGAAGAATTAGGGGAATGTTGTAAAAAAATATTTGTATTAAAAGAAGTCAATGGCGTGCCACTTTTCTCATCAAAACCATACCATTGAATGACCGCAGAGGCGCCATTGGTGTAAATGGAAATATTCGGCCTACTCAGGAACATGCACACCTATCCCGCCATAGCATGTCTCGAATTTTAAATCCACATCCCAAATTGTTTTTGAAATTAAAAAATAATAATAAAAATGCAAAATTAAACACCCTGTAGGTTTTAAACGAAGCGATTTTGGACGTAACTTTATTCGTTCTAAATAATTGTTTTTATGAGCTTTACATCCGCTAAAACTATGTCGATATGTTTGCGAAACACCCTGTATTGTAACAAAAACTTAGATATACTTACATACTTACTCGATTAAAAATATCTTGGTTGGCGTTTGTAAAATACCTAGTTTTAGTAGGTCATATCTACAGTGTGAGCTCTACACCTATCGAGAGAATTCCAAAACTCCAAATAAAGGATTTTAAATGTACTTTTTCATAATCATTCTTGCACCTTGATATAAGAACTAATACCCTGGGGCAAGGCTATCTTTAAATTTAACTTTAGCTATTACTTCCAAGATTTCTTTCTGCAGAGCTCAGGGAATAATCGCTTTTTCCAACAATCCTTGGAAAAAGATTATTTATCTGAAAGAGTAAACCGGTTTAGACACAAGTTTTATTGTGTTGCGGAATCCTGGCCCGATGAGGGAATTAAAGAACAAGCTTCGGAAAATGAGAAGCGTTATTTCTGGCCGATGAGGATTTGGCATATGACGTGGAAATATGTGGTTTTCCCCCGGGCATATTTCGACACATTTGGGTTACAGTGCCAAAGAGAACCTAGAAATAATGGATCGTTCAAAGCGTCGCCAATGAATGATAAATCGATAACGAACCAGAAAGCTCTTGCAAAAGCTTCATCAGCGTTAGACAATACGTGTCCTTATTACTGATTACTTTGGAAACGCGTCCAATATCAGTGGCGTTCTTTTGTTCTGCTAAGAAGACAATTTTCCAGAAAACTGATAAGATAAACATTGCTGCACTTCTGTAGTCAAGAGACGGTAATTCGTATGCAAGGCGCAATGCATAAATAGTGTCTTGTTACCTGGATCGCTGAATCCAGGCAATTTCCTCTATGATGTAGGAACTTGGAGTAATTACCGATATTACAGGAGAAATTCTATTATACCCCGACAATTCAACACGTGATCACGTGTACGTCCCGTTAGGGAAGCTGTTTTATTAGAATCAACAAAGTTAAAGATAATTCACTTTTGTTAGCAGGAAACTAAATATGCCTGCACCAAAAACAATCATTAATAAATCTCACACAGAGAGCACATGCATTAAAGCTGCATATAGCCGTTATACAGTTTTAATGAGTCCTTCATTTTATGTGGTGGCCTTTTGTGAATAAATCATATTTTGTCCCAAACTCGAATATGTAAAGTCAATTATTTTCAGGCCCGGATATGAAAAAAGGACAATATAAAATTTAAATACATTTATTTATCTTTTTTGCTTAAAACTATAGAACTATGCAAGAATACAGTTAACATTCTGGAAAAATATTGTACATTCATAAATGTGGAGTCAGGTCCATTTTAGTGGTTTGTGAAATTAGTCATATACCGCATGTTTTATCATGTCGTACAATCAGAACAATGATCCACAATAATAATTGTTTCCGCTATTACGTCCATCGAACAAATCCATTTTATTTCCGCTTGATGGGTATCGTTCAATTTAGCTGCTTGTTTTGATTAAAAAATGTTTTATGAATTACCTGTGCTTTCAGGAATTCAATTTGTTGCAATTTCATTTTGAATAAAATACAAAATGTGCGCAGGGCCACTATTTAACATGAAATAAATTCAGTGCCCTTTTTGTATTGACATATTATGCAATTATTTGAGTAGCTAAAGTGTTCCTATACATATTTTTAATTAAATATCCTTCACTCTCTGTTCTAGCGGTTTTTCCATTTTGTTTAAATATTAATGAGGTTTCGAATGTTTTCGTAGCTTTCTGTGATTAATATTATTCATTTTCATTGAAGTCTGAGGAAAATAGGGAAAATAGAGCTAAGAATTATTTCATACTAAATAAAAATAGTATATAAATACGGTTTTATAGTTGGGATATTTTTTTAAAATAAAATATAAGTTTGGAGCTGGTTTGGATTATACCAGATTAGAGGATGTTCACTCAACGATGGACTGTATTTGTCTCAAACGAGAAAAAATTCAGATCCGCATTTGAAGAAAGTTGGTTGGTAGCTTGGTAGCCTGCGAGAAATAATACATTTTTTTATTGAAGCATTTTATGTAGAATTGCCAGTTTTCAATTTATTTGGAGAATAATTGTTTCAGGGGGTTTTGTTTTATTCTCAATACCGCGCAAACCAAATGATATTTGGTAACACCCTTTTCGAATCTTAGTTTAGTATTAAATTTAGCAATTTGCAACTGAACTTCTATGCCTAATGGTTTACGAGATAATAATAGTAAACTATTGAAATTCGACCACCTTGTGCAAGTTTGGCTAACTCAAGTTAGTTGATTATAGTTCAAGTTAGTTCATCGTCCAAACGTAGATTATTGGATGCTATTACAATACTCGATAGCGTCAAACGGAATTTAGGTCTGGTGGCATCAGGAGTACTCCTGTTTGCTTGGATAGAAGGATCAATACTTGTTGTAAAAATAGCTTTATATAAAAGGAACAACGGAATCTCTGAAAGCGAATTAATGGAAAGCTTTGAGTGTAGAGACGACAAAGAAGTTTAGATCATATGGGCAAATGGCCCTTAAGATCAGTCCTGAATTCTCGTTTTCACTTCCTTCTTCGTAAACTCCTTAGAGTGAGTCAACTGAGCTCAACTTCTTCATTTGTCAATCCTAATAATTATGATATATGGGACGGGAACGCATTTTCTATATTCAGTAAACTCCTTCTTTGACCGGATTCTGTTAAATTGTTATTTTATTACAATGATTTCTTGGGTGTCAGTAGGAACTCCTTCTCTGCAATCCTATAAGAACTGTCCATTATCATTATTCCTTTTTTCCTCAATGGTAATATTTCTTCAATTTTGATTATTTATTTTAGAGGGTAAACTTATTTTGCTAATATTAACTAAGTTTCCCCACATTTAACTTAGATTGTTTGATTGTTCTAATTCAACATTAAAAGAGATGTTCTATCCATATTTTTGGCACAGATAATAATTATAAAAAATCGGGGTTTTCATTCAACTGCTAATATAAACTATCATATAAAAATGTCATGCAATTCGAATTTTCTTCTTGGAGGAAGATTCCCATTAACTTCTTGTGAAGCGCGCCCTTTTGTTAGAATCCTGCAATACTCGTTCTTAACCACCATTTCTCGATTTATTAATCTTATGATTCACACAGACCAATCACCATCATCATGAGGATCCTGACTGTCCAATTGTGGAGAGAAGTTGTCTACGTTATTTTAACCGTAACTAGTTGCTATTAGGACCATCTGTGATCTCTTGAGCAAATCTAAATTATCGTGATTTTTCGTTTTGCGAAATAAACGAATTTCTGGAGCCACATCTTTCAATCTGGAAAGTAGAATATTCCTCTGCAATGATAGGTAGATATGTTTCTTGATGTCATTTCCGGCGGAACTTTTACTCCCGAGATGCGAAAATCTGGCATGAGTTTAATGCTTAGTTTTGGGTGGGTGTATTTTTTAATTATGGTTTTTATTTCGTACATCCAGAGTGAACATTCTCCTTTATTTACGTAATTTTCAAAGTACCTTACACAATACAGTAAATCTATTTATCATACAATTTACAAGTTTCTGTTCGCATCCCAAATAGACCTCGTGGGACTTTGTGAGACTACATTACTTACACTATGTTCTTTTTACAAAATCAAACCCTATAATTCCCAATTTTACTTACAGCAGGGTTTTACAAATATAAAACATTAATTTAATCTGTATTTACTTTATAATACATCGAGTATAAAAGTGTCAGTCATTCGAAGAACCATGCTTTATGAGATAAACGAGAAATGCAATAATAAGGAAAACCATCTACCCGGAATGTCGCCTAACTTACTTATCAAGAAGGAGCTCTCGTAACTATTTATTTAGAGTTCGCTCGAGTGCATGAAACAGCACTGCAAAAAGGCTTAAATACGCCAAAAGGATTATTCAAATGTGAGCATTCGCATTGTTGCCGCCATTTTATTCTTTAAGCTAAGAATAACAGCACAGCACTTAAATCCAGTGGCGCACCTTGTTCAAAAATTATTATCAAGCACATACTTGGTATCTTAGGGGACTGAAGTCTCGTGCAGGAGCTCTTTGTCCTGCTCCTCATCCTTCAAATGTCACCAAAGTTCTGTGATACTGGATATGCTGGCCACGGGGATGCTGTCCGCGCTTTCTCTCCTTTCCATCCATCTTTTCCTGCTGTTGAACCTCACAGCTAGTGTTGCTAGAGTTGCACCTGCGCATAAAATCCCCATGGCCAAGATTAACATCCCTGGGTGTAAGAGCTTGCCTTGGCTTTCATCGTTTCGGAACATTGATGTTCTTATCTGGAAGAAAGGGGGAAGGCTTGAGCCCTGAGAAGACTTTAAATATGTGGGCGCATTACGTTGGGATACAGTTATTATTTACATAAACCAACTTTTCTTCTGCGAACTTCCCGGTGGACTCTGCCTTTCTAGTTTTTTAATGTCCCCAAGATCCAAAGATTTCAAGTTTCTTTGCGCGATAGCGGAGTATGCATCATAATGAGGATTAGAGGTATTGACAGAAGGTTTGATGGATTGCACCCTTTAAACCAGCCTTCCCCAATTTTTTTTTGGTGGTACATTAATGATAATTTTGAATTTTTGCTGGGATTCTAAGGGCCAGCCTCGATTAAGACTTAGAACAGCAGCGATAGAGAAGTAAAAAGTAGCATAGAGTTTGGAGATATTTACCGTACTCCCTGACAGATTTGCTAATTCACATAAAACTGAAAACTTCCAATTAACCAAACCCCTGGTAAAAATACACAAAATGGCATTTTCGTAAACAAATTCAAAGCATTCCATTCGAAATCGCTACTCGAAGTTTAATTATCCAGAATAATGTCTTAACTCACCGTTGAAGCATTCCATTGTGAAACATCCTCTGTCATATTAACTTGCAATGTTGGAGTGTCGCTTTTGTTGGCTTCCACTAAGCCAGATGTGTCACTGAAGTTCCTTTCATTAGACGCCAGATTATGGGGCGTCTGGGTTTTATTAAGGGCTGCAGTTGGCCCATTATTTCGCCCCCTGAAATGTTGGCTCGAGTCGGTGCTGGCTGTCGAAGCCCTGTTGGAATCTGCAAAAGATCAAGTTTGATTAGATTTGTTGAGTATTTAATTGTTTATTTAATTCGATTAAACCGAACCTTCTACATCCCATCTCTCTCAGCTTCGTTATTTCCTAAAAATATAACCCCTATTGTGAGGTTTTAAATTTGAAACATCCCTACCATTAATCTGAGTCCCATCAACAATCTTAGTCAAATATTTGCCCAGAATGCCATTTTGCGAAGCGGTTTCTTCAAAAGCATTCTTTTTGACCCAGACGCTGGATCCACCTTTTTAATTACCGTCTTTTTTCTCCCAAGTCTGCGAAAGCTCTTTTTCTGTTTACATTTCATTTCTTTGCGCTGTTCGCATTCTAAAAGCTTAACGGCAAGATTAGATGGGCAAAAGTGCTGTAGTCTCTCTTCAATCGATTCGCTATTGGTTGGCTGTAGTATAAAGGGCCTTTGAGGGCGCTGTCTGAAGGAAACTGGCGATGCACGACAGGGCCTGGTTACTTGTAGTTAAGGGCAGAGTTGATGGGTTTAATTAAGATACATTCAGGGGGATTGCTTATTGAATTGCCTAGTTGCACTTGGTGAAACGGATAAGTGTGAGGAGAGTTTGAAAAGATGTTTTAAAAGCGGGTGATTTACGATTATTCATGGGGTTTATCCGCGGAGCTATGCATGCATGAAATGGACGAAGGAAACTGCCTTTTCTTATATTGGGTTCTGCTATAGTACAATGTGACATCTGAGATATTATAGAAAAGTTCCATTGGTCATCGGCTCTGAACTAATAATTTGCAAGTTTTCGTCGTTTGTTTACAATATCTATTAATCACGAATTATTGCTTTAATCGGTTATGGGACTCTTCCAGTCACAGTTTTAATTCTGGAAGGTCCATGATCTGGCAATGAAAATGTTTATCGAGGAAATGTGTAATGACTGGAAATAAGTTTGTTAATAAGTGAAAATGTGGCAGTTCGGTGACACGTACGGAACCTAAGCGATTCTAGATGGTGGTGAAAAGAGCTTCGACGTGTCATTCAACAGGTTCGGCAATACCATTAATTATCGCAACCAATTTGTAAAACTCGACCAATTGATATGCAGGATTTTTATGTGCATATTTAAAAGATCGTCGAATGTATTATACATTAAATCCAATAAACTAAAACAAGTTCTTACGTTAAAAATTACCCGTGTTACAACTAGAACACTCACTCCTTATGCTGCTATATGTATACCTCGAGATGAGAAAAAGCTGGATACAAGAATTTCTGAGACTTAAGCGGCCCATGCCCCATTCTGTGCCTCAATTAAGTTGGAGGCAATTTGTGCGAGTATGTTCGTAACTCGAACGAAATCGTACGATTTCCCTGCGGACAAAGTGGCTTAAACAGTACAGGACTGTTTGCTGGATCGATTGTTTGATTGTGCGTGGGGACTTGTTGATAGGCAAAAGGGCCTGTTTTGTTTTTATTTTGCTGTACTCGTAGATTATAAATATCATCGCATCCAGATAATTTTCTTATGGGAATTCACTGTGTCTTAGGTAATGTATGGCATGAGCATCTTGTACATGTGGAAACTTTGTTGCGTACACTTTGGTTTCGCACTTAACGAAAAAATCATCAATTATTCAGGGCCCTGTCTTTCAGTCTTTGCCATGAATAGGTCATAATAGACTTACTTAAACGGAAAATTATATGTCCAGAGCGTCCCGTTTTTGCTGTCTCTGTCGGGTGTATCCCTTTTCATTTAATATAGTATGTAGAACTATACGGTTTTTGCGATTACCTAATTGGTTGTGAGGCGAAATAAGAAATTGATTTATCATAACCGTTTTGGTGTTCTTCATACAGGACGAATTTGACGTTAAAATTTTCGCATGTCTTCAGTTTTCCGAAGAGCAAAAGCGGTATTCAGAATATTTAGATCCCAAAATGGTTATTACTCATGGTATTGGTATGATGAAAAATTATATCTCCGTTTGTTTTACAAATAGAACACTTTCATTCTTATTAATATTGATATATTCAGCAAAGACGGCAAAAACACGACATCTTGTACATCATCGCAGATTGTGAATTCGACCAGATTTTTCCAAATCGTTTCGTAATGTATTGTCTTCGTTCCTGGATAAGGATTCTTGAATAATACCACGGACAACGTATATTTACCTGGAACTATTCATCCACATTAGTTGGTATTTCACGAATGTCGAATACATGATACGAAAGATACGACACTTTACTCGCAAATGGTAGATCTATAGTTGCATTTTAAAATGCATCAAGCGTTTCCTTGATTGAAGCTAGAAAATCCTACAAAAATCGTCTGATAGGAGTTATGGAATGCTTGAGGTTTAGATAATTTGACGGTCTCTCTGTGATTCACCTTCTTTTAGGCCAATGAGCGGTGCCCCATTGGGGTCAGAACGAAAAATCGTTAAGTTAAATACCTTAAGTCTTGCAAAAGAGAAGATTAAACTTTTTAGACTGTGAATTCTTCGACGAGCCTTCAGTTAACCCCAACGAACTTCGTCCAGGTTCAGAAAGAGACCTTGCATTTTCCAGTTGTAAAGCTTTGTCATTTATATAGAGAAGTTCTCAAAGATTTCGCTTTGAGAATACTGCAAGATTTTACAGAAATTTTTGTTGGAAATCCAAGATGGTGTTAAACTTGAACAATTTTATGAGACAAAGAAATGCTAAAAAGATTATATGTAAGTAGTTTCGTAATATAATGGTAGGAGTTGATTTATTGTTAAAGAACCGCTCTGCACGATCAGTGTGCCAAAATTGAGTTATTTTCAAGTTTCAAGTGTGTGGAAATATTGTATTGTGTACATAGCAGAAAAATAATATTATTTCTGGCTGACGATGGAAATTCGTAATGTGCATAGTGCATTTCTACGAGATGCATATATTATTTTTTCTGCAATTCAACATTAATTTCAAATGTGTATTTGCTTTTATTGCCGAGGAACGGATATTCCCGCCTGTATGAACAAAATCTAGGGTTCTTTTGAACGCTTTACGACGTCCAAACACGCCAAAAAGTTGTTACTTTTAAAGAGATTGCAGAGAAACGTTATTTTCTAAGTTCAGAAAGAAATTTCCCAAAATAATTAGGAACAATATTTTTGCGAAATGGAACTGTCAATCTGACTTTTGCGGAATCATACGTGATCTTGATCGTATTTCCCGCACTAGGCGGGAAGTACAACCGACTGCACTCAAATGCGCGCCGGAAAATGAGCTTTTCGTTACTTGAATAAATACGATTGTAATTTATTTATCGAATTCGCCGAAATCATATTCGTATTCTCACAATCAATTATCTTTCCGTCCGAAGGGTAAAACAGTCTGTAGAAATGTGTCCAATACGGTGGACATGTTGTATCATACTTTCCTCAGTGTTCCTAATACCCTCATTATTTTTCTTTTTAATTCTGTACCCACCTAAAACCAGTAAAATTTAAATAAAATGTTTGAAACATTGCGAAAACGGGCACGAGACTTGCCAGCAAGGCCTGGAAATCCTTCGTAAGATCCTCAATTTTTATTTGTCGTCCAATTGTATCCGCTTCTCGGCTTTATTTTACTAAAATCAATGGTCAAACTTGCATATCTACGAATTGATGTAAATAAATTTCCCGACCGACATTTTATCGAAAGTGACCTAAATCCGTGAATGAGCCGAGAGGTTCATTATTTCGATGATAACGAGAGAATCGTCTTGATGATTTTTTGGTTGGAATATCGGAAAAACTATATTAAAAAAAAATGTAAATTACAATTTTCAATCGATTTTTGAGGGAAAACATAAATTTAACAAAAAAAGAGAACTTCGGAGTTTTGTATGGTACTTAGCAGGAATTTCTAGTTTTCATTCAAAAATTGAGCACAAGTTTCAAATTTCATTCGATCACTTCTATTTTTGACGGATTCAGTCCGGTATGCAGCATTTTCGTTTTTTTTTTTTTTTCAAATTTCTAGCTCGTCGCATTCGAAAGTCCTAAGATGAGACTTTGCGAAACGCCCACAGAGGGGCATCTAGAATGCAAAATTCAAAGTTAAACATCTTGTCCAATAGAAGAACTGGACGAAATCTCCTGTCGGTTTTTTTACCTGACCAGAGATGGATTTTTTTAGCCTCTTCGTGGTCTGCGTCGGACGAAAACACGTCATACGTAAAATTAGGTCGAATTTAACGTCGAAATTTGCCCCGATTTACACACTTCAGACGAGCACCCTCAGGTAATTATTAAATTCGGTGAGAGTAGCACGAACGGTGCACTTTTCGGTGCCTTCAGGCAGGTCTGCACCCGTAAAATTCGAGTCTTTGAGGATTTTTAAAAACTTCCACTAAACCGCACACTACTTAAAGCCGGCCGAAACCCACACCCCCGACGTCTAGCATTAGGCCAAGTTTCGGAATATTTAGAACGCTGTGGCGTCTTTAAACGGCCTTCACCCCTTGTACCGACTACGAGCAACCGACATCCCCCCACAAATTTTAGCTGTTCAAAATTATACAAAATACTATGAAACTATACTCTATATCTAAAAAAAGGTATAAAATGTGTCCAAGATAAGGATGTTCAGCATGGGGAACAAACTTAATAGTTAATGAGTTAATTACGAAAAATCTTGCGCACGCAAGGGAGCATTTTCTGCTGTAAACAGAACCCATATTTTAGAAAACATTTTCTGAGTTATAGTAAGATATATGTAAATAAAAACTGGAATCAGTTTTTGACTGCAGTTTCCATTTCAAAATCAACAGCTGAGTTTGTTTTATAAAAATGAAGATGTCATTTACCACAATTTCATCTACTTGTTACACCTGAAAGTGATTTGGAAGTTTTAGATAATCTCCCGTGATCTTTAACACATAACTGGTGGTTCCTAGAGGATGGCGCACCCAGACATAATGGAAAAGTTCTCAAAGGTTATCTATCACATAGATTTCTTAAAAGATAAGCGGACACGCAGACGGAAAACCCTTTGTGAGCTCGTTCTCCTAATATCACCCCATTAGGTTTTTTTCCTTTGGAGTTATATCAAAAATCATTTTTATCAACATATCTTTGACACCGAAGAACTATAAACGGGAGTTCTCGAAGCTTTTGAAACTGACACCAAATATGGAACTTAGCAGGAACAGTCTGGATATGTTAACGTATTTGTGCTTAGGAAATCATGGATACTGGTTTTAACGCACAAGTAAATTAGACAGGCACGTAAGATAGTAAAAATTGTTAAGTGAAATACGTGAGTTAATTTGCAACAAAACGTTGGCTTCAAATTGACAAACAAAAAGTACTAGAATGGATTCAATGCTAGCATGTGGAATCTTTTAAAAAATCCGCGATGGATCGATTCACCCATGTCTTACCATACACAATAGCTCAAAATAAACCTTGGGAGATCTGCTAAGATCGCGGAATTACTCCGTTAAATGCGCAACATTTCTCCTACTTAACAAAAGTTCTATATATTATTGTTTACGAAATCTCCATGCTGGACAATCTTACCTTGGACACACTGTATAACCTTCGGATGTAGTCGCGTTCGGGTGAAAAGAGATGTTAAAAGGGAGTTCGGTAAAAGTTAATTTCATTTCGAACACTTAATTGAAAAGTCATTAGAGATGAATCACCCTAAAGACTTTCCAGGTATCGTTAACGAATCTTATAAGTTAACAGTCTATGTGTGTATGTTTCACGTCACTATTTTTTCTTTCCAGAATTAGTCTTTTTGGTGAAAATGTCTATGTGCTTTTGCAACTGAGATGCACAAGGGAACACTTCTAAAAATAGTGTAAAAGTTTAGAAAACCACCTTACCTTCTTCGTCTTGTCCTCTCGTACTCGTCGACCTCGTTTCAAAATACTTCTTCCGCTCGTTAGTCACCGGAATTAAAGATGAGAGTCTTAGGTCTGCACTTGGCACTAATATCTTGTTGACGACCTTAATGGTCTCCATGTCTTTCTTTGCGACACGTCCCGACATAAAGTCACCTATTGCTACAATCTCATTATCGCTAACTTGTCTCGCTTTATTGTCCAATGATCGCGACTTCGGATCATTATCATCATCCCCTTTGACCTGGACAGATTTATTTGTTGTTATCGTAGTGATTTCTCCAGAAAAATATTTTCCCCTAGGGCTGTTCTTCCCAATTGCATTGACTAGATTAATGGCCCCCTCGAAATCGTCATGATTTATCTGTTCTATCGAGTAGCTGTCGGCGTATTGTAAATCAAGCAGTGGCGTCCCCCACAACTCTGGGGGGCTGGCACACCGAACCTGGTCATTCCTATCCTGACGTCTCATCCACGCTGCCAGCCACTGCAAATTAGAACAATTCAGCCTATTATCTCTCAGGCGTATCACCCTTAATTCTGGCAGAAAGTGTAATAAATCAGAACGGATGAATTCCAGATCTGCACCGGAAATATCCAACTCTTGCAATTCCTTAGAGGCGGCCAGAGCGGCTCTATCGGCGAGCAATTGTCGCGCCAAGCCCGCGCTTCCAGATAAATCAAGACTAACTAAATGATCCGGGGCTGAAAGCGGAAATGACACGTCTTCCGCGGGGGCAACTGTGTCTATACCACTCAGTCTTAAAATCTGCAAAGCCGAGGGGCCCGTGAGACTCCCCGGATAAAGAGCTTTTATCGAATTTCTCGACAAATCCAAGGTGACGAGCGAGCGCAAATAAGCGAAAGCTCCGCCTTCTATACTTGTAATTTTATTGTCGTTTAGCAACAATACTTCAAGGTTTGGTAGTCCCTGGAGGTCGCCTTTCAAAACCTTCTGGATCGCGTTCCACTCCAGATGCAGCTCAGTCAGCTGCTCAGGCAAACTTTTGGGAATAGTGGGAAGTTTATTGTCGCTCAAATAGAGCACCGCTAGGGATTCTTGCCGCCCTAATGCGTCATCTTCAATGGAATTTATGCCGTTCGAAGTGAAATCTAAGACTTGGAGTAATGGATAGGTGTCCAATTCTCCACAAGTGAGTTCCTTTATTGAGTTCCCTGCCAGCCGCAAAGTTCTTATTGAGTGGGTCAATGTGCCTGGCACTCGTTTCAGACCTATCCTTGAAGCATCCACCGTATGCAATTTCCTACCGACCTCAGCTATGATTGCACTTGTGTTTCCTAACTGGAAATTCCCTGCCAAAAGGAGGCGGGTGAGGTTCGGCAATTGCAAACTACCTGGGGCCATTCTAGCCAGGTTATTCCAGGAGAGGTCTAGTTGCTGCAAGTGGGCTAAACTGGAGAAAGAGTCATCGCTTAACATTTGAATGCGATTGTGGCTCAAGTTCAAATAATTTAACCCCGTCAGAGGCCCAAGCACTTTACTGCATAAAGCAGACAAGTTGTTGCTGGACAGGTCTAAGATTTTCAGGCTGGTAAGATTTTGGAAGCTCTGTGAGCCAATTTCGTAGATACAGTTTGCACTCAAATTCAGCGATTGTAGTAGTGTCCGAGACTCCAAAGTTCTTAGGTTGCTAACTTGTGCGATAACGTTGCTAGATAAATCTAAACTAACTAAACTTGAGCACTCACTCAAATCCGGCACTTCGGACAGCGCCAGCTTTTGAAAACTTACAGACTTAATTTTATCACCGATAACATCAAGCACATTACTGATGTTGCCTATAAAGCTGTTCATTACAGACAGGGCGTTTAATTCCGGTAAATCACTTCCCGCTAAAGTCTGAACTAAATGGGCGAAACTTTCATCGTCCAAGCGGGAAACTTCTAGAATTCTTGTCAAGTTGCTTAATTGGGTCGAATTGGAAGTGGGAAAGCCAACGCACTTAACGGTGGTGGAGTGCAGGTAACTAGTAGGCACCATCTCCAGAGGAACATTCCTACAAGTGCACGTCAAAGGACATTTTGCACTGGCCGTAACTAACACTGTGAGCAGCAAAAGTGGCAGCTGCAACATTGTCGCGTAGTCACATCACTAATTGCTTAAATACCGAAGTGCGTATCGTAATTTCACGTGTTGTGCAGAAATTTGACGTCCCGTTGCATCGATTCGACCGTCCGGCATCCACTGACATCCAAAGACGATGCCACGATGGGCAAAGAGCGGAGGTGCGCGTCTCACTGCGCGTACGTGGGAACCGTGCAATATTTTCTTTAGAGTCGAAGGTTAATGGGTTGCCAGTTAACTTTCCGATGGATTGATCTGGGAGTCTTTTCGGTAGCAGTGATGACACAAGATTATTAACCGGCCAGTCATTAGGCGGGGACATATTTTCGCACCGTGGGAACCTTGCGCGTGCATAATTTTACGAAGTATGACAGGCATTTTATCAAATTCTCGTCCATTAGAGTTTGCAGCTAATGAAAGTGTGGAAAAAAAAATTTTTTATTCATTCGTAGAAATTCGATCACATCGCTGATCTGCTACAAATCAGGCGGGAACCATTAGAACAGATTTTACCATAAGGACAACAATATCAGTGATTTTGATCGATGTTTCCCCATTACAATGACGCGTTCGAAGAAATATCCATCAATCAATATTTCTTTCAGGGATTTATTATATTTCGTAACGTAAACACGAGGCGTGGGTGTTGTAATAACAGGACCTGTCGTTATTAAATTAAGAGTGCCGCTCGAAAAAAAGGGCAATAAATCTTCAAAACAAATTGCTTTTTTATACATTAGTCCAGATTTTTGCAGTTGCCAGGAAATTTATCGTATTGGATCTACAACACGAATTAATTCTTGATATATCAATCTCGTCCACCCTGCTTTTACACGTTTCACTATTTTTGACAAGGAATCTGAAATTCGGCGTCTTTTATGAAGTAAGTTAAGATACTGAAATGTGAGCCCACGAAAGGACCATCCGGAGGTATGTCAGGATTGGGCTTCGTGGAAACGCAATGAAAATCGAGGGAAAATTGATAAAAACCTGGAAATAGAAAAGAAATTTCGATTGATGCTGCGTCCACGAAACTGTGGAGGAAAAGAGCGGAATATGTTGGAATTGCAACAGATTGAAGTATTACCGACTGAGTGACCAATAAAATTTATCGCGTTTAGAACAACATTAAAACCGAGTTGAGAAGCTGCTGATGTTTTGACCTATATTTTGATCTTCTTGATTAAAATCAAAAAACGCCCTTCGGGGAGGAAAATTCGAACAACAAAAACCAGCTATGTTTTATGCGAATTTTAAATTTGAAAGCTCATCGCTTCGATGGGGAAAAGTAGCTTTTCGTAATGGATTAGTTGAATGAATATTCTTCGAGTAAAATCAATTGCAAGGATGTAACATCCTTCTTGCAAACGTTGTAATTAAATTTTGCCAAAGAGTCGCTCCGTATTACCTACTTTATGAAAAAATAATTGTAAGCGACGAAAGGAGCGCTTTAATTTCATTGATAAAGTCATTCAGTGAATTTTAGCGCTTTAACGCGTTGCAGAGTTGGAGTTTCCATCTTTCATCATACAATTTGGATTTCAGGAAATGAGACGTTTGTAACAGTGCAGGCAGGGGCCTTACAATTTAATATTTCTAATGGATCAGGTTATGTTCAGTTACCGCCTTATTTTTATAATTTTTAACTTATTTTTTCAAGGACGTTTTCATTTTCGTAAGAAACTTTACTTCTCTCACTACTCCGTGACGTGGATGATAAATAGGGCTGCTTTACCGAGAATGTCCTATGTTCTCTATTTCAATACTACACAATTTTCTACAGTACAAAAGAAATGTCACTCGAATAATAGTCTTTCTAAGAATCTCGAGCTTCTAAATACAAAAAAGAGAATGGCGTCATTAAAAAGATAAACACGTTCTCCCTTCCCAGATTTTAAGCCTATTACAGGAAGCAAGACGGAGGCGGCTTAAATTTTAAAATTAAAAAAGAAAGATTTATCGCGGCATTACTCATCCTGTCACTTCAAACTGGTTGTAAGTAATATATACTTCCTTAATAGTCGTTGAAAGCAGTTGCATTTCTTTTTAATATTCCTGGATAAGTATCCATGGAACAGCCGTGTTTTAGGACGTGACCCTGGATTTTCCACGTCTAAGGATTTATTTTCATAGAACAGAACGCTTGGCAGATGTTACGTCCTCCTTTTTGAAAGATTTACTTACGTCTTCACCGTGGAACATTTTACTTCAAGGATGGTATTAATATTAAAATCAACGCTAGCCTATCCCTTACAGGGAATTGAATTTTTCATAAGGTATCTTTGGATTAAGACCCCGGAATGGATTAAGCTAATTTGCTTTTTCTTGCGAAGGCTTTACCCGACAGGAAAGTTCTCTCTCCTCCCTCTTGAATGTTTAATTTATTACAGCCCTAGTAATAATTTTAAAGGTGCTATTTTAAATTACTTGAAGACGCTTCTTTGAGACGTCGAAACTTGGAGACCTAGCAAAATTATATAATTTTGCAGTTCACTGAGAATATCAGTTGGTTTCAGTTAATATTATGCTAATCATAGCATAAATTTCAATCAAACCATATAGCGAATGTTCCAGGAAATTAGACAAATATTCTGTGCATAATATGGTATTAAATCACAGAAGGGAATTTAATTACCCTGAGTTTAGTACGGTACCTACAAGCGTAGATATATGAAACTTTAATATCAGGTATAATAATTGTTTCCCTTCCTGAATTGATTTAGGTTTTTGGCATAATTTATGTACAACAATCAAAGCTGGTTAGCAGGATGTGCAAAAGCTTGATTCTTGGAAGTATTAGGAGAGTGATAAGTCGTTACTGATATAATGAACAAGATGCCACCATATATTCGAAAGCGATCTATCACCAGTATCTCATTTATCATCTCCGGGTCGGCGACTCAGGTCGTATCAGTTGCTGGCAAAATACGTAAAGCGGGCACTACTGTAATGGATTTGTGTTATCTTCCGGTCGTGAGCAAAAAATGTTTTCCTTAAAAACCCTCCTCAAATTACATCCATTAATTTAGGAAAGGGACGATTATATTGCAGAATGATTGGAGACGTTTTTTTTTCCAGAAAAATTCGGATCAGCCAAACCGAATCCAGATTAATATGGATGTTCCAGCAATAAGAAAAATTATCTACGACAAATATATTTTCATTAAAACATTTTTTTGCTGCTAACTCAGCCTTGGAAAATGATAATTATCTCGTGATTTAATGAAATCATCAATACTTCTCTGATCCATCAATATCAGCCGGCAATTCTGTTATTAATGTTTAAAATTTCCGAATCATTTTTTTAAATGGAAACGTTTCGTGCAAAGGTAAAAAATAACCCGGCGAAGTTAATTAATCTTACACTAATTCAACTGAAAAGGGTCTGAAAATCATTTAAATTGGGGGCCATAACAGGGCGATTTAAAATTAATGACGTTTTAACAGGGTATCCAGATCCAAAGAACCAGAAAATGGAGACAAATTGGTGTACTGCCGCACTCTTTTACTAAACAAATTTGCTTGAAACGTGAAAAATATTTTCCGGTTAAATAGCCTAAGAAAATCGATGAGTGGCGTTAAAACGTCGTATTATTTAAAGCTCAAGAAAAATCGCTGCAGACTTGGATATAACGGGATCTATGTATGGATTAACGGGAAATACGCGGAAAGGGACGGGCGATTTAAGGGCGTCATTGGCATTGATTCCCAACACACTTCTATTCAAGGATGTCCCTTTATAGGGCGCATTTCTGTATAGAGTGCCTTATTTGGTATTTGATGTATGTTTCATTAAGTTCCAGTAATATTGGGAAGTTCGGAATGTACCAGGAAAGGGAAATTCCTCTATATTTGACTTTCTTGATTGACGTACGTAGAAATATCCCAATGAGGCGATAATGGAAAGATTACGAGAAGCATTTTGTGTCGACACATTGTATTTAAACTCCTGTAACTTTCTATCACTCTATCGATTATTCTCGATTCTACTTTTTATTAAAAACTGTGTTATTTAATTTTTTTATGTAAAAAAGATATACAATACCTTGTAAATATCGGCAGGGCCTTTCCGCTTTCAAGATATTTCCATTTTTACATTTCCCTCCATTGCACGGTAAAACATAAAATTTTTATTAAAATAAATGAATGTGCATGGTAACGATGTGACACAACATGTGTTAGATAAACTCTTGCTTGTAAGCATCATGTGGTTAATTTATTTTCAATGTTAAAATTTCAAACGTGAGTTCATCATGTGAATAATTTATTTGTTCTCTAAGAAATGAGGGATATGCCTGCATATACACATATTCATGAATATTTCAATGGGTGTAGGACCTATCAACGGTAATAGGACACATATCCGAACAGAAGACAAACTGATGGCCAGATGTTCAAGAAAATTTATTATATATATATGTATTATAAAGGGTGTCTCAAAAAGTTTCAAATAAAAGTCGTCCGGAAAAGAGGAGGACATGTCAAGAAGATCGTGACTTTTAGCCAACACGTCATTTTAAGGTCATGATTTCTACTAACTCAAAATTTGGACAAAAATCAAAGATAAGTCGGCAGCAAAACTTCTAATAAACAAATTGTTCAAATAAAAGTTCTTCCTTTTTTGAAGGTCTACAAAGACAGGTTAAAAAAATACGGGATTCCCATTTGAAAAAAACTTGCCCTTGAAATTACCTTAAAACAACGTTTTCGCTAAAAGTCACCATCTTCATGACATGTCCCCCTCTTTACCGGACAACTTTAACTTGGAGCTTTTTTTCATGCAACGTATTGTTATTGAGTAATCCTTAATCACAGCTTTAAATGCAACACCCTGTATATATTATATGTGATATTTAGTAGACGAGACTGAGTCTTTGCGGTCCAAAAGAAAAATCGTTAAACGTCCAAAAAATATCTATCACCTCAGCCAGAAAGAAGCAATTTGAGCGCGTGTTGCTTCATACCTGGAAATGAATTACGAGAAGATCGGCAAAGAATACTGAAGGAAGTCAAATATCAATAATAAAAGTTTTGCATCAAGAAAAACTGCATCTGTATGATTTTACAGTGACACAAAATTTTCTGGACACCAATCGTCCAGCCAAGGGCCAATTTTCGCAATTTTACCAGGTACGCAAAAACAATGTTTTAATTTGATCTTGTTCACGAACAAAGCAACTTTTGCAAGTCAAGGTTGATTTAATTTTCCACGCAAGCATGTGTGGAATTTAAACAATCCGTATGTAATAATTAACCGCCATTTCCGACATGAATTTTAAATTAACATTTCGTGTGAAATGATTGATAAATATGTTTTGGAATTATGAGTTATCAGCCAATATCAATGGCCCGTCCTACTTAGAAATCCACTAAAACCAACTGCCTGATTTTCCAGATGACTTATAGGATTTTTAATATCAGTTGACAATTTCGTCTATAGAAGATGAATCACGACGCAAAATCAATCATACATTCCTCGGTACTATCCGGCGATGGAGCCCTTTAACGTTTCGGATATACAGGGTGTCCCGAAATTAAAGCACCATATTTAAACAACGTAAATTAGGTCAAAAAATAACACCAAAACTTTAAATAAAACAATGTCGGAAAATGCTTCCTTAATGAGGTATGCCTCTTTAAAGACGTAACTCTGATGATGGTAATTTTGAAATATTTCCAAAACGGTGCAAGATAACTTTATGAAATTTGGTACGATTTTATACCTTATAAGCCTCAATTGACTGATGTGGCTGAATGGAAATTATTTCGTCAGAGGCGTGCTGCACGGGTAGTGTCGGGGTTAAAAAATGCTAGATTTTTTTTATGTGCCCCATTTTTTAGTTGCTGATGCAAAATTATGAAACCATATACGCTTCCAGAAAAAAAAGACACTCTTGGTTCACGATGCTAGGACGCTTCGTTTTCGAATAAAATGAATTTAAACATTACAATGCATGACAAATACAAATGATTTACTTTCTGTGAAAACTTAATAGTAGGCTACGAAATATTAAACAATGTTGACTGTCAATTTGATGTTTGTTTATATTTATTCTGTTGGGGAGTTTCTTTGTGTCATTATTAAGCTGTTAGTGAAAAATGGAGAAATTTTCAAGTAGGGAGCTTGCCGATATTCATTTTATTTATGGGTTCTGTAATGGTAATTCGCGAGCCGCCGTAGAAGAGTACAGAAGGAGGTACCCGAGAAGAAGAATACCTTTTCGATCTGTTTTTAGTCGAGTACATAGAAATTTAATCGAATGTGGTTCTTTTCAACGTTCTCGAGGCCAAGGAAGACCTACAGTAGATTACGATTTCGAGGATGTGCTTAATCGAATAGAAGAAAATCCTCAAATTTCTCTAAGAACGCTTGAAAACATTACAAACATACCAAAATCGATCGTAAATACAGTCGTTAAAATAACAACAGATAAACAGTTATTTCGAATATTAATTTTTAGATAGGAAGAATGACTCGGATGCAGGGATTGCATCCCTTTCACTATAAAAGGGTTCAAGACTTACGAGAGGAAGATTTTACAGTTAGGATGAATTTTTGCCAGTGGGTTTTGAATCACCAAAATGTTTTACATAATATCTTGTGGTCTGATGAGGCTAGTTTTACGAGAGACAAAGCATTTAACATCCATAACACACATTATTGGGAGTATGAAAATCCAAAAGTCGTAAGGAGAACACATTTTCAGCATAGGTTTTCTGTCAACATTTGGGCAGGTATCATAGGAAATAGATTAATAGGACCAGTTGTATTTCCAAACCGGTTAACAGCACAACACTATTTACATTTTCTTCAAAATGAGCTGGCAGGCCTATTAGAAGATATACCATTGCATACCCGATTGCAAATGTATTATCAACAAGATGGGGCACCAGCTCACTTTGGAAATAACGTGAAAAATTGGCTTGATGAAAAGTTTCCAGGCAGGTGGATAGGAAGAGGTAGTCCAATAACCTGGCCCCCTCGATCACCTGACCTTAATCCCCTGGATTATTTTTTTTGGGGCTTTATGTGTAGCATAATCTATGCCACAGAAATAAACACGAGGGAAGAACTGTTGGATAGAATCAACTTAGCTGTTAATCAAATAAAAGAAAATACGTTTCAAATTTCCCGTGCCTCCCAGAGCATAAAAAAACGATCTAGACTGTGTATCCAACAAAACGGAAACTTATTTGAAAACTTACTTTGAAAGTGCGTCATTTAAATTTCTTGTTCGTTTTTTATTATTGTTTAATCGTTTTGATGTGTTTAATAAAATATCGCTTTAAGCATCATTTGTATTTGTCATGCATTGTAATGTTTAAATTCATTTTATTCGAAAACGAAGCGTCCTAGCATCGTGAACCAAGAGTGTCTTTTTTTTCTGGAAGCGTATATGGTTTCATAATTTTGCATCAGCAACTAAAAAATGGGGCACATAAAAAAAATCTAGCATTTTTTAACCCCGACACTACCCGTGCAGCACGCCTCTGACGAAATAATTTCCATTCAGCCACATCAGTCAATTGAGGCTTATAAGGTATAAAATCGTACCAAATTTCATAAAGTTATCTTGCACCGTTTTGGAAATATTTCAAAATTACCATCATCAGAGTTACGTCTTTAAAGAGGCATACCTCATTAAGGAAGCATTTTCCGACATTGTTTTATTTAAAGTTTTGGTGTTATTTTTTGACCTAATTTACGTTGTTTAAATATGGTGCTTTAATTTCGGGACACCCTGTATAGTAGTTCAAAGTGATAGCAATAAACCTGTATTGAAACTACTATTTATTAATAAATTTTCATTTACTTAACAATAAATTAGAGCACAAGATTTTTAAAATATTATGCTAAATTTGTTCTATAGTGTTGACAATTAAAAACCAAAAAATTATTCTTACAAAGGGGGGAAAAATTACGTTTTATTTGCTTTCAAAACGAATCTCAAAATGAAAATGATCCACTTCTTTTTTAATCGCTTTTGTAATAAATTAATATTTGGTTGGTAGCCCCTTGGCTAAGATAACTTCGCAAAGACGATTGGGGATCGATTCTACCAACTTTTTAGTGAAATTCGGGGAAATTTTCTCCCATTCATCGAGAAGAGCGCGTTTTAATTGGTCTTTATTGGAAATCTCATATCTCCCACTTTTCGCGTTTTATTTGTCCCAAAGATTTTCTGTGACATCAATATCAGGTGATTGCGGTTGGGTTTCTAGTACATGAGGACAGTTATACAAGAGCCATTCGGATTCGCACACAGCTTCGGATCGTTGTTCCGGTAGAACATAGAGTCATTAGAAATGTTCAGTATTTTCACGGTGGATTGTAAATTTTGCCGTAATATGTCCAAATAAACATGCCTGTCCATAATGACATCGATGAAATGCAGCTGCTTTCCTGTCCCAACAATGGACATGCAGGTCCCAGACCATCATACTTCCCTCTGTGTGTTTGACAGTGGCTCTTAAATTTGCTTCTTTAGCGCTTCGCCGGGTTTTCTCCAGACCAAACCCACGTCCATCTGATCCAAAACTCGTTTTCTTTTTCCAACTGCTCTCTGAAAAATTGTACTCTGATCTTTTGGTTCTTCAGACTAACAAACGTCTTTTTTCTGGCTACTCGACCATGGAATTGATGTTTTCTCAAAACTGTTCTTATGGTTTTTGGATTCACTGACTTGTGTAAATGCTTTTCAATTTCTATAACCAGTTTGGGGGCACTTCTTCGGGGATTTGTTTTTACATATTGCACAATCCACCGTTCATCAGCCTCAGTACAAGTTTTTTCTGAGTTTTTTGTCATCTAGTTTCTTATTTGTCCTTCACTTTTCAACCTTTCCATGATGTGTTATATTGTTGAGGACTTTTTTTGTAGAATATCGACGATTGCCCTAATAGATTTGCCTTTTTTACGATGATTAATTAGTAACTCACGTCCTCTCACAGTGGTATGTCTTCCCATGTTGATTTTAAACTAAATTCTAACAAATATTAATACAACTCAACAAGAATTTTTTATTTGTTGCATATTTGAACATTTTTTTTTGCATTCATAAATATTCCATTATCATAAAGTTGACCTGCATCGTTTTAATTTTGAAATTCGTTTTGAAAGCAAATAGAATTTAATTTTTATCCTAACTACGTAACGTTTTTTTTTGTTTTTAATTGTGGATATTACGGAATAGCGCAACATAATATTTTTAAAATTTTGTATCCTAGTTTATTGTTAAACAATTGAAAATTTATTAATAAATAATGATTTCGATACAGGTATATCATTTTCACTTTGAGTTACTTTATAAACCAGCGGACCAAATGAATATTGCCTCGGCCTGGGTGGCGAAACGATGAATATTTGAAATGCGCCGGCACTCCGCAAGGGGACCAGTACTCACAGGTGTAAACAGACCTAACTCAGTGGCGCCGACGAAGGGCGTTTAAAATTGAATTTTTGTTGTTCATTTGTAGTGTTACACAGCTAAACGAAGTGATTCATAGGTTTATATGCATACTTTTCATAAAAATAATCGTATTATTACAAGCGCATTGATTTAAGATATATATTTCTTTTAACCAATTATTCCAAGTGAAAGATCTGAATATATCAGTCAGATATGGCTTTTGGAGGGCCTTTGAAAACCATTTGGAAAATAAATTAAATGTGAATTCTGCAGAGGCTGCTGGTGATCGCAAAATCAAAGATTCACATGTGCAGTGTTGGGGGATACCCGTTCCATTCCTCAAGTTTTACTTAAGTTCGATCTATAATCGTATATCGAAGGACTGAAAGATTGGAATTCATAAATCACTCAACTTGAGGGTTGTTCTGGTTTGACCGTGACAACCTATGGGAAGAAATATACACGCCACGTAAAAACGTTGATATTGACCATGCCCTTCGCAGAGTCCATGTGTTAAAATGTTAATTGCAAAAACCTTTTAAGATTTATGTTTAAATCATTTAAACTCAAACTTCAAATTCGTGGGAACTAATTAATCAGTGTTCTGATTGGCCAATCAGAACGAAGTAGGCAGATACGAAACCCTACTCGTTTTCTCTCCAGAGTTTTCCCAAGAACAGAAACAGTTTGAGACATGAGCCGAAAGATAGTTATCCACGTTTTCCTTCTAATTTAATTTTAACCTTGTTATCGTGCCCAAGTTACACATAAGAAGTAATCACTTTAATCTTAATACAGACAATCGTAGAAGTTAACGGTTGTGTTTTTCTTTGGCTATCATATTGGTTTCCGTGGCAGTGTCCACGTACAAAATAATATCTGGTGTCAGAAGATCTTTCAAGCAGATTCCAACAACGTGTAGTTTCGGATATTTATGACTGTTTAAAATCAAAGAACATAAGTATTGTAACAAAAATAAACGAAATGACTAAATAATCGTTGTGGGCGATTTAACGGGTTAGCAAAGAGGAAAATGTTATGAACCGTAGCTTTGTATGGAAAGGGATTTCTCGAAAATCGACAATGGCGACAGAAATGTGGAAGAATTATCTATAATTTTTATAAAGAAAATACAATATCTTCACTAGAAATCATGAATGATGATAATGGAATAGGGGAGAATATTTACGTAAAATTAGGGAGTATCGATAGTTAGGAATATGTATAGATTATTTAGGTGAAACGTAGTTTGGCATTCACGAGATGATGAAATATGATTGGATAAGTAATTTTAAAATTCCAGTTTAAGTACTCCATGTTCGAGAGGCAAACGAATTATTATTCTGCACCCTGACAATGAAAATGGATTTGTGCCAAACTGCTTATTTTCCGTTAAAGATATAAACCAATCCTTTGCTGATGACCATAAAGACATGATTGTTCAACTATTCTCAAAGAGAAATCACCGAATAACTACTCTCAAACAGTATGGGAATATGTGAAGCTCATAGTTTATGAAAACTCCATAAATACTAGACAAGAGTCATAACACGGCTCTGACAACACAGCCCAACCAGTTGTACAAAATGGTAGTTACTTTCAACATTTATTAGCAACAGAATATACAGTTTATTGCATGTATTGCTAAATGAAAATCAATGTTGAATAATCTAGGGATTTTTGCTGAATATTTCAACTTTGTTTAAAATAACAAAAAATGTTTCGTTCAAATGTTAATTCGTCTACTTTTAGATTAATTAATATTCGATTAATATCCAATAAATGAATAAACACTGATATACCATTTATTCCCTAAAAAACCTTTTTAACTTCCGTTAAGGTTGATAAATATTTATGAATAAACTTTAAATAATCTATTTCCATTATATAGGGTGTCTCGTAAGAGGGCGGATAGGCCAACTCATAGCGAGGTGGTTTAACTAAACTTGCCTTAGTTCTAAAGTTGATAATGACCAATATACAGGGTGTTAAGGGTTAAAAAAATAAATGAATTTTTTTTTTATTATGTCTCCCCTAGTTTGAACTTATTTCACGAAATTTTTCATTCGGGAATTTTTTGAGATAATAAATTCAAGTTCTTCGACGATTTCGGTGCATCTTCTAGAGGGGGCCACGAGCGGCCATTGGCGCTCATTTAAAGTGTCAAAACATTTTTGTGCCACGGTGTACGTCATTTTGGTCTAGATAAATCCTTTCTTTCACCTTTCCCGCTTAAAAAAGGTATGCCCAGTTGAAGTCGCTAGCAGAAACGGTTTTTGAGGAAATCGAAAGATGTTCGTGCATGCAAATTTATTGTCTAATAATTTTTAAAATAATTTCTGTTTTACTTTTTAGTAAATATATAGCAAATTTACTGTATCTCGGTTACTATCAACTTTTGGACTAACGCAAATTTACTTAAATCGACTTATTTTGAATTGGCCCGACTACTCTTTAAGGGATATCGCAAACTTACGGGATGCCCTGTATTAAAGTAAATGTTGCCTAATTGCAATATTTTAAATAATAATATAGATTTTTTTACTTTAAATAAAACATTTTGCACCCAAAGAAAATACATATTATCTGTGATAAAACCGCACGAAATGTTATGGTTTCTATTAAACAACTTTAAAGCTTTCAATTTTTGGTCTTTAATCCGATCAAAATTCGCCAGCTTTTTCGTCAGTCTCCCATTTGATACTACATAAAAGAGTTTGCTTTTTGAATTTTTGAAAATTCCGCACGCTAAAACATCCCTCGGTTTGGCAATCGCAACACAAATCAAATACTGTAGTTTGATTCAAACACGTCCTTCCTCTGCCCGATACGGACATCGATATGTTATTTGCAATAATAATAATAATAATAATAATAATAAAGCTGCATGTTGCCCTACATTTTCGTGTGGTTTAAAAACCAATTCCAAAAATTGAGGGAATACCATTTGGGGCGTGTGAATATGCATTTGGTTATGTTTTGGGTTTTCGTACATCCTTTTGCTTACTAAAATTAAAATTGTGGCTCTCCAGAACTGGTGTGGTACAAACGTGTGGTCCACGAGAACTTTTGATTTCACAAGAAGCCCATTTTGTCAAAATGAAATCTCTAAACTGAAAAACGGTTTACCGAGTGACCGGACTGGGTCAGAGCTCCTTTCAAGTTGAAGCAAAACACTTACTTAATTGAGTTTGCCGAAGTACGCCACATCCATTAAGTGTAGCTGCTGTCTCCCAAAATTAGACGATCTAGGATTAAGGGTTAGTCCGAAATATCAATGTTGAGCTAAAAGTTTAATAATCTAGTTGAAACTCGTTTAGCATAATGATGCCGATTGTTCAGAAATGCATTATAAAGTCGAGATTTCCGCAAAATGCACCATTGATTAATGTAAAGCGCGCTTGCATTGTTTTAAGCTTTGTTACTTCGCATAATGAAGATTTATAAAGTGCAACGGCACAAGTTAGATGCAACACCGACACTCCGTTAGTGTCTGGAATAAATAATTAAGGCTCCTGATGTGTACGCTCTTCATTAACGGGAGTTTAATTCATTGGCTGATACCTGGTTTATTGCGTGCTATTTAGAGCTAAGTTAGTAATGTAGTCCCAATTTTAACGTCAATTTAATTCCGATAGAAATTAAGAATTTCATCAAACATCTGATGCCTAATTCGACTTTTCTATCCGTGGGAAAATTAAGTTAGAAAAACATTAATGATTCGGCCATAAAGGAGATTAAATCATATAAATGACACGCAATAGGCATGTTTAGGAAGTATTGGTGGTTTGCCTCAGTGGGGATGATCAGGGCTCGTATTAATCACTCAAAATTGGCCGTGTCGGACCGGGCATAATCCAAGAGGAAATCCTCAACAATTGGTCGTATGCATCATTTGTCTTGCCTTACTGGGGATGCCTTAAGGGCGGTCCGATGAGCTAATAATACTAGACTCCTTCGAAGAGAAATATTGCCTCGAGAGTTCCGACCTAGTTTCCTGTATTTTTCCACGTTATGTCTTATGGTGATTTGACTGAAAGTTGCACGTCATGAACTTTACCGTTGACTATTCTAACATTCCACTTCTGGCACTGCTAAATTCCATTATGAAAAGATTATTTTCAACAATCGAGTTCTGGTAGTGGAGTTTATTTAAATATCTTTCGGATATTTGATCCAGAAAGGTGAGACACGCGAAATCTCCAAGGCTAGAAACTTGCTGGATCCCCGCGTCGCTGCATCTACGATTTAAAATCCATTCGGAAGCTGGGTCCAAAATTGCCCATTTTCTGGAAGAGACTTCGCATGGCGACGTTCTCCAGATGCCGCGGCCCCGCGCGTATTTTTATTATGAAAAGAAAGATAAATAGCACTCCATTTGCACTGAGATGTTATTGCCTCTCATATAAATCGCTGCTGCCATAAGCTCATCAAAAAACGCTTCGAGCATGGGCCCGTTTTGTAAATTCGTTTTTAAATTGATGCAAATACTGAAAATCTTCGCTTGTTAAATTGGCGGAAGGTTCGGAAATTATAGTTCAGTACTTTGGGGAGTAGGTACAACAAATTGAGCATTTTTAGGATCAGAAAGGGGTTAAGAAATTCTCATGAAACTCTCCCTTTTGCTTTTGAAGGTGTTTTCTTTAAATGACCTGTTACTTTCTTTGTCTGTTGGCAGCAAAATCAGATGGCAGAATGACACCTTGGGGCTTTGCAATTTGGCATCTTCCTCTTTCGCCATCCCTTGCACAAAGTGCCTATTTCCCAGAAGCAGCAGAAACCAGTAGCATTTCATGCTCATTTTATAATATACGATTTCCTCGCTACTAAACAATCTCGCAGAAAACAACCTTATTACTTCTTTATTTCTATTGTGCAACCCTTATTTCATGTCTTACTACGGCTACATCTCTAGTTTTGCCCTTTTGATCTGTTTTTCAAAGATTCTTTATGCGGAAATTCATTTTTCAAAAAGAAGAACTTAGTTCCACACACCAAGGGTTGCAGGAGTGATCTTTAGGATTCCCCCCCCCCCCCCTGCTTTGAGCGGACTAAGAAAGATAAGGAAACAAAGAAATTGAAAACGTTACTTTTGTTTTTAACGCACTTAATGGCTATTAAACTAGAGACTAAGTGGTTCTACTTTAGAACTCTAATTCGACTCTGCTCTAAGATAAACGAAACTGAATTACAGCTGAATTAGTCGGGTGACTGTGTAACACGGCCCTTTCTCGTAAAAAAGGGATGTAAAAAGAAATTGGCTTAATAAGGTTAAGTGCAGGCCCTAGTTTGCACGGTTTATCTTTCAAACGAGCAACAGGAACTCTTGTGTTTCCAATGACAAATTAGCCACGTAGTTCATTTAAGTGACAGACTCGTTAATGGGTGTCGATGGATTCAATTTATTGACTCAATAAACTCTCGTTAGCAGGACTATGGTTAATTTAAACAAGGACTCTTCTACATAAAATTCGCATTAATTTCTGCTCATTAAAATCGAGCGCTAATGTGCTTAAAAGGGAAAAACAATAAGACAACTTTTGTATTAATTTAACACAAAGCAGTTTACCTTCATTTACCATTCAGACCTGTTCGTTACATTACTGGAATAATATGTCAAAGCTGCCTTTGAGGAATAGAATGTAAAGCAATTAAATGTTGTGCTTAGATGGATTATTAGATATTAAAGTGCTCTATTCCCGCATCGCTCGAACAGTTTTTACAGTGAATGTAATGCTAATAAGGAGACATTTTTAGATGTTAGAACGTATCTCATCCTGGTTCGGTATTATAAATAATATCTGCCGAAAACTGAACGGGAAAGTTTTGAATAGTTCGACTTGTGTTTCGAGAAGGGGTTTAAAAGAAAAACAAATAAATCTTGTTCCTTTGTGCTGGCAAACAGTCGAGGGTATGCCCGAACTACTAAACAAGATTCGTGGCTGTTCGGAGGAGAGAAAGTTTCGGGGTTTATTTGGTCGGAGGAATTGCCAACTAAATCAAGTTTCGCCCATCTACTGATAAGGATGAACAGCCGGGGGTTCGATATTATTGCGGTCCTTCTTTGACTATATCATTCCGGAACAGGGCTGAAAATTAAATTATTTTATCAAAAAGTTCGGGTTAGCATTCATTGAGGTCCGAGCTACTTGTTTATATCAATTCGTAGAACGAGGAAGGGTTAAAATTTACACGTAATTGTCAATATCCTATTTCCATCCCCCCTGTTTTATTTGTAAATCAGCTAATAAACATCAACTATATGACAGTTAAATCGATTGATTTTGAACCGGACCCAGCAAGTCTCTGAAATCCCGATTGTTTGCTACGTTTCGGACCTGGACATGTCGCTGAGCAAACGAATAATACAGCTGACGTAGTTAATTTCCGATGGCCGAATAGTAATTCAGCTAAATATTTATCCTCTACTCAAGCACAGTTCCGATTATTTATTTACCTTCAGAACATCAGCAATTGTTTGTTGTGTCTGCAGTTGCGAATTGTATTAGCAATTACGAACTGAGACTCGTACACTCATTTGACATTAAAACCGAGTTGTGTATGTGTAATGTTTATCTTATGGATTCTTGCATTCGGAAATTGGCCATATCGAAGTTTCTGCTACGTTATAAAACTTCATTGAAATTTTCTTCTAGCTTTCTTCTGTTAAAAAGAGATACTGAATTATTGGAAAGGGAAATTATGTGTTTTGTTGAATTCAATTGGATTGACTGATAAACAGGCTTTTATCGCGTGTGTATTGTGGGCTACCCAATTCAAGGAACACACACTCAGTTCAGGAGAAAAAGAGTGCATTGTTGGACTGTAACAATTGGCAATAACCGCGTGTATAACACTAGACAAATTTTCTGCGAACATAAAGAATTTATTTCCTTGTTTTAACCTAATGGAAATAAACTATTTCAATTGCAGCAACTACATCTATTTCAGCACTAATTCTGTTTCTTGGCATAAATTACACCGCCTTTATGTTTTTTCTATATTGTGTAATGCAGTAGAGGCCCTTTAGTACGATAGTTACGTTCCATCTTATGTGAACCCGTGTTACAGAGGATTCACTGTACATAGAAAGCAACTTGTACTTGCCAAACTCTATCTACTACATCTTTATTTCAGAGTTCCAATGCTCTGTCAGATACAATCATTCTTAGTTTTTATGGTTTTCCAACGCATATTTCAGATGAACGACAGTGTTCGCCACTTGCTGCATGTTTTGCTGAGTTATTTCTTGTTTTCTTTAATATATATGTTGAATATATATACAGGATGAGTCGGGAGGATCGTGCCAAACTTCAGGAGCGTGTTGTACATGAAAAATAAATGTAAAAAAACTCAAATGTTGTTATCCGATTTTCGTTTGTTTACAAGTTATAGCGTAAATAAAATTAAAACATAAAATTTAAAAAATGTATAAATTTCATAAGAAATTCCATAAATTTATACGTTGGATTGGTCGTGGTGGCCTTATTAGTTGGCCTCCAAGGTCTCCAGGCCTCACACTACTAGACTATCGTTTGTGGGGTTGGTTTAAAACTGAAGTGTACAGAGTAAAAGTGGACACTCAAGATGCACTAATTCAACGCATTAGAAATGCTGCAGCTGCTGTTAAAGAAAGACATGAAACAATCAGGAGCGCAACGAATGCTCTTCATAGACGAAGCCGAAAATGTTTAGAAGTTAATGGCAATATCTTTGAACATTTCCTATGATATCCAAACGTTAATTTATGGAATTTCTTATAAAATTTATAAATTTTTTAAATTTTATGTTTTAATTTTATTTACGCTATAACTTGTAAACAAACGAAAATCGGATAATAATATTTGAGTTCTTTTACCTTTATTTTTCATGTGCAACACGCTCCTGAAGTTTGGCACGATCCTCCCGACTCACCCTGTATATTAAAGATAATTATTTTTAAACCATGTAAAAAATTCCTGTCGATAAATGGTGTGATTCCTGTACAAGCATCACCAGTTCAATGGAAACAAAGATAATGCACTTGGGAAGAGGACCGCATAAGGTTTCATATGCCTCCGACAAAGACCAGTGAAATGGGTTTGGCGGCTAGCGCCTGATGTGGGCGGAGTCTGTCCGGTCGACATTTCCATTTCGATGTTTAGATTAGTATCGATTTCATTACTTTCACGGCGACGGAAATTTAAAAAAATATCAGATGTTACAATAAATGATACAGGTTTTTGGTCACGCATAACTCTAAACTTAACGATTTACAAACCTTAGGTTGCGGGAATCACAATGTTAGCAATGTTTATTATAAGTTTCTACGTTTTTACGACTTTCAGGATTGAAAAATACATAATTTACAATCCACCAAATAACTCCATGACTAAATATTAATTAGAGCTTATTCAGTTAGGGTACATAATTAATAATAATTGTTATAACTACAAATTAATTATAAAAGTATAAATAATAATAGTAGCCATTAATAAACAATAACTACTCGGCATTTTATAGTTCTAATTAATTTATCACGCAGAACAAACAATAGCAATGTAAATAAATAAATAAAAAACAATGAATCCATAACTATAACTTATATTACTAAAAATTATGAGGCGGTGAGGGATCTAGTAACACCGGACAGACTCCACCTACTGGGTTTGCCGGTCTCCACTTCGATGTTTAGATTAGTATTGATTTTGCCGCTTTCGCGGCGATTTAATTTTTTTTTATTTGTAACAGACAGCAGCAGTGTAAATAACAAAAAAAAACGATTAATCTATAACTACAACTTATACTAGTAAAAATTCTGAAACAGTGGGAGATCTGGTAACACTGGATTGGCTCCGCCCACATCAGCGGCCAGCCACGCAACCCACGTCGTTGGTCTTTGTCGGAGGCATGTTATATCTAATGCGGATCTTCTCCCACTTGCACAATTCTTATGTTTCCACTCGAACTGGTAATACCCGTACAATCCCAACCTCTTTTTGTAGACTGGACTGTTTCTAGTTTGAAGATTATTAGTCTATTTCCAATTTGAGCCTTGACAAGTTTGGACAGTAGAGTGCCATCTCAATGTAGTTTTTTTCGGAATGTTCCGTTCACGTTTGCGGCAGCACTTCATGCTATTGAAGTTTTTTGGGATGTAGTCAAGAGGACTTAAAACATATCACCATACTGACATTTTGCAGCATTCACACTTTTACCAGACCAAAACTTATTTCTCACTTGTTGCTTTTTGAGGAACCACTTTGCTACATCAGGTGTAGTCTGAAGAATCCAATTTTCCTTGAAAGCATTTCGCATTGTTTTCGTGAGATCACACTTAACTCGGTGTTCCTTCAATTTTCGTTTCAAGCGACAGTTTCTCATCCATTTCGGTCTTTGTTTACTATTTTCTTAATTATCTGTGGCGAATTTATTGAGACTGAATTAAAGCAATCCTGCAGTATAATCAAGTGATGAGAGTAAATGTCTTTTTGTGTTAGTCAGACTTCTTAAAACTACATTGTTCGTTTGATGAACTTCAAATCTGATTATAACAGCACTCCTCGATTCAGTTATATCCTAGAATTATACAGCACTAATGGTAGTAGGACCGATTAATGAGACATAGAATCAAGTTTAATTATCGGTATAGCTCCAAGAGCAAATTAACGGACACATTGTAAATCAGGACGAGATGCGAATAGATTCGACTGTTATTAAAGCCGCAATAATGCTCTGAAGTTTGCTCATTGTGCTCGCAATAAAATCTGATAATTACTAGTTGATTGCTAAAATATTTCAATTACAAATGTTATCCAACACTTTACAGCAATTAATTAGAGTATCAATCACGTTAGTTTTTGTATCCACGATTGTTTTTCAACCCCATGCTCAGGACCTACACTGGGTGAGCAACAGTCTAAATTAATGATGAATAATGGATTAACTTAACATTGCGGCGATTATTACGCCTCATACACGTCTGCAGGCTTTCGAATATAGCTATTAATTTGCTATTAACCGCAATACCGACAAGAGAGTTTTATTAATCCCCCTTGATGATTCCGCTGAGCCTGTCTAAGATCCGATTTAATATTACTCAACATCTGCTGACTCCCTATGGATGGTGAACATTTGGAAATGGAATAACCCCCTCCTGGCAACGCCATGAGTAATTTCATCGGAAACGTGTGCAATAAAGGCCAATGGAAAAGTCTTTGATGTGTTGCAGCCCCGTGATTTTGCGGCTCTTTTAACTTTCCCTCTCGACCATAAAATTCGATGCGTGTGGGAAATTAAATTGCGACTCTGGATGATTTACTATAGAGGGGGGTTAGGAATTAGGCGATTGTTACAGTAACAAGTATTTACGCGAATACCCATATGGAAAACCTTCAAAGAATTTAGGCATTTGAATGTACGTTTTACAACGCTCGCTTAACTCTTGGCCTTCGTTCCCCTGAAAATTCTCCATTAAAAAGTCTTTATTGATTATTGCTGATTAAATTCAAAATGATTTGTTAGCTCGAGTTGAAAAAGACGGCATAACACTCCCACACATGCGGCTATATCCCTCTGGGCATAAGTTCCCATTGAAGTATAAATATCATCTGCATCCACTCCTGAGGAACAATATTTATGCAGGTGCACGCAGATTTGCATAATGGCGGAGGCAAAGCCGTCGGCCAATTTTGCATATCTCTGTTTACCTAGCCAAATCGGAAATAGTTCCGCTTCCTAAGGCCGGAATATATTGCCGTGAAAGGTGTTGAGCCATTATGCATTCATGGTAAATGCATCTGTCATGGAAGGAGTCCGTGGTTGGCGACGACAATGGAATTTTCTAGAGCGCCTGTCAGAATGTTTACGAGATATCTGAATGGTAATTCAGAAGATTATAGCGGATGTTTTTGAGTGCCAGATGAATTGAAGGTGATTTCTTAATACACTACGTGACATAGAAAAGAGAACACCCCGTAAAAATGGTTTTATTTAAATAATTTATGGTATGCGTGATTGTACATTGGGAACAGAAAAAACAGTTAAATTTTCAGCCATTTTTATCACCGTATTTACGAGTTACCAGGAATTTTAGTTTTTTTTTTAACTATAAAAATTGCAATAAAATATCCACAATATGACTGCAGAATATCATTTAATGGTATGTAGTGCACTTATAAAGAGCTTTTAGATTAATCAAATATGTCTAGAGGTTAAATGGAGCGAAATTTTCATCAATTGAGCGAGTTTAAGGGAGATTGAATAGTGAGTCTACGAGAGGCTAGTCGGTCATTTAGGGAAATCGTCATTAAATTGAACTGTAGTGTAAATACTACAGTGAGATGTTGCCAGACGTGGTTTCAAGAAGAGCAAGCAGGCAGAAGGAGAGGTACTGGACGATCCCGAAGTACTACAGAACGCCAAGATCACCGTCCTCGAATTATGGCCCTAAGAGATAAGTTCGTCTTGTCGAGGACGCTGGCGGATCAGTGGTTTGCTAAGTATCAAAGGCCCATTGGGGTTCGAACCATTTATCGCCGGATAAGAAGTTTCGGAGTGATTTCCTACTGTCCCCATCTTGTATTACAACTCATCATAAATCATCGTTAAAATCGACTGCAGTGGTGCAGAGAACGGATATATTGGAATCTGGAATGGGATAATATCGTGTTTCGTGACGAATCCAGATTCTGTTTGGGTATGCATCATGGTCAGGAAAGAGTAAGAAGAAAACGGAGTGAAAGACGAGATCCTCAGTTTACAATACCGAGGCACATCCATCAGACTGTTGGGGTAATGGTTTGGGACACTACTGCATACGGTAGCGGGTCACGTTTACTTTTCATCGGAGGCAGTAGGACGGCCCAACGATACATCCAAGAACTCTGCAACCTCATCTCGTGCCTTATCTGAAAACTCTTGTTAATTCAATTTTCCAGCAAGACATTGATCGCTCGCGTCTAGCTAGAGTGACTTGGACTTCTTTCAAACAAAATGCAATCAATTTGCTACGTTGGCCACCTCGCGCTCCAGACCTGTCACCAATCGAACATGTATGGAATATTGCACAATTTATCCCATCCCCCACAAAACCTAGTGGTGATAAGTCATGCTGTCCAGCTAGTCTGGAATGAGGTCCCCAAGAGGACATCAATCACCTCATTACATCCGCGCCTAGACGTGTACAGGAATGTATAAGTCACCGCACAGGACCGAAAAGGTATTATTATTTTTTTGGTTTTGAACAACCAAACTTGTTAAACTTTTTGACGAGGTATTTGTTTCAGCGTAAATAACATGCGCACCAAAAACGATCTAAATAAAACCATTTTTACGGGGTGTTCTCTTTTCTATGTCACGTAGTATGTTGCGAGGCAGTAAATATCCGTGTCTCTGTTGATCTCTCATCCTCTTTCGTCTCCTATTATTAACACTATAGTAATGTTATGCTCTCGCAAGTTATCTTACAACGATTGGTCGCTAAACTAGACGTGTAAAAGGCTGTCAAAATCATCCAATGGGAACGATTCTCTGGATAGATATCTGTGGTTCTCTGGACACCTCCCTTCCTAAACGTTTTTCTTTTTTTTTGCAAGTCTTAAGTTTACAAGTATTTATTCTAACTGTTGAGCCTTGACACTTTTCAACCGAGGTAATAAGATAACACTAGATAAACTTTAACCAAGAATATATCACCCCGAGGGGCAATTTCTTCGCCGCTAATTTAACCGTACGATTTGTCTTCACACTAAAAACTTTCTTAGTTTCCCGGAACTTTGTGTGGTTCTATTTCGTTTATGGAATTTATTTTCACAATATCACTTTATCTGGCCTGGCTTCGCGAGTTGTTTCAAACTAATTCCAGCTGCAGTGATAAAATGGGCCTTTTAGAATATTAAATCTGGTTTGTTTCAGTATTACTGCGATGTCCCGTGCAATTGGTTTAACTAGCGACATTCTTGAAGCTGGCTTTGTCGTTAGTCATTCGTAGTTCATTAGCAAATCGAATAATTCCAGAAAATTTTAATTTTAAAATTATTAAAATATGTCGAGTTTAAGTGGAATTTTTGCTTTTAAAATTCTTTTATTGCGGTACAGTTGTTCGGAAGTATTAACGTAATATTTTAGCCGCATTCAAGCGGTCTAGAAATTAAAACAAATGCTTACATTTTCATTTGAAAACGCTGTTTGTGCTACGCTCAGTTGGGGACTATAGCCAATAATGCCTAAAATAATACTCGGGTGGGAAACAGATGGTTCTCAACATCTACGTGAAAAATCTACATGAGGCCGCAATGAAAATGAAGTAAGAACGGCCGTCAAGGCATTCCTTCGATAAAAGAAACCACGAAAACGCCAATTTCGTTTACATAAAATGGACTGTATTTGACTTATATCAAATAATGAAAGAGTTTTGGTCTAAGTAGGAAGAGGCAGAATGCTTAATTGGGCGGGTTACACGCTATGATTTCGATCGCATTCCGACACCGACGCAGCTTCTACACGAAGAGAAGAAAAAAGAGAGCAAAAATTACTTCGATTATCCCTTAAGTACTAAACCCGATGAATTTCAACCAGAGGCGCACCACCACCAAGAACCCTTACGGGCTGTGGCTACGCCGGATCCCATAAATCGCGGCCATCTTGGGAGTATCTATACTAGTGGCTTTTCTGGGAATATTGCAGGCCCAACAAATTGACCATCACGGCAATAGTCGCGACCGAGAAAGCTTCCTTCAACTAGCAGCATATTTCCCAGCCAAAACATACCCTTAGTTTTGGCCTGATGGACCATGTGGTCTGGCACCCAGAAGGTATTCTCCGAATAAGTATCGCCGCACATGGGCGAAACTTTAGGGATAAAATACAAATACGTAACAGAAACCAAAATTAACAACAATAAACAAAAAAAACAATAATTTAAAGTCCCTAACAACGGCTTTCTGTTCTCAGTAGATCTAATCTGTATCAGCATCTTTCGCTGTTCCACCAGGAAACGCACCTCATTTGCATACGTTCAGATTTGTTACTCAGTTCAGTTCTATATTTTTCGTTCGTTTAGAACCTTGTGAACTGTGATGCTCTGTATATCGAACGATAGAAATGTCGGCATTGTAGACATGTGTATTTTAAGACTTGGTTCGAAAATGGAAACATATACATTTGTACATACAGGGTGTGATAGGGAAAAGTGTCCACCCTCAATCTCTTTTCTGTTGTTTGCTTAAAAAAGAAACGGAAAAATACGTTAACTTTCATGGGGAGGGGTACATAATTTGGTGAAAAAGTTGTTTTCCTTTGAAATTTTTAAATTGGAAGAGCGATTGTATTATACCTGATTTGAAAAGCAATTTTATTCTCTAAATGATCAAGCTTTCATTTTTTATTTTTGTACGTTGATCTTGTAGAAATTAAACAATAACCAAATAACTTGACTATAGCCATTTTTACTCATATTTTTTGTATTTAACCGGACGAAATGTTGAAAGTAACCTCCATGGACTTGTATGCACATGTACAGCTGATCCTCAACACGTCGTCCACCACTATCTAACACTTCTAGTGTTGGTGACTTGCACTTTTCGACGAATCGGGTGCGCAACTCCTCGAAGGAATTAGATTGTGCGTCATAGATTATAGCCTTTGAATGACCTCATAAGAAAAAGTTCAGGAAACTAAGGTCAGGGGATCTGCGTGTTCCTCCACTTGACCTCTTCCATCAATCCATCTTCCAGCTGAATAGCCGTTCCATCTTGTTGAAAAACTAATTCTTATTTTGAGAAGCGGGGACCTTGTACACGTATTTGAATTATCCTAGGAAATATGAAGTGTTGTTGAAGTTCTAAATAGATTTTTCCATTTAAGTTTTCGGAAATGAAAAATAGCCCAACAATGTGATCACCCAAAATCCCTGCTCAAGCGTTCTATTTTTGAGGTTGTTGAGTATGAGTCTCTTGAAACAAATGAGGATTGACATCACTCCAATAACGATAGTTATTTCTTTTAACTTTACCATTTAAATAGAACGAAGATTCATCGGAAAATGTAGTATTAGGTGACGGTTTAAATGTAACATGTTACTAAGCGATTTTCAAAACTCTAATCAACGGTCGAAATCATTCTCATTTAATTCTTAGTTTTATGACAACGATGGAATTTTATTTCTTTTAAAATTCTATGCACAGTACTTTTTGAAATTCCGGATTCCTTGGTAATTTCTCAAACTGATATTCTATTGTCCATTTGAACATGCCCCAGAACTACAATTTACTTTTCACCACTTCCCATTGCTCGGTCATCTATATGTTTTCAACCAAATCTCTTTGAATTTCATTAGCAACTTAGATAGACGAGGTTAGCATGCCATTTTGCCAAGATGCTTTAAATTGAAGAAAACCGCAGCTGCTCTTGCGCACTTACCGTTTTTGTAATACAGGCTCACGACGTTGATTCTCTCTTGTAACGTGTAAACCATTTAAATCTAATTGGAAATTGGACAAACTGCAAAGTGATGTTTTGTCTCGAAGTACCAAAACCACTAAGTGCGGAGGAAAATATCAATGTATTGTTCCTTTACAAAAATTAGGGTTTATAAATTTTAAATGGAATATTCGAAATGTCATTGTTATTGATACATTTGGGTCGTCAAGATGTTTTGAGTCTAACTGTACACTTCTAGCATTCATTACAGCAAAATTCATGGTTAAATCAAATTATTTGGTTTTTGTTTTCTGCCTACAAGACCGACGTACAAAAATAAAAAATAAAAGCTTCGCCATGTAGAGAATAAAATTACCTTTCAAATAAGGTATAACACAATGTCTCTTCCAATTTGAAAATTTCAAACGTGTGGTTTTCAGGAGTAGGATGAAATTTCGAAAACAACTTTTGTACCAAATGATATCTCCCTCTCTCTCATAGTTGACATGTTTTAACTTTTTTTTTAAAGAACAACAAAAAAGATGGTTATGGTGGACACTTTTCCCTGGAACACCCTGTATGTATGTATGTTCAGTTTTGATTACTCATTAAGAATTTATCATCTATCCCCTTCCCTAGCTTACTCCTCTCGCATCTCTTCCATTTTCGAAAGAGGGCATGTCGGTGGAGGTACTTTTAATTGTTACCTTTGAAGGGTCTAACCTGCTGCAAGCCCTATCAGCAGGTTAGTTCTGCTGCAAATTGGGCTGCCTGTTGTCCTTTCTTGCCCGTTGCTTTGCAATGTGGATTTGTTGCTTCATTTGGTTAGTGACGTCTATTATTTGTACCACAAAAGTTCTTACAACTCACGGTAAGCATCGGTGCGCAGCTTCGATATTACTTTTCCTAGCAATAAATAGCGCAATTGTTCGGAATTTTCTAGAGTCTACAGTTCATCTGCCTATCGCATTTGCTCTTTTCTATCTCTATTTTCGAACAACTTGCATTCTAAAAAGAGCGCTCACCTGAGCCAAAGTGCTTGGGGCAAGTCGCAAACTTGGTGTTGAATCAACACCGAAGATATCATCGGCCCCCAAGCAAGGTAAATTGGATTAATTTTCGTTCTGTCTTAGTGTTCATGCTTGCATCGTGTAGGTTTTTCGCACCCTTTGATCGTCATTAAAATATTTTTCAGGGTGATCTAGATGAAACCATGACTAGCAAGCTAGCTGATACACTACTTTTTTTTGACGATGAGTACCACACCTTTCCGGTTTGCATTAAAAATTCTACTAGATTAACTGTAATTATCATCGTTCCAGCTGGATGGAGGCATAAAAACGTCAACTGAATTTTCCACTTGGCCGTTATTTAGACAGCTGCAAAATGCACAGATTCAGCTCCGCAAATGCAACGGTGCATGTGAAAATGTCACTGGACAACGGCTGTAATCAGCATCGTAACAGTCCGTCGTAATTACAGGCATCCTCATGATCATGGCGTTTTAAATGCCTGCAATTATACCTGAATTAATAGTGTGAGCCTGCCTTTAAATACTATAACGGGGCTGTTACCGTTCGGGCCGTATTATGACCATGTGCTGATACTTTATGGGAATTTTTTACCTTCCTTTATTGCATTTATTCATTAAACAACCAAACATCAAGTGGACATCCAGTTTAAATTCTATGGTAATTGTCCATATAGGTTCTATTAGCCAGACGTGGGTTAGATATAGCGTCCTAAATTGCTGGGTTTAAGAGGGTTTCGCCAATAATTATCTCCATTGTGTGACGTACGAAAATTCATGGCACAATCGACATTACCCTGTCCGGTCACATCGATCCGCAGACCTCTCCTAATTAACGTCTATTTGATTCTGACACAGACGGGAATTTGGCAGATGATACTTACTGTAATTTGCCTGATGTCGCCGGCGATGTGACTTCCATGATAATTGGCTTAATCCCTGCTGGATACGTGCTTTTAACTATCATCGCACCGTTACATTATTAAAATTCTCTTTTAGTTTTATAATTCACATTCACATCGAGGCCCTTGTCTACTGCTTCATGAGTCAGCAAGTCTGTGCGAGTAAAAAAGAAAATTACGGGAAATGTGCTTTCGATAAAAGAACATCTGTTTCGTACGCCTATCTATCAATATAAAGTTCGAGTGGAGCAGGTATTTTCCAGGTAAAAAGAGAAATCTTACAGTACCGGCCGAAAATGGAGAAACTTTCACGTTGCGTTCGTAATTTTATAATTAGGCGTTATAAGCTTTATTTCATTTTAGAAAAATATTTACCTTTAGACGCCCCTCTGAAAGCATATAAACAAAATTTTAACGACTTCACAAATAATTAAAAAAAAATGTTTAGAATTTTAAGCGGGCGAAACTGAAGAAACTTTTCCTTTTCTTTGCAACTCCGCGAAGTTTGCTCGCCCAAATAGATTCAGATTTTGGCAGTATATTTAAAAGGGTCAACAAAGTGCCTCGTGGTAAGAATTCGTCCGACCAAATCAACCAAATCATAATTGAGAACTACAGTTCTGGGGTGAAACAAGTTGATATCGTTAAAGATTGAAACTTGCTTAAAAGTGTTGCTTCCAAGCAAATTGAAATGATACAAAGGGGCCCTCGTTAGTATTCCTGAACCTGGAAGACCCAGAAAAACAACTTTAGCCACAGGCAAGTTAATTAGGAGATTCGCGTTGAAAAATCCATTTGTAACTGCTGAGGATATAAAAAAAGATTACCCGTCGATTTCGATTTCTGTTAGATCAATTAGAAGAGGCTTGTGCCAAGAAAAACTCTACGCTCGAAAACCTGCCAAAAAACTCTTCATATTTTACTTAATTAGATTCTAAAAAACATCTAAACATCTAAAAAAAAATAAATAAACAGGTCGGACTAAAATTTACCTTGGAACATTCAACCTGCCTCTAACCAGTGGAAAAATGTTCTGTGGTCAGACGAAAGTAAGTACCATCTATTCGGATCGTACGGTGTTAAATAGGTGTTAAGTGTATGAAAGCCACAATAAAACACGAAGGAGGAAACGTCCTCGTTTAGGGGTGTTTTTCTGGGCATGGAGTAGGACCACTAGTACAAATTAATAGGATTATGGTCCGGCATACGTACCTCAATATATTGCAGAACACAATGTTACCATATGCTGAGGCAAACTTACGGTTAACTTGGAAATTTATGCACGACAATGATCCCAAGTATACCGCCAAATTAATTAAGAACCTTTTGGAAGCTGAACAAGTTGTGGTAATAAAATAGCCAGCAGAGAGCCCCGACTTGAATCCTTCGGAGAACTTGTGAGACCAACTTGAAGCTGATGCGAGATATAAAAATGCGGTGAAATTGAAAAATTAAGAATTATTTAATTCCTCATTACGAGCGTGGGGTGATATACCGGATGACGTTATTAAAAAAAACTGGCAGAATCGACGAACAAAACAAAACAAAATTTTCTTGGAGAAAGATTATCCAAGAAAATATTGAAAGAATGCAGTGATAATTTTGATTTTCATAAGTGTTTCACCATTTTTTTCTGTGTAAAAATGTATGTTAATCTTGTTTACTCAGAATAAAGGTTTTTTTTAATGTTTTATATTTATGCATATGCGTTTAACTTGAATATTACTGCACTGTATAAAATCACGTTGAATTATTGAAAATTTTGTTACTTTTGGCCGGTACTGTACTTATAGAGGAAATAAGGAGGGTATTGGTAAATCCCGCGCGTCTCCAACAATTTCTTCAAAGATCAGGAATTCCGGCAAACCGCGTTCGACCTCAGGCCACACCTACACGACAGCCATCAGATGTTCCAAAGTTATGAAAAACCGATCGTAATAAGAAAATATCCCTAAGAACTACTCACAGAACTCCCATCAGTTTCCGGACCTGCTGGTCAAATCCAAAAGCATTTCTGGGGAATACTTAAAACCCTTTAGGGTCGAGAAAGTTAAAAAAGATTAACGCAGTTGCAAAACTTGCAAAAATCTCTGATATTACTCAGCCTCCTCACACACCCTTAATTCCTTTTTTTGCTTTAAACATCTAGTATAATAAAGATTTATACACTGTGCTTGGAAAGATGAAGGAGAATGATGTCCAAGAACGCTGGTTGGCTCATTTCGTTGGCTAACAAAAACAAACTCATTTGTCAGCAATAATAATATTATTAGCCAGGATAAAGTCGACCATATCGCATTTTGAAAGTCACTCCCATCGGTTAGGGCAGAACTGGAATTTATGCTGCAAAAAAGCCGCGGTTTTTGCAGCAGTAGCAGGCTTGGGCCCTAATGATTATTTTCATGCCTATGTCCTGGTAATGTGGTCTTTGTAATAAAGTTCTGGATTCCCCAAAGGGTTTAGTGTGTTAGTCGTTAATTTACAAAAAAAAAAACAGACCTTTTCAGGTCCGAAAAGAAATGTTTATATTGTTAAACACACGATTCGGTACGAATTCAAATTGATCATCAATCAGCCGTTCCCTACCTTAAAATTACCACGTTAAAACCTCTCATCAACTCTTCAACTTAATTCCATCGAAGAGACATTGCAAGTTCCACGATAAAAAAAACGTATATTGATTAATAACCGTAATTGCGGCTTTTCATAAACATTTTTACGTTTTCAGTTTGTTAAGCACTTCATACTATAAATCTCACATACGCCCATCTAAACCTCGTCGGGATTGACTCCATCACGTGTTGGCCTGTTCGCCCTTGATAAGGGAAACAATTAATATTTGCCCTGTGACCTCAGCTTGTTTGCCGAACACTCCTATTTTCCATTATTCTTCGTAGTTTGGTGCTTTTGCAGTGCGATTTGTAGGCAAAATTGATTTGCTCTTGTTGACTTTGAGCCAATGCTGTTTCAGTCATTGTATCAGCGCTCTGATTTACATTAGTTAATAATGCTTCTGTTTTTATCACAAATGGCACGAATTGTGGATTTTAATCACACTCATCCAACAGAATTGTATTACAAAGTGTCGTAATATCAAACAAGAGCTGCATGACAGTTTATATAAATCAGTTCAATTTTTTGATGTCGACATGCTAAATAGTAGTTATTTATCTCAAAAAGGTCGCTGACTTTAGGCGAATTTACATGGAGCATTCAAAAAGGTGTAACATTATCGCTGGGACGTTAGGGACTCGACTAAAACCCCCTTGTCAGAGAATGATTGCCTTCCAGACACTCTTCACAAGTGGTTGCAATTAAAAGTTTGCTGAGTATGAAACGGGCAAATGACAAATTTTGCTACTCTGTGCAAATGTAGCGGCAGGGGATGTAAATTCAAGGAGAAGCCAGTTGATGCTGTATTTGAATAGTTGCAATTTAATTTTCGAAAGGGTCTTCTACGTTGATTTTATTTAACTAAATTAAAATATTAGGCCAAACCTAATAATAACTAAAACGAAAGTGAACGTATTTAACGAAAATGTTGGGACAATCTTCGACACAGTCGGTCCGAGGTCTTTCAGAACATACGCAATACCGATTTTCTCAAAACCTCGAATGGATAGAACGGTTTAACTATCGAAATTATAAGATTATAGAAGGAAAATTGACTAGATCTGTAATTAATATATATAGGGTATCCCAGGGAAAGCTGTCCACCCTGAATGTCTTGTTTGTTATTTGTTAAAGAAAAACGCTAAATCATTCATGATTAAGATCAAATTATTTGATTTTTGTGGAATTTCTACAAGACCGGCGTACAAAAATAAAAAGTAACAACTTCACCATCTAGAGAATAAAATTATCTTTCATACGAGGTGTAATACAACCCTTTTTCCAATTTGAAAAATTTCAAATGGGCGATTTCCAAGGGTACATATAGTATATGTAACGGTAAAATATGATATGGAGGGGGACACGACATTTGGTCAAAAAGTTGTTAATTTAAAATAGCTTAACGTTAACAAGTCTCCGATCAAATTAACTTGACACAAAACTGGCATATTAATTTTTTTTGCAATTTTTGGTACGAAATAAACCATAAAAAATTTTGAAAAAGTGTTTTATGGAATCGAAACGTGAAACTTCATTGTTGGGCTTATCTTTTAATTCTCAATAACTTTTTATAATACTTGTTTTCACCAAAATTAAAAATAAACGTACGTTACTTATGAGACATTTTCAAAATTTTCGAATCTCCCCCATATGAAATGACATATTCGAATTTCGTGAATTGCGTTTGTGGTTTGCAAAAATGTACAAACCTTTACCGAAAACAAAATTTTCGGATAAACTCAAATTTAAAAAATCCCAATATGGTGCGTAGTTTTTACCGTTTTCTGTATACCGGGCGTTTTGGGGAGGAGATGGACAAAGTCCAATATGTTGTTCTACCTTTAATTCTAAGCACAAAAGTTCCTATAAATATATGTCCGGAAAGACTTTGTTTAGGACATACATAAGGATATACCAACAACCGTTTTTGAAATACTTAAAAAAAAAATTCAAAATTAACTTATCGCCCTGTATATCCTAAACAAAGCCTTTCCGGACATATCTTTATAGGAACTTTTTTGCTTAGAATTAAATGTTGAATAACATGTTGAAGTTTGAACTTCTACTTCTGAAACACTCTGTATGTAGATATAATAGATATAAAAATATGTATGTATGTTGGTGCATTTTGAAGTTCCATATTTAGCATCAATTTAGGTGGCAGGAGAATTCGTTGTTAAAAATATTAAAATGTACCCCTAAGACCTACAACTTACTCACCTCCTATTACAATTTTCGTTTGCCTCACCGTTCACAACGCCTTTATTCATACCCTTATTCATACCGCCCCAAGTCGTTGAATTTTCCTCGGAAACTTCAACAGTTTTCTCAATACCAAAGTTTAAATTGCGATTTCTTAACAACAAAGTACACGCTGTCAAACTATCGCAATAAAAACCATACGGCAGATAGTGCACACTTCGCCTTCCGGTATGAATGCATAGTGTGACGACAGTGAAGTTTCACTGAAAGGAAGGCGGAAAAGCATCCTTCTTTGACGGTTTAAGTGTCTGCCGAATAAAAACTTTTCTTATCTGTTGCTGTTTTAAACGATCCGACTGGAGCATTCGGAAAATGCCGAAACAAAAACTAGATTTTGTGCCTGGCAGTGATAAATACGAACTTAATGTACTACGGGGAACTTGCCGTCGTTGCTTCCAGGAAATTAAGAGCTTAATCCAATTTTTTACACTGAGAACTGTAAAATAAATCTTTCAGCTTAATAGCTGATCAGTTCAAGTGATTCACAAGAAGAAGGAAAAACTCGGCAAAAATGTAGCGAATAAAGAAGTAGGTTATCAATCAAAATACATTATAGAAAACGAAACTCACATATTCGAGGCACGAGAGCGGAACTACGCGAAAAATTATGACAGAGCTCCCCGTTTGCCCCATAAGGTCAAGATTTATAGGTCCATGTCTTGGTATTTTAAGAAGAACTGAAAGCCAGCAGTTGCTTTTATCTGTCTTTGTCTTGTTAAGAGATATTTCTCCTGTCAGATTATAATATAATCCAAGAAAAAAATTTTATGAAGAGCTTTTTGTATTGTGTTACAGCAGCACTTTAGATTTAAGTAATAGGCGTGGCCCTGGAGGAAAGGTTCAAACCGACTGTCGAAAGGTAACTGACAGACGAAAAGATACAAATGGGTCCGGAAAACGTTACACTTGACGTGAATGCCAGTCAATTTCCCGCCTTGATTCGATTTTATATATGAAAGCGCGTTCGAACGTCGCATACATGGCCGGAAAATTTCGATTGCGAATAGAACTAATTTATCTTAAAGCACATGTATACTTACTAGAGAATTGCATTATGGGGTCATTCACCTAATCACGCAAATCAAGAACTTTAAAATCCAACTCGAAATTACTATCTCTCGTTTGAAATTTTACAGCGATTTTCCAGCTGAAGAGGAGTTAAAATTTTCAAAGGTTACAACTTTGCTTTGATTTAAATTGGAACAATTTTCTGGAATCACATTTCGTACCCTCAACTCTAATGAATTTAATCGACTTATTCAAACTGGTTGCGACTTTCAATTATAACGACTCCCAATATTAGTCACATCTACGACTTCTTTCCCCTAAATATCAATTTCTTTGGGCCCCACATGCGGATTTATTAAAAGCCCAATGACAGACCCTCCCTCTAACTTTTTGAAAAGCAATAAATATTTGTTGAAGTGATTGAAACGTCTCCGATGTGTGTTTAGTGTCGAGCACCTTAACGTTACCCTCGAAAACAAGTTTGATACGTTTTCTTATTTGCATTAACTTGAGCATAGATTTTAGTATTTTCCTCATTTTTTCGAGATTGTGTAGCACGTGATTTGACCTTTTAATCTACAATGCCTTTTTCGCTGCTAAGTGCGTGGAGTTTTAGTGAGTGCGAGCAAGAGGCAACTAGGCGATTGACAAGTGCAAGAGAGACAGACTACCGTTTCCCCTTCCATCGTCGACGATCGGTGAGCGTTATTGACTTGCAAGCAATACGCTTTAGTCTGAGGACCGATTATTTCACAAAAAAGGGCTTTTTTCAGTTGAAGCGCTCTAAAAATACCATTTTTACAGTGGCATTTGTAGAGGTGAAGCTGCATTCAAATTTATCATGGAACTTATTACCGAAGAAAGCATACAAATTTGAATGTATGAGCGTAATTCGCGTCATCTAATATGACATAGAACTGCATCCATCCTCGGATTAAAGCGTACTGCTTGCGAGTCAACGACGCTCATCGATCGTCGACGATGGAAGGGGAAACGGTAATCTGTCTCTCTCGCACTTATCAATCGCCTAATTGCCTCTTGCTCGCACGCATTAAAACTCCATGCGCACAGGAGCGAAAAAGGTACTGTATAACTGGAAGTGGTATATGTGCCAGGTGGGGAAGTTGCTTAAATATTGAAAATCTAACAATTTCATGTAGATCTGAGGGCAAGGTTAGATTATATTATCCCTCAGTGTCATGAGGCAGACAGGTGATTTGGAATCGATAAGGTCGACGAAGGGCATTATGAATTTCTTAAGATGAAGGAAATAATCGCGGCCTGTCTGAATTTAAGGAGATTCAGACGGCAAAAAGTTTTTCGTCTCAATCTCGAAGTTTTATCAATTGTTCCTTTTGCACTTAGAAACTCAATTACAACACCGCCCTTCAGTGAGACAAAAAGTTAGAAATGCATTTACAAAATCTAATACTTCACAGATGTTTATGAATTTCGAAGGTCTTAAGGAGATTGTGATATTTTTGAAATGTAGGAAATAACAATGTGAATCTCTAAGTTTTCACAGTTATCATTTAGTACCTTCGGAAATTGAATTGCAACACTGCACATGAGTCCCAACTCCTATGGGGATTATCCCTGTGTCTCTAGAAATATTTTAAACAAATTTTTCGTGTAAAGCTCCAAATTGTAACAACTCCTCCTTGCAGTGAAAAATAGAGTTACAACACTATCTATATGGTGATGAGAAAACTCAGAGAATGTACTATAAACCCCAATACTTGACGGGAATTTGGAAAAGAGTCCAGGGTGTAGGCCTAAAAAAATGTAGAGATCAATCGTTGTCTATTCCTTTAGAATATGTAAATTCCTGGCAATTCTTGGAAACAATTTACTCTATGGTCTTTCCTTGAAATTGAAAACTGAATGAGTTATTTAGACCGTCCAAGGCTTGAGCGCATTCTGCAAATTGCTTCTCCCGGTTAAAAAATAAAATATTAATGGAAATTGTTGCAACAGTCTGTTGCTATACATTCCAGAAAAGTCCTGACGGGAATTTGAATTTACTCAAGCTGCGCTTGCTGCCGTAATTGAATTGTGAAATGAAGACATCTGCTATCACTTCATAACCGAATGTGCAGTGACACATATTTAGTCATTAGTTTCACTTACGCAAACTGTCCCATTATATACCAGAATTGAAAAATATTTGTTTACATAAGAAGTGGCCAGGAAAGTAATACTTTACCAAACTAAGTGCTGTTTGTCGGCTAGCAATCGAGTGGGGTAACTACTATATGTTTTTCTACGAGGTCGGGGGTGTCAGTTTTGTTGTTTTCTCCATACGAAGTGGGTTTACAACCGGGATTTCTGGTTTCAATTCATACTTGACTTCGTCAATAGTGAAATTTGTCTTTCGTGACTCCATTTATTGTCTTATAAGAATTAATCATCCTTATAAGATTATCAGTCTCAGTGCAGCACCAATACTACGAAGGTAATTGCGCAACAACCACATGAATTTAATTCGAAGATAGTGGTCGTCATGTTCGGCCCTTCGGCCTTTATTGCGGTGTCAACAAGGGTACAAGCAATAAACAGACATAATTGGCTATAGAAGGTAATATAGAGCGACCAGCATCCACGACGCGCCATTAATTTCGCGATTTGTTGTTCCAGATTTAGCGCTCTACCTTCAGTTCAGAAAAATCGTTGGAGTAATGACAAAACGCTCTTCACATAGAAATGAAATGTGTGAAATCGAGGTTAAGCTCGTATATTTCCTCCCTTGAGCGTTATTTGCATTCAACAAAAACTCATTTTTTCCCATTACGGATTGGAAAGCTCCTTTTTGGATGACATATGCCGAATATAAATAACCGAGGCGACATCCACTTTGTTTCCGTCCATTAGCTTTGATGGCGTCTAGTGAAATATCCCTCTGTTTCCTGAGATCGCTTGCCGTAACTATTAAACCGGATCTGACAATGTCCAAACATAAAGACAGGCGGACAATAAAATTAGGTCTACGAACACTTCACTTTACCAAGTAAACTGATCCACAGCCTCAGTAATTCCGGTAACATCGATGGAATGACCCGGAGGGAGATTATGTCCGTTAAGTTGTTCGTATACGTTACGTGTTATCGGCAATGTCGGCCCTTTAGGACGCTGCCTCTGTTAAACCAACGTAACCCTTTCATGTCGACTGCCAGATATCGGACTGCACCGCCTCCATTAACTAGATCAGGGATTCTGTCCGGGCTTAAAAGGGTCCGCGTTGATAACAATGACGAAAGGAGGATCGATTAATTGACATTTCCAGCGCAGCCTTTTTAAGGGTGCTTCCGCTTCCGGCCTGTTCCCAGATGAAATTCTTCTATGGCAAAATCAGGGCTTCCTACAGAAAAAGTCTGCCATGTGAAAACTCGTAGGGATGAGATGCCTACTTGCCATGCCTCTAAAATAAATGGACCCGTTCTAAATGTGTTTTCCCGGGCGATTTAGAGGATAAAGTTGGCGATTTTAAGCCCTTAGAAACACTTATTTAGCGTTTCAATCAGAAATAATGGGAAAAGTTTTGCAGGGAAAGCAAGCTGTAAAAAGCAAATGTGCATTCGTGTGTACCAGTTTCTGTCCAATGATATCACTCGGTTCTAAGCTATGCGTCATACTTGTACTTAAGGATTTAGGAACAGCTTTAATCAGCGAGTTGGTAGTTTCTCTCTTACCAACAGAGTGTGTGGCGAGGCGCAACCCCAATCTACATATTTTGAAGACAAAATAAATTGATCGAAAGTGCAAGTTATTACTAGACTTTTCCATATATATGAAGCTTGAATCTTCTCCGCAAGTGTTAAAAATTTTCAACGCTATCATAACTTGCAAGAAGCTACGTGGAAACACAACCTATATGTCGTGAGAAGGCCGTAAACCGGGCGTGAAATTTTAAATTAGGATCGACGGCATATTTCAATGTGTCAAAAAGCGATGAAAAACAGGCGATTCACAGAATCGATTTCAAGTCCTTCACTGCGAAGCCACAAGGCAATCGCTGCATAGGTGTTTAAATTAAATCCATGCTAAATACATTCCAAAGGACGAGTACTAAATTCTAACATAGATTACTAATGACAAGCTGAACATCGTGACCGATAAACTGATAGCCAACTTCTAGACCTCCGAGAGTTCCATTGCCTATAGCTGGGTCAGGTTAATTCAGGTTAGCCGAGCTATCGTGAAGTATCTCCCTCAACTTTGAGATTAGTTCAAAGGATTGATACCTAACTTTTAACGCCCATATGCTTTCGGGCGATAATAGGTGGACATCGAGGATGTCTTCAAAGAAGGATGCTTCCAGGTGAACCGCAGTTCAAAATTTGAAACAAGTCCACGTAGCAGGGGATCCTGAAACTTCAATAGATGGACGATTTCAACAAATTTCTGCATGCCGTTCAAAAGTTTACGAACGCTAGTGCGTAAGTCGTCTTTCGGCGAACTTCTCTGAAGTTTTAGGTGTTCTACTTAAAATGCTCCTGACAAACTTTGATAATTTACTAATTGTTTTATCTTTTAATTTAAAAACTCACGGAAGATCACCCGCAAGTTAAGTTACGTAATTATCCATTTAGCCCTTATTTAATTCCGAATCCCGTACACCTTAACTCAGGTTAAATCAGCCCGATCGCATTATGGTTTTTTTTATTTTCCTTCCTCAAGGGTTTTATTGTCGGTTTTCGGTTTAGTAAAAGTGTAGCCAGACGCGATTTGCAATTCTCCGATGACCCGGCCGCTTGTAGCCAGCGCACTCCGTATAATTTGCACCGACATTTATCCTTCTAAAGGGATTAGCCCTTTAAAAAATGGCTCGCGTAAAGCAAGCGGTAAGCGACTTAACACAAATTAGTGGGTTTGCTGTAAAGCTCCGTTAAAAAAAAAATGTTTTGGAAAAAGATTTAAGCCGTCTAATTAGACAATACGGGGTCCTTCCCCTATTACATTTCCTCTATTGCTCTTACACATCACATTTCCCTTTGAAAGCGAACCCCCAAGATCGCACAGGAGTAGTGAAAACATCCGAAATTGAATAGGCTCTGTGTTTGACATTAGCATAATCAAAAGAAAGATATTATCAAACCTGCCGGAGATTTTCCCCTACAATTCGTGTGTCGTCAGAGCATGCGATCAGGCAGGAGAGTCTTCCAAGGTAATCCGCCCTTGTAGGACCCTTGTCGGAGTGGTAATTCGAAGGGGCCCCGTCTTCAATATTATTGCCATAGATCATCATGGGTTTGTACAGAGCCGGAGCGTAATTAGAGGCCATAATCATTAGGAAAGGTCTCGTAAGATGTTATCACCTATCTCCTTTACACGCATTATCTCTCTCCTGTCTCACGAAGACAAAAATGACAATTTTAGCATCACGGTATTTTAGTCGAAGGAAACTTTCATTTCTTATTAATAGCGACCGGGCACTTACATCCACAGGGGCATTAATGCTATGGTGCCGGGACTAATTCGTTCAAGTGTAGAAGGAGCTTACCAGGGTGAGGTGTATGAAGAGGGGAGTGCTAAAATTCCCCATTTAAAGCGTTATGACGAGCTTTTGTAAGCACCCAGCGCTATCACGAGCTCTTTAAAGGGTGATGATGCATATCCATTACCCTGATAGTAGTTTATATTAGGTTGATTGCTTACACGGAAGGGTGCGATGTCGCGTTCATTCTAGCTTTTTCAACACAGTAGCGGTTTTCATGGACTTTTTCAGAAACATTTGATATTCTAAAATACAAAACCCGTGTCATTCAAGGGAGCGGCAAGAAATCGTGCGAGTTGAAAGTTTCCGCACACACACATAATGGCTGGCGACTTTCAGGAGACCCCAGCTTTGCCTCGAGAACAAAGGCCCAACTCGGGGGGGGGGTCCTAATTGTTAAACTGCCTGCATTAGTTTCTGCTATCTCAACCGATTTTATGCTCGGCTTGGTCCCAAAACCTTTTCACAGAAATCGCCTAAATGCTATTATTATTTCATTAGCGCTTGACTTAATGAGGGACCGGATTTAGATTAATGCGCTTAAAAATTTAAATTTGAATTATTTTCGGCTGAATTGTACATGTTCACTGTTATCCGTAGTTATATCCACGATATCTCATAGAATTTCTCAGTAAACCTACGTTTTGAGCAAAGACTTTTAAGCCGATTTTTCAACTTCTTTATAGACCAATTAACATGCAAATATTTTCATTAGAAATTAGACTCATCTTGAATTATGAGTTGTGCAAGGAAAAACAACGTTTCATAACTTCGGAGGGTCATGCACGTTTACTGTTTTATTCGCCTAGGTTCATAATTGTTTGTTTTTCCAAGATTTCTTCGTTTTCCCTTCGTGCTGTCTAGTTTCCCTTTTTGTCACTCTTAGTTTCGTGGTTATTAAGTGTATTTAGAGCATTTTAATGCTTCAGTTTCTTCTTTTTGCTCTTCGTCAATTAATTGCCAAACGCACCTATGTGTTTTTGTCAGTTTTCATTGCTCCCCGTTGTCAATTTCTTCTGTCGTCTTTAGTCGCATCGGAAGCCTTCATGTGCTTATGGTTTTCTAGTCTATGGCCAACAACATGATCTAAATTCAGGATATTTGGGCTTTGCTTTTTGTGCCTACTGGACATAGGTTAAATGGAAACAGATATGGCGGAAAGATCTCAACAATCTCTATCCACCACTTGGAAGAAGGTGATTCGTTCTATTACTACAATCCTGTTATTGCATTTTCGCCTATATCGTTGATGTCTCTTATAAAAGTATTTCGCACAGCTTTTTTGATTCCTTTCAATCCATTGATACTCCCCCAGGATAATCTAAATTGTGTAATCTCTCTTCATAGGTGAGAAAACTTTCCAGGATTGAAATCACACAAAATTGCTTTAGAGATTAGAGTTTTGGTCTTATTATGCCTCATAATTTTCGATCATATTATTACTTCACAAGAAATGAACACGAAAGTAATGTTCTACTGACCGGAACTGCGGAACTGAAAATTTTCCGCATTAAATTGCCACGTTGCCAATATTAGATAGTACGAGAGCAATACGTAAAACTCAAATGCCCTTCCATTAATCCTTTTGGACGCTAGCAGCGGAAAAGCGACACTTTGCAAAGCTTCAACTGAAATTTCGGTTTTAATTATATAAAGAGCATACACGACCTGATGAACAAATTAATTTAATTAATGCGCACATTTAATTAAAACAACGCAGATTTCGCCGGACCGGATCATATTTTCCACCTTGAATAAAGAGCAGGAAATCGGACTTCGGAAAATGTATAAATTATCGTCCTTATACCTTTACGTAATTTTTATACTCTATTTATACTCCTTTGGCTCACTCGCTCGAACATATTTTTGTTACAAAATGTTGGTTTAAGTTATGTTTCGATACACGCTGTTTACCGCAATGGTCTTCGAGACTTCTATTGGCAATTATTGTCTTTAATAAATAATCTCTGCCAGAAGTTCAACTCTGAGTAACGGAAACTCTCCTCAAATTAATATGAATTTTTAAGAAGATTCGCTTAATAAGCTAAATTCATCTTAAGATACCCTTTCTGAATTTTTAAGGGGATTCAGCTTTTCTATCCCAGAGTAACATTGAAAAATATATTGTATAATATTTTTCCCAATAGTACAATCTGCATTTCTAAAATAACGAAGCTTTTTTATGTTACGAAAGCTGAGCCAACCCTAAAGTGAATTTTGTTTATTTTCTTAAGGCGTGTCCTTAATTTTAGTAACCCGAATTAACTCTTAAAGGCCACCACAGACTTAGTGGGCCGACAGTTTAGTCGGTTGTTTAATTCGCATAAAGGTATACGTGTGAATGCACATTTACCCTTTCTAAATGGGCCGATAACTGGATGCACTTCACGATGCACCCAGATCCGACCAAGCTATCGGCTGACCGTTTAGTCTATAGTTTGCAGGGCTCGTAATAAACGTTATTTGAATGCTTGAGACGGTTATTTCCGGTAATCAAACCTTGAGAAAGCCCAATTTATCTAAAAATCCAAATAAATCCCTCTGAATTTTTACACGAATACGAATATATTACTCTGAGTACTCTGAACTAACATCATTGATTTTTAACGGCTGGAGGTTTCTTCTTCAGTATATTCAAGTAGTTACGCATCCGCAACCTCAAATAACCTCAATCGGCTGTAATAAGCGGAATTTTAAAGACTTTTAGAAAAAGGGAATCGGCACTTTTGAGGAACCTAAACCGATCTTAAAATAAATTCCTTTTATTGCCGACGTTAGTTTGCGTCTACAACCTCAAGGAACTTAAATTTTAGGATTTTTCTGAATTTTTATGAGAATTCCCTAATGACCCTAAGAGAAATCCTCTATATTTATTAAAAGTCAAGCTTCTGTACTATTGAATAATATGGGCTTACCTCAATAAGCCTCCGGCTTTTAAAGAGAAGCGGAGAAGCGAATTTTTATAAAATTTATTAACCTGAATTGATCTTAGCTTTTTCCGATTTTCTAGGGGGTTTTATTGTCAGTGCCGTTGAGCCACCCCAACGTTTAAAAAATGTATAATTTTAACGTCTGTAATCTGGGGAACACGCCCTTACTGATTCATAGAATTTATGCAGCAGTTTGAATCAGCAACACCAGTTTTGCTTTCGGGACTTCCTACTTCCATATACACAGATTTTATTAGCTTCTAAATCTAGGGAACCCTTTTATAATGATCCAGACCGTTCATTCATTAAAACAATACCAACATAAACGTTAAACAAGCCAAAACAACGGCGTCGCGACGCAATGAAGCCCGGGGAACATCTAATAACATTGCAAATTAGAAGTTACGGAGGCCAATTTCAATTTAGTGGCGGTTGGTTGCTTCATTATAAATTTCATTTTGCTTTATTAGAAATCTCATCTGGTATAATTCGTCTATTAATGCCTTGAATATTTCACTGAACCTCTGGGTTTTGTTGTTTCCACTGCTGGAATTTAATTATCCTATTCCCTGTACAGGTTCTTGGATTTAATACTAAATGGTTCTCTGTCTATTGCAGAAAACCTCAAGACGCTCGAACCTCTGCAGGTGGATGAGGGTAAGGAGCAAAGAGCCTGCTCTTCGTACGTTCATTATTATCAATTATATGTATTATCGGCACAGATGACCCAGAGAATGAAGATGACGAGGAGGAAGATGAAGAACTCAAGTATAATGAAAGCAGCTTTAAGTTTGAAGATTTCGCGAAGAGGCTTCCTAACCCAAAAATCGTAAAAGCTTGCTCGTTGGCCCTACGTAACTTTGAATCAAATTCCACTCACTCTAATCATTGCATAGTGAAACTATTGCACAGAATTGCATTCGATTGTAAAATGTACGTAATGCTCTTCCAGCTGAGCATATTCAGATCTTTCCAGAAGATATTTCAGCAGAAAGACTTTCCTCAATATAAGGTTTGTTTTATGATTCCCGAACTCGATCAAACCGAAAGTCGGGCAGTAATTTTCCAGATGATCTAGAACGTTTCCACTTAGTGAACTGACCGAAACTATTTTAGGAATTGGTGAAGTTCGCAACTTACATCGTAAGACAATTCACGAAAGTGGCCGAAGTCAACAAGAAAGTTTTTATGGAAGCTCTGTTTTGGAAAAATAGCAAGGAGTGTTATGATATAGAACACGGTTACACGGAAACTCATGGAAAGTAAGTATGAGTGTTTCAAAGACTTTGAGAACTAAAGTCTTTCACCCCGGAGCAAACAAAAATATTTCGATAAAGCCATAAAGCTTCTAACGCACAAGAAGTATAAAACGATCGTTTATAATGTAGGAAGTAAATCAGGGCTTTACTTTTCTGCGCGATAAACTTCTCCGAGGATTGCCTCGAAACCTTTATGGTAGCTAACTTTATTCCACTGTAAAAATACAGAGAAATCGGCTGCAGATTCATATATTATGTGGTATTTAACTTTTTATTACTTAATGGATATTGGATTGTCTTCGGGGAAAATGATTTGTCTCTGGTGCAGGTAATTGAATTTTTTTTGCAATACCAGTTCATCTTCCCTTAATGCCATTATTTTGCCTTTGGATTGCGGAGTTTGAATTTACAGTACATTGATCGTCGTGATATAAAAACTATGGTTTGCAGGGACGCAGCGCAAAAAGCCTGGTCAGAAGAGCAAGAAGACGAAGTAAGAAGGCTGTTCATGGAGCATCAGCATTCTGGGAGCGAAGAAGGTAGAAAATATCTATATTAGCATTACTATTAGAACCGTCCAAATGTGTTTTTCGAAGTAGGTCAAAACTCTTTATATGTTAGTATCTACGTATTTTTTTTTAAATTCTATAGAGCTTCTTAATCACTGAAAAATCTTTGAAATCTTCCGAGCTTCCGAACAGACTAGTTCAGGTTAGTACCTAGAATTCTCTTGTACCAGCTATAGGTGAGTCAAAGATTTCCTAAATTTATCTCCAATTAATTTCCTCTTTGTAAAAACTTTTGTACGGTTTAGAATATAAGCTTAAGGTCAGGTCGGTTTTTTAAAGCTCCAGGTAACTTTGCCAGCAAGATAATTTTCCTAGGTATTGTTGGCACAACCAAGGATATTGTTGGCAAAACACCAGTAGTTTGAAAAACTGGGCCTAAGCTGACATATATCTGCATCGGACTTTCTCTGCCAACGCAGAGATGTAGAAATGAAATGGATATCATTGCTTAGTTTTCATCGTCTTGTCCCATATATGTATTTATAGCTTTAATGAATTTTACAGACGTGGTTGATTGGATAACCTCCAACTTAATAGATCAAACGAAAAGTCGAAGACAAGTGCTCAGGAAACTGAAAGAACTTATGTTGCTCACCGATTATATTGGCAAGAAAAACTCCAGTAAATCTAAACCACCAAAAACCTGGAGTTACGAAGAGGAAGAAAATTTACAAGAATTATTTGAACAGTTTAAGGAAAGTGATGGTAAATAGAGTTTTTAATTCCCAACATTACTCAGGACTCAATAACCATAATATATCTCATTTTCTATGCCAGATCCTCTGGGATTTATTATGAAAAAGTTGGACGTTCCCAGGCCGAAAAACCGAGTTGTGGAAAAACTACTTGTAATGGGCTTAATTCGGGACAAAAAGGAAGTTCACAAGAAAAGGTCGAGACAAGGGAGAAAATGTAAGTTGTTACTGTTTCTTGTTTTTTTTTTTTACCTCTTTTTCTTTGCGTGGAGGGATAAATGTTTTGCGCAAATTCGGAACTTCCTTGAGCAAAGATTTCCTGATTTTTGCGATCCCAAACTGGCGCAATAAGTTAACTCGAATTAGTAGAATATTCCTTGTTGGCCCTTAAAGGCACTATTAAGCCCTTAGCGTTTTAATACAAAATGAGGATCGGGCGAGGTTCCAGAATAATTTCCCTATAAAAACGCGGGCCTCTATATTTTGGCATGCAGACAACACAATTTTCCGACCGCGGATGTTATTCGACAAGCCAGTTAAAGTTTCAGCTGCAGGACCATATTTAGTTGTAAGGATTCATTTAATGATTATATTGCTCCAAAGGTTATTTTAAATAAAATTAATAATATACTATTTTACCAGTGCTTTGAGATAATCTTTGTGATGATTAAGTTTACTTTGAAGTACTATATTAACGTGCATAAGGCATCTATGTAGATGGGTAGATAATATTCAAATATGAAGATATGCAGGTATCACCAGTTCAAGTAGAGACTTGGGGATTGTGGAAGTGGGAGAAGAATCGCATAAGATTTAATATGCCTCCGACAAAGACCAACGAAATGGGTTGTGTGACTAGCGACTGATGTGGGCGGAGTCCGCCCTGCTCATGTCTCCATTTCGTTACCTGCGCGGCGACGGAAATTTTTAAACGCATCAGACGTAGTCATGTAGAGTTCTACGCCGAATGATCCACAACCCTTACGTTGCAGCAGTCCCACCACCAAACACTTTCGTTATCGGCTTCTATGTTTTTGTTACAATCAGAACTGAATAATGGGCCAAAAAAACTAAATATCAATTAGATTTCATTCAATCGAGACAAATTATTTATAATAATTGTTACACGTGCAAATTGATGATATAAATATAAAGAACGACACTAACCAATGATAAACACTAACTGCTCAGTATGTTATGCCCTAATTAATTTACGACACAGAGCAAAAAGCAGCAATGTAAATAATTAAAAAAAAAACATTAATTCATCGCCAGAAATTATATTAATAAAAATTCTGAAACAGTGACAGACCTGGTAACATTAGACTGACTCCGTCCACTGGCCTGGACCATCTCCACTTCGATACTTAGATTAGTAGCGATTTTCCTGCCTTTATGACGATAGAAATATTTTTTAAAATCAGAACAAAAAGTAGCAATGTGAGGAAGTGAAAAAAACGAAAATAAATTAATTCATCACTAGAACTTATGTGAAAACTCTGAAATGGTGAGAGATCTGGTAACACTAGACTGACTTCGCTTACGTCAGTCGGTACTCTCTCAATCTACTTTGTTGGTCTTTGTCGACAGCATATTAACCTTATACGATCTTTCTCCCATTTCCACTTGAATTGGTGATATCGCTATAGGTTTAAAATAGCGACGTTGATTTCACCTCTGACTCCACCACAAACTTGAAGTCGTGGATAATGGTGGAAAAATGGGGGGGAGGGGACCGCCTCTCAGAAACGTTTGGTAGAACAAACGGTTCAAAGAAACACTGTACATTTGAGTACGTTTCTTAAAAATCATGAATGCTTATAATGAATAATATGCATACCTAAGCATAATTGTAGTACTTAGGTAATCGGTTAGGGTTTAAAAAAATGAAATCTTTAAGATACCTGCGGTTTTTAATTATTGTCGTATTATTACTTAGCCTGCAGCAGGCGTGGGTATTATTTTTTTAGTCGCTTGGAACACGAAAAAACGATAAAAAATTGAACTAAAAATGAAAATCATTAAAAATTCCCATCGAAATCGTCGATGTCGTTACATTTTTAATATCAACATCAGGAGTTGAGAAAAGTTTTGAAAACTAATCGATATATTCCCTTAAACCACAAATGGACGGCTCTTGTCTTTGTTGGGAATTTCGAATTGTCATAAAAAATAAACAAAATCGATACTGGAAATTCATTAATAATGCCTTATCAGGAGACTGCTTTGAAATCCTTCTACGGAATAAATGAAATTTTAATTAGCTGCCACCCGATTTCACCGCCGACGCCACAAATAGACGAATTTCAGCGTTCCTTTGCCGAGCATTTTTAAAATTGCGAATACGTTTGTTCGGAGTTTCCAACACGTTTTGCAAACTTCCATAAGAACGTGATTTTCGTTCTAGGAATACGTTTCGTAAGTGGTGCGTCTGTCACGAAATTGCTATAGCGCAAGCCATTTGTTGCAACTCCAGACAAGCATTGAAATATTTGCGCCGTAGTATTCTCTGGATGCGAAATGAACTGGATTGACACAGGAAGATATATTGCTCCAAACATTTTACTGGGAAATTTAAACCCGGAGGCGGAGGCTGTAAAAGAATAACGTCCTCTTAATTCAATTACTCTGATTCATAAAAAAAAAAACTGTGATTGTGAAGGGAAAATATTCCCCTAGCGGGGATCGTATTTTTTTTCCTTCTGTCGGCGCCGAAAAAGTCTCATAAAACATTGGATTTTAAAACACATCCGGCTATATTTCATCTTCCCAACTGGCACATCCATTCACGACAAACAATCAAACAACCGCTTCCCACTTCGCGAAATAAATTACCGGATGTTGTGACAGCGAAAGGTGTTTGGGATGATTTCGAAAAAAAAATGAATTATACATAAATGGGAAAAAATAGTAGACGACAGCAATAACTGTATCTAGAATTCTCGGCAAGAAATAATAACAAAAAAAAAAAACGATACGTCACGCGCAAAGCCCTACGTGACATGGTCCAAAATCCTTAGGATTTTTATGTCGTTCCCTGTTAGTGGTCCTCTCAGAAGCAGTGTTCATCCAATATATTGAAGCTGGTCCCAAATTGGACGAAGACCGAATTCTTGAAATAATCGATTTTATTTGCATTACCATTTCGTCAACTTTAAATTACTTATTAACGCAAGAGCGCTGCAGACAACAAAGGTCACTACCATAACACCGAAATGTCTTGTCTGAATTCCTCTTAAAAAGAAAAAAAAACATTATTAACTTTCGGTAGATGAATTTAATTCAGAAACTTTTAACATTTTCTAGTGACTTTTTTAGTGCAACCGCATTTTAAAGGGCTTAAGCTGAGTAAAAAAATTTAATAAGGTGAGATTAAGAGCAGGCGCTGACTTTGGACTGACTGAATCGGGCCTTGGAGCCATTTGTATCCTTAAAACCCCAACTGGACGGAATCGTCGCCTAACTTACCTTCGAAACTGATCACAAATCTTAAACATCGATGGACCTAATGAAAAGCAATGGTACGTTTCAGTTTGAAATTTCACCTGGACTAACATGAATTGGCCTCAGGGAGACTCATAAACATTATTTTTGACCACATCTTTAGCTTGGATGCAGTTTGGAAGATAATAGCGCTTTAAGGATCTAGTAAAGTGGCTTAACTGGATATAGTTATTTTTTAACCTCTCAAGGCAACTCTTTCGTTGGAGCACTTTTGCAAGCGCAGTGTTTTTGTTTTAAATAAGATATAACTAAAACCCAATTTACTTTTGTAGCGCCGAGTCAAAAGATTCAAAATCTGCCTGATTAATATCCACGGTGAACAATCAATCTTCCAGAAGAACAATCAATTTAAATTTCCACTTCGGATTTATGGGTGATCGGTCCTCGGATCTGATTTACCGGATTGTGGAGTAACTAAATTGCACCGAACTGTATAATTGAATTTTGCCAATTCTAAGTAAAAATTAATGTCTTTTTGGCTGGATTGAAAAGGTCATCAATTATTTGCCTTCGGCCGTAAATACGACTCTCCTTCAATACACTAGCGTCGATTAAGCCATATACTGGTAATTGGCAACACTGACACTGGATTCAGTTATAATTTGTTTTCCTTGTTTGCTGCCATACCACGTCTACATTAATCATTATCTATTATATTTGTTTCTAGTTATATAACATCCTCGGAAAATGTTTCCACGTTATTCCGTTATGATGCTATTGGTTATTAGCAAGGTAATTAGTTAAGTTTATTGGATTTTGCAGCTATTGAAATTAACGTTAATCGCATTGTTCGAGTGATGTATATAGGTAACATAACTGTTGGCGAACTCGAAATAACCAGTTGGTGAACAGAAGAGCGCAATAATAAACATTTTTCCCGTTATTACACACCTTTCAGTGTCATAGAAATTCACGCGATGGAAAATGTGTTTAGCAGGGCTTTCCGAGCTTCCGAATCTCGCCTAAGGCTCATACTGAAATCTAGTTCGGTTGCCCTGCCAAACACTACTTTCCGGCCTTGTAACGCAAATAACTGTTTTGATGACATTGCTGCTGACAAAATTCCTTGCACCGCAAACATTTTACGAGATATATAAAAATTTTCAGTTACTTTTGATTTAATAAGCGCTTCAGTAAAAAAAAGAAATAGTGACAGGAAGCATGAGAAAAAAGAATCTTGTTATTAAAATGGGATATAATATTCCTTAAAAACGGATCATCAGAAGAGATAAAAGCTGTTCGTGTGCAACCAATTCCAGTAAAAGATTAGCAGAATTTAAAGTCTCTGCTGGACATGTCCCATTGAAAGGCTAACAGGAAACTATCGCCCTTTCAGTTTAACAGAACAGAGGAAATCCAGGGATTTTGCATATGGAGCTAGCCAATTGGACAAATTTCGTTGGCTGGATATTCGCAATCAGTCTGGCGTGCACTTTTGCAATCCCTGCCGTCAGCTTTTTGTACAATGGGTTTGATGCCATTGTTACGAATTGGTTTGTAAATAGAACCCTGGTAATGTCTGATGGAGGATTTTAGATATTCGTCGCCCCCTGTAGAAAATTGCTGATACACCTGAACATGAAGGGAAACCGATCCGTCGTAAAAAGCCCCTTTGAAGAAGATAAGCCCTTTGTAGCCAATGCATTATTAACATCCGCATCGATGTTTACGGCACATGTATCAAATATCGGAAAAAGTTTCGTTTAATACACTGAGGATCGACTTTGATTTACGACGTTAATATCTGCTGATCTCCGCTTTTATGTTTTCGGTTAAGGAAGATGTATACGTCCGGATAAAGCTGTTTCAGCACACACCGACGGGGATCTGGTCAGGACGTGAGTTGGCTCTTTGACCTGTATTATAGGCCTAAATTGTATAATTCATAATTTACAAAACTTCCGATTAATTAGTTGAGTGCAATTTGTAACGTCCATTAAACTAATGACTGGTTTTTAATGAATTCAGACACGCGATTTTGCCCGACACATGGTTTTATTCTCTTTGACCCGTCCGGTTTTGTTCGGATTTTTTATTCCACTCAATCGGAAAATGCTTGTTAATGGATGGAATGTTCACGGTACACATTGGACAAAGCGATCAAAAAAAGTTCGTCGTCATTTGTTACCCTCGGTAGTTAAATCTTCCCTCTAATTGTATGCGTTGGACTGTTGGAATGCTGGACAGATAAATAATTCATATTTAGCCTATTATTCAAACGTCATTAGCAAGGCAAACAGGCCGGAACAAACAGCTTAGGGACGGATTACCGCCTACCTTGGTACAAGGTCGGGGGATCATAATGGCACTAGTTGTCAGGATAAAGTGGTTTTCAATTGGGGTGGGAGGGGGAGGGGGGTAATTTAACAATTGAATTCCCTTGGCGAATGTCTCGTATGCTGGTGATCCTCTAGCTCGAAGGGGGGAAGACATATTTTCTCTAATTAGTTCTTATGATTAAAAAAAATATATTTTGACAAAATTGTACAAAAATTTTTATTAATGTGTGTGTGGTTAAGATTTTAAACAACTCCATTGATGTTTACTCTGGAGTACGAGAAGGCCATTCTGCAATAGTTAGAGAAAGTTCAATGATAATACCAATTTCAGGTAGAGTTTATTTCGGTAAATTTGTAGTAGGCCTTTGTGACTAATTTCATTAATTCTTATATGACAATTCACGAGTGTTGTTTGGAGTTGAATGTAACCGTTCTTTAGTATATGGACGGCGTTTTGTGATAACTTCAGTTTATATCGAATTGATAGTAAACTTAACAGTATGTGCGTTTTTCCAGTTCCGGTCAACAAATATTTACAAATCAAATTAAACAACAGTGTCCTTGATCAAGGTTTTAAGAATACCTTTGGCTTTTAATTTTGGAAGTCAAGGAAGCTATTCTGCAATAATCGAAGATAATTCTATCTGAAAACTTCAGGTATTTTTTGAGATCTTTTGTTGTTTCAAGAAAAATCTGTCAAGCTAGGAGGTAGGTTAAGTAGAAATCAATCAAACAAATCAATCTACAATAATAAATAAAGAAGAATGAATTTTAAGGAAATTTGGTAATTTGAGGGCAAACAGTCGAAACTACTTATAACAAAATATCATACCAAGCAGAAATAATCTTTCTGCTGAAGAGAAAATATGTTACTGTAATCTTCAATCAAATTTTTATGTGTCAAAGTATGATCCTGATTCTGCTTTGGTAATTATTTGTAGCGCAGGTGCCGAAACGAGACGCAAAAATTGATGAGCAATTCGAACGCCCATTTGTATAATTTATGTTTGAAAATTCCTGTCCTTAATCGCTTTATGTAATGAAGCACACCCGGCGTCAGAATTAACAATCTGGGGATCTTGGGAATGACAGGAAATTCGAAGTTACTTAAATAGGAATAAAGTCATTAGATATTCCGGCTGTTTGGGAAGATATAACGCATCGGCATAGTAACATTTTTGAATGAGGTTATGAATTTGTCTAAACTGGATTTTTAAGCCCGCTTTTATATAACAACAAATCACTTAATCGTTAATTAAATTAATAGAATTAAGTTTCCATTTGTTAATAATTATTAAATATGTATCAACATGCATTGTGACTAATTCCGAAATGACGACCGGTCCTAGCGGCAGAAATAGTACAAGAAAAATATGAATATTTAACAATTTAGTAGTAAAAAGCAAGAGTACAAACAGAAGGTAATATAAAAAACGTTTTAATTATGTGAAGCAGTCCTCTCGTGTGTATGTTTACTGGTTCAGAAAAATGTCGTTTGGAGCTAACAAAGCAAACCAAATAGGAGCACTTTAATCAATTAATGTCCGAGACACTCCTTTTTTGTTCTAAAACCGCGCCCAGTTGTTTTCCAATTATTCCCGGCGTAATTTCATTATTTGCACTAGATAGCCAATTAGGTTGATACATGCTTGACAGTGGAGAATTGGCAAACAGTCGGCCAAAATCTAAATTTTCCCGGAACAGCTCGGAGAATTTATTTCTGAAAGGAACCATTATCCCTACAACGTGACATATTTTAACCGGGAAAGCTATTCTGCCGCCAATCATCCCAGTGAAATATCTCACAAACTGTACTTGCACCAAACACAAGATAAAAATAATGCGCAGCATCCTACATATCGAGAGCGATACATTAAGAGATATATTCTCAAATTTTTTTTGCATTACTTATTAAAATATCCCAGTTAAAACGAGGATCACTCTGTATATAGTAATGAAGTAAACGCACTGAATTTCAGAAAAAAATGGGAGAGGGTTTATGGATTTTCTATGTGGTTCTAAAGGGAAAATGCTGTGTTTAGAAAGCATTATTATTTCCCAACAAACAGTCCCACAAAAGGCATTACCAGCCCCCAACGCAAATAACACATAACACGTGTTTACACTGAATCCTCGAGATGCATTGACAGAGCCTCGTTACCTTTCATATATCACGAGAACAAACATATACTTTAACAGACCAAACAGCTCACGAAAGGACCTTTTCTGCATTAAGGCAGGTCGACAGTGACAGATGGAGCCAAAGACAAATATATCTAAGGTCAAAGTGTTTCGCAAATACTATGTGATGAAAAGCAGATTGCCTTGTGGGTTCTGATGTTGTCCGTCGATTTGAAATTCGATTCAAAGTCTGAAGTCTAGCAATTGGGTCTCAACCCCCATATAATAAATGTCCGCTTAAGTAAATTCTCTCCTTCGAATACTTCCTTTAATTAAACCGGACCCGATTGGCAGGTCATCAATAACGGTTTTTAAGCTTTCCATTTGTGCCGCACGCCGAAGGAATATCTAATTTGAACCTTTCCCAGACGAAGTCTTCCATTGAGGCCTTTAGCGGAGGATGACAATTGCCTGCTAAATAAAAGCTGAGCGTATTTAATAATTTAGCTGACGAGTCTGGTTAACACCAGCATGGCAAAACCAACAGGCCATGAACACTTCATCACGTTAATGTTCGTCGTGTACGGTGGAAAAACGTCGCAACTGCCCCCCAAGGGCAGGAGGGGCTGAAATGGCCCCCTGCAGGTATAAATCAAATATTTTATCAGCCTGCATTTGTTTCAAATGAGCAAATAAACGAGTTCGTACCTCAGCAAACCCTTATCGTACGTCAGTTTTCAGCTGCTCTCCCTTGCATCCGTTATTTCCATGGTCGCGCATTTTGCTGGGGATGATAACGACGGGTATAAATTGGCGTGGTCTAGATTAATGTAACTTGCTGTATAATTTTACAGGAACATGTGCAGGGTTGCAGGTAAAGCAGCTGCGAAGGTAGAGAAAAACGGCTGCGATGCCGAATTGTTCTTGGGGGGTACGAAATGAACTTTACGTGAGTGAGTCAAGAGAACTTATCGTATATGAAAACTCCCTCGTATGACCTTTATTTTTTCGTTGAAATTAAACAAATCTTTAGTTTCTTTCATTCGTTTTGTACAGTGACAGCTTACACATAAGGGGGTGTTGCTAATGCGGTGGAATTGCATCAGTTAAAATTAACTGAGGATTATATTCACTCTTTGATACGTAAGTGCCTAAAGTGCTTTTTCATTGTTGCCATTAATGTATGGTAATTTTACTTTTCTGGCTCGGTTTTTTAAAACTTCAGACTGCTCTGGACTATTTTCATAAAATAAGATTAGTTTTTCGGTTGCATGGAATGGCACAATTTCAAATTTCATTTCTGAAATATTACAAGCGAAACTTAGATTTTATGTTTAAGGTTTTGGAAACCATCGACATGTATCGGTTTCAATAATAAAATTGAGAAATGTTGGACATACCTCTGACCATTTACCGCAAAAACTAGGCCCCTCGTGTTTGAGATCGCGTCTATACATATATTTTTGTAAGTGATATAGAGGAAAGCCTAATCGTGTGAAAAATGACTATTTAGACAAAGAGGTCAAACTTTTCATTGTCGGTATACTTTCAAGCACTATACAGAGTCGTGCAATAGTGCGTCAGACTTCCTTAGCGTCCATATCAATAAAGTTAACAATCAATTTCTTCTGCAGGATTACACAGTACATGAGGGCGCATTTTCAGAGATTAATTTGTAATGCACAGGGTAGCCCCAAAAAAGTGTGGCGATATACAGTTTTATTACATTAAATGGAACCACTATTTTTTTGTTATTTTCGGATTTCTCGTTAAATTTTAAAGTCTATTTCTGGAAAGAGCCCTATTTTTAAAGCTTACCGTTTCCGAGTTATTCGGAAAAATACTAAAATTTTGTTAGCTACACAGTCTCACCGAAGTCGGTTGTGTACCCTAGCCGTTGCGAATGACGACATAGTCTTATGAAGCTCCAACAGGACCTAATAACCTAAGTTTTGATGTATTTTAGTTTAAAGGGTCCTCCGCAATCGCCGAAATACGTCTGCGAAGTTGCACGACTTCAAACCTCAATAACTTGCTTATGTCAAATGGAATGCCTCAATTTTATGGACCACATCACGCTCAGAATTCCAAAATCTACAATTTTTAATAGCATTATCCTATCCTTAAATCTAAACATTTCTTGTTCCTAAAAACTACCTCTTTTTGACTTCTAAATATTTTGATAGTTATGAAGAATGTCATTTTGACATTTTTCATGACTTCGAACATCTCTAACTGACGAAATACGTTCATCACAATTTAGAATTTACGTCTATCACGAATACAAGACAATAAATAGTTTCTAAGTTTTCACGTTTTTATTTCTTTTGCTTTCAAAAATTGCGTAAAATTCTTATTCAAAATATTAAATTTTTCATAGGAAGGGATCATCGATTTGATTTTGGTTTTGGGAGAAAATGAAAAAAATTGTCTTCTGGCCAATAGAACTTATGCTGTTCGGTTTTCTGAGAGACACCATCCAGAAGCCATCAGGCTTATTAGAATACTTGAGCGATTTCTGCAAATTGGAAATGTTAACTGTAAAACAAAGGAAAGAACAAAAACTATCAGATTGAGTTAGATCGATATTTTATCAGATCTCTCAACATTTCAGAATTTAATTAGATTATTATAGTTTCGATTTTTTACTTATTTACAAATTAATGTATATTTTCTACTAATAGCATAACTTCGGTACGTCATTCATGAATATGATAATATAAATTCGTTGATATTTCGTTATGATCTTTTGGTGGATTCAAAAGTGAGTCGAGACTGGAGGTCAATTGATAAATGGAACGGAACGATTTGTTTATCGCTTGCGATTGTATTGGAAAATAAATTTACCAGTGCAGGTAAAGCATGTGAGTAATTTGGAATTTAACGTGCATAGTTATTGTGTTTTGCGTTTTTTCTATTTGTTTATATAGCAGTTTTTTGCTCTGATATTAAAAAAAAACCATCATTCCAAAATCGACACTAATCTAAACACCAAAATGAAGGCCCCAGCCGAACTGACTCCTCCCACTCCATTGTTGTTCTTTGTCGGAGGCATATGAAAAATTATGCAATCCTTCTCCCACTTGGGCAATTCCTATATTCCGGCTTGAACTTATGATATCTCTGTACAGTACGCGTAAAGTAGACTGGTTCGATTTCCAGAAAAAACGCACAGATTTCTCTCACTCTCACTCACATCATATGATGCGAAACGGCACATGAAAACCTTGTTTTTATACCTCGAAAACTCAATTGGTGTAAGAGAAAAAAATACAATTTGTATGAGTTTTACGAGTTTCGGTACGAGCTATGTAGTGAATTTGCTTAGTCTGCCTCATAGGTTGCTCCTTAAGTACTAAATAGGACTAATCTTGCCGATTAAACCATCCCCTTTGCATTTCACATCATATAATGTGATAGAGAGAGAGATAGAGAGAGAATATATATACATATATATATGTATGTCACCTTCTGACTCGGTAATAAAGCGTTTGTCGGGGTTATTAATAACGCTCAAGGTGTGCGATCCTGAATTCGCATACGCGGTGCATGAACAGGCTGTACATTTTTCTGTTTTAAAGTTTGTTATTTCCCGGAAGCAAGTCATTCACCCGAACCCCAGAAAAGTCAGCAACAGTTCCCCAAGAGTAACAGCTTCGGCGCCCCCTTCCTACCTTTTGTGGTGATGCCCTTTCTCTACTCTCCAGATTCAGAACACTAGAAATGGGGACGATCCCCAGAAAGTAAATGGACGATGGATCATTCAATTATCCCCCCTCTCTCGTTCCAGTAATAAATGGTATTGACAAGAGACAGTTCATAAGAAAATCAGTAATCAGGAACCCCGAGATTTTCGAAGTGTCTGGTAGAATCGTCCGTGGCCGGAATTCCACTCGGCAAGTTCATCGCCGCCATTTTGGTCACACGAGTGTGTTACACCTTACGTAAAACTCGCATCTGTGTGTCGTTACATGGATAGATACCGAAAACGAATTTTTGCAATGCCACCCTTCTTACGCGTGTAATAACCCCAGAAGTCAATAATTCAAAACCATAAATAATCCCTCGAGATAGATTTCTCCCCCGACAAAGAAACAAGGGGTTGCCTGCGAGGAGCCCCGCTTGTACGTAATTTATTTTCGGCAAAACAGACCAGAGGGTGTGCACACAATTTTTCTTGAGGACCCTTCACATCCCTTTCGTGCTTGGACGGTCAGTCATATGGTAATGGTGCGAAATTATTCATTGCATTCGACATTGATAATTCACCGCCATGTTTCGAGTGGTTTGCTTTGAGGCATCTCACCCTTGCCATGTCCCTAAGTATTTGAGTATTCAATAAATAATAAGCGTCAATCTCGATCAATGTTTGCTCGAACGTATCCGGCGGAAACTGCTGAAGTTAAAGATAAACACAGGTGTGGTTTTATGCAGGATCAAGTTGGAGCTAATTATCAATGTAAGCAGGTTTCAATTTGATTAGCCGGTTTCAGAGTGAGTGAAGTGTAACTGTTCTAACTACTAATTCAGTTGAGGTTGACTGGAAGTGTGAAGTCTTGCATGCATCATGAATTTAGTTCAGATTCCTAATGATCAGATTATTAGTTTTCAAAGGGTATGAATTCCTATTATGGTTTACCGCAGTATAATTTATTTGCAGATGGAAGTCAGAGCAAATAAATTCTCGATATATATCGTTCGAATTTCTGTCGATATTGCGCGTTATTCTCGCTTTCAATTTCGCCGAGACTCGTTTCGAAAGCAGTGATTTTTTATTACGGTGGAAAGCTCTTTGTCGGCGTGCGTGCTCGACGAGGTAAAATGAAAAAAGGCCAACATTCTTATGGCTTACGTCGAAAAAGTTCCTCCGTTTCGGTGGGTTTTATTATCGTAAAAGTTTCGAAAACGTGTTTTCTTTCCACTTCTGGCGCAGAGTGTTTCTTAAATAAATATCAAGCTTCATGTCGAGAACGTTTTGATTTGTTTAAAAATACATAAGTCAGCAAGCTCCCTCTTGGGGTCTCGGGTCAAGTGGTCCGAGATTTTTCCATTTTGAGCTGAAAGTATCGAATACTGAATAACGCTGAGATTTCAGACCGCTGTCCTGCTGCTACAAAAACAAGAAGGATCGGCCATCCCCCAAGGACGCGTGTTTATAACGTCGGGTGGGACAAAAACGTGACGAAACATAAATGGACATTTTTTTTTCTGGTACCTGTTTTCACGCATCAATTTTACACAATAACAGCCTCAATAATTTTAATCACAATGCTAATTGTATTACCTGCATCAAATGTTATTGAAAATATGTTTGATGATTATTTGAATAGCTGTGCAATCCAATGAACACAAAACCAATTTCAGCCCCAATTTCCTACAACGTTTTAACTGAATTATGCCAATATACTAAAAATCGTTTTGCACTCAATTATTAACTTATACGTGAAATATTATTATAATCGCTGATTTACAATATATTAATGCGAGATCGAAATATGCATTAATTACCTCAACGTTGGTGGAGGGTGTGATACAGGGATACTGGACTACTGTTAGCCTAAGATCGATTAAGCACCATTAGCAGTAGTCTGTGTAGTAGTGCAGGCCACGCTAAGTGCAAAATGCTTTCAGGCCAACAGATTGCTTGGGAGTAAGTAGCTTTATCAGCTGAGGCCCCATGAAAAATTAAAGGAGTAACTAATAAATACTGCCTGAAAACAAATCTAAATCCAATAAACTTTTAAATGGTAAGTAGAATGATGCACATCAGCCATATTTCCAGAGGACCAAAAGTTTCGTAGAAGCAGTAAGATCTAGGGAGGAATTTTTGTTTTGCTGAGTACCCGCAAAAGATGCGGATGGGAGATTGATCCGTGCCAATGGCCAAACTTTTGAAACTGAAATAGCTGCACTCTTGGTTAAGACACTTCTGTCACACAGGGGGAAACGCTACTGGTAATTTAGAGAAATATATAGACAAAAAATTCATATAAATTTCCTTGCTTTACAAACAAATTTCGTGACCACAAACCAAAATATATTTCGAATGTTTGTCTTGAGTTTATTGCAAAAAAGCGGTTTTTTGATTTGGATAAAAATATATTGAGTGCCATTTTGTGTTGAATCCTTGCTGAGTAAACGTTATTAAAAGCTTTTTACCCGGTTCACACATGTATTTCGCGATGCCTCGAAAAACGTAAATTCTTTTTGAAGTCAAAGCTGAAATTATTCGGTTGCGTAGTGATGGTTCCCGACAAGAGGATATTGCAAGAACTTTGAATCTCGGACGTAAAGCAATTTAGCCAATTATCAACAAGCATGAACAAAACGGGATAATTGAAGATCCTAGGAAACGTGGCCGGCTCAGAAAACTGGGACATATAAAAATTAAGTTGATCAAAACTATCTCATCTACCTGTCCATTTAAAACGACAAGAGAGATGAAAAATGAAATGCTGCGGAAGGGATAATTAATGTCTCAACAAAGACCATTGAAAGAAGGTTGGATGATCCCAACTTGCTTGCACGCCGTCTCAGCAAAAATCCATTGATCTCCAAAAAGTATTGCAAGACCCGACTAGAATTTTAACGTAGCGATTTGGACTGGACTTTTAATAATTGGAAGAAAATTTGTTTTACTGAAGAATCGAAATTCAAAATGACTGGATCTGATGGCATCAACTATGTGCGACGTCCACGAGGTAAAAAAATGGATATCAAGTATATGCTATCCACCGTTAAGCATGGCGGTGATTATGTGATGATTTGAGATTGGTTTTCTAGATTTGGAATAAGTCCGCTGCATCGGATTGAAGACATCGCGGACAAATTTACGTATAGGGATGTATTAAAAAATATCTTGTTATCTTATATGCAGGATCATACGCTGCTACATTTGACTTTTAAACAAGATAACGACCCCAAACACACCTCGAAACTGACAAAGCGGTTTCTGTGTGACGAGAAAGCGTGCGTTCTTAAATGGCCGCCACGGTCCTCGGATTTAAATCCTATCAAGACCACAGGTGGGATCACTTGAAACGAGTCATCAGGACTAGAACCTTCTCAAATAAAATTGAAGTGTTTAGACATTCAGAAGAAGAATTTCAAAATATTGAATTCATACCTGCCTCTAACGATACGCAACAATATACGGGCTCTGCCGTTTGAAAAACGGCATTAAAAAAAGTTTCTTTTATCATAGCTTTATGAGCCGCCATATTTTATTATCACTTCAATCTGCAGCTAAAAGTCTCAAAATATTGGAAGCAGGCTGGAAACGCGAAATGGAAGAGAGAAACGAAAACAATTTAATCGTGGAACTATCTGAATGTCTAGAAGTAGACTAATCGGTACATTTGGTGCTTGGATCTGAAAGACAGAGTCCTTCCCCTCTTCAAAAAAGATTCTCCCTTTTACTGGTGTTTTCTCTAGTTATCGGTGGGCCCTCCTGCGAGTAATTATGCCAGGCCATTGGTAAAAATGCTTCTGCACCCAATAGTAACAAAATTGTTGAAAAACCAAACAAAATTGCCTCGTTAGCTTAGTTTCTGCTGCTTAAAGTTGCTATTTGTTAAAATTCCCTTCGTTCTTCCTAATTGCGCTTCGCTTTAATGCCACCCATATTAATTCATCGAAACTTCCCCCATATTAATTATTTCGATTGAACATTCGGGAATTTATTCGTATGGCCCGGAAGAAAAGTGGCAGCGATTCGTTTGTGGTCGGGCTTTGTTTAATTTATACGAGGAAGTCTGGATTTCGGATTCGGGCAAGCAGGTTCGAAAACAATGAGTTTTAACGAAATGAACTAATTTCGAAGGACAATCAAGGAATTGGATTTGCGGGGTGATTTAGCTGTTCGATTGCGGAAATGGGAAAATTGTGAAGGTTTTTGAACGTCAAGAGTACAGCTTCTTTAAATTGATAATGGAACATCGATATTTTGAAATCACCGAAAAAGTTCTCCTCCTTGCAGCTGACAGGGCGAACTCAGACCGGTCGTCTCAAAGCGACGTCAGTGATGATGAGAATTCTCAGTCTCAACCGTCGTCATCAGTGGGAACGCCCGCGCAAAACCGTCCGAAGAAGGGGACAGCTAAGAAGCAGAAGTCGAAAAAGGAGACAGTTGCCAGATTTGCTCCCGCCTCGAAGACCAAAATTGCCGAGATTCTTATTAAAATCTCTGGTGAAGGTATATTGCTAATTGCATATTAATTCCGAATTAACTGAATCGATAAATTGCCGATTTCTAGGCGAGGCAAAAATTTAATTCCAACTTAAGCTCCATTTAATTAACCGGGTTTCGAAGTTCGATTCACTGTCAAACTGAGAAGCGACTTTTATCCGACGAATTTCGGTTGACGTTATCGGAGTTCTCGCCTCCGCCGGTACTCGAAATAGAATTTGGATATTAATTAGTCTTTCATCTTTCAGAAATGCGGGAATCTCTGGAGTGGTTAAAAGAGAGTTTAGGCGACGCCATTGAAGATTACGAGGTCGAGAATAATGAAGGTATTCCATTAGTTCCCGTAATGGATTACGCTGAAACGGCTATGGAAAGCCTAGAGTTCCAGCAACTACTCAAAGCTTTAGGTGTTTGTCCTCCTTACGACGAACAGGTAATTCCGATTTCAGCATAGTTTGCAGATTTTCCTAAATTGTATGCTGGATAATTTAATACTGCCTCGAATGGCTGAAGTTTACTGATCACTGATAAAGATTTACGACTTGACTTAAATGAGAGATTTAAATTCGGTTTAAAAGTGATTATCCTAATTTTTGAGGAATACATTGTGATTTAGAGAAGAGATACAGGAAATTAAGTCGATCTTCGCATATCATTACAATCATCATCATTTGTTGTCGACTGGGCGTGGCTTTCCCGGTGTCTGCAAGGTGCAGATCTTTCATAAATATGGAAAAGGGAAGAGGGTTGGTCTTCTGAAAAAAATGGAAACTAATCAGGTATAAAAAAATTTCGTCACTAAAACCTTCAATTAGGAATCGCATTTAATATTTTGTTGCGTTTCATAAAAATCGAAGCAAAAGAAATATATAAATACAAAAAAATAGTAATAAAATAAGTTGTCAGTGCTGTCCACCCATAGTTTAATATATTATAGCTGAGGCTGTGCGTGTGTGTAATCAAACCACTTGTAAGCCTGTTTTAACTCGTTTCATGTATTCCAGTTTTTATTGTTGATTGCGTTTTAGATTTCGCAGCTGATGATGTCCTTAGGGATGACACTTGGGCAACGCACCCATTTCTGAAGCTCGTATGTTAAATTGTAAATTTTTTAGAAATTTTTAAAGAAAAACTCTAGGCCGTAGAGGTTACTCGAGCAAATCTTAAAATGTTTTGACGAAAGAGTCAAAGATTCAATAGGAAACTAATAAGTCAAGAAAAAAAATTACATTATGTACAGGATTACTGACAATTAGACGCATTTCCTTGAGTAGGTGATAGGGTATGAAGAAAAGAATAAATTGAGCCCATATATGCATATTCGAAAACTCCCTAGATTTTGAGTAATTTCCATTTTTTTTGTTTTTTTTTTAAATCCCGGATCTTAATGATTTTAGATTGATTTTTCAAGAAATCTTTTTTGGCTTTTTTTACTTTTGCCACTCGATCACTTCTCTAACATTAGGATCTTCTCTATCCAACAAAGTATGTCCGGAAACATTTGCATTATGTGAAGTTTTCTAGTAAAAAGTTTCATAAAGTACTTTTTGAAAACCAGCTACCCCAACTTCTTCTGAACTGTTTTCAAAAAATATATTCAAGTTTGCTTAAAAATCACTCTAAAAATTTCTTCCTTTGCATAGTCATCCAACGAGGTATCGCGTGTTTAATAAATCATTTGCGATTGCAAAAAAATAATTGAAATGGTTTAACTGAACAATTTAACTTAAATTTAAGTAGTAACTAAATCTTCACATAATGGAAATGTTTCCGGACGTATGTTACTCCCTAGGGAAGATCACGATGTTGGACAAATGATCGAGTAGCGAAAGTAAAAAAATTCAAAATGAATTTCTAAAATCATTAACACCCTGAGTAAAAAAAATTGAAATAGGTCAAAATCAATTGAGTTTTGGAATAGGCATGTATGGGTTTAATTTACTCCTTAACTTATGCCATTTCAGCTAGCCAAATCTGCTTGTGGAATTGCCAATAATCCTCTATAAAGTTGTTGAACTAACCTGATTTCCTTTAGCTAAAATGGGCAATGTTCCAGATAATGATTTAAGGAAGAAATTTTACGAGATTTTTTGCATTTTAAGCTTTTGCGCTTTTGAAAAACAACCTATCCCAAAATACACATACACATTTTTCTCTGCTCGTGTTGAGAATTTACCCAAAATTTGTCATATTATTTTTGCCTGTCGTTGTGAGGCTTACGCTTCAGGCAATTCATCAATCTAGGATGGCTGTCCTGGAACGCTTTTCAAAGTAATTTATTGGCCCCAGGACGATTTAGTCCTTCCTCCGTGGTTTGGGAGACATCTATTCGCTTTTCAGGGAATTTAAAGCTTGTAAATTGAAGGAAAGCGCAAGTTGATAAATTTCGTTTGGGACGCCCTCTTTCCGCTGCCACATAAGTCAGTTATGCAATAGAGGAAATCAATAGAAGATAGTTTTCTTTACCGAGAAATAGACATACTCAAACTATGATTTTTCTATATTTTTTATTTTACTCAACTGTGTTTTTTTCCCTCAGGAAACCTATTGGCGAATCCCCGGTTCTTTAACACCGCAGCTCTTACAGATAAACTGCGACCTGATCCAGCAAGCTCTAGATAATACTCTCCAAGTTGAAACTGGAGACACTGAAACAACTTTACCTTTAAATATTGAGAGCTCTGATGATGAAGACGTTTTTGATAAATTAAGAGTAACCGTTAACCTTGAAGACTCCCCGGTGTCGTCTCAGACCACTGATTTTCCATCTCAAAGTGGATCTGATGCCATAAGCGAGAGGCGGGCCTCTCCACAGTTTACTATACAAGAATTCACTTTGGATGATAATAGTGAGTCAGGAATAAGTAAAGAGATGGAACAAGAAGTGTCTGGAGATGGTAGTTCTAGTAAGCAGCAGGAACATATTATTGAGAGCGAGTGTGAGGAAGAAGAAACTGAGACGCAAGATAGGAAGATGGGGCACCAAGAAAATGTTTCTGGAGATGGTAGCAATTTCCGGAAGGGAGGGGGACACATTATGGATAGCGATAGTGAAGGGGAAGAAAATACTGAAGCGGAAAAACGTTTAAGATCTTTGTCCGACTCAGATCAGGAAAAGCCTGTGGCCAAGCGCAGCCGCGCAATAATAGATAGTGATGAGGACTGAGTTTCGTCTTTATGTTTTTCGATTTTATTTAATTATTTTTGTAATAAACGTATTTTGGTAGTTGTTTGTTTTATCTGTTTCCTATTTGTAGTCATTTCTTTTGTTTAGCATTACTATGAGTAAGTATTCGATCTAACCAAGTCGAGACTTATTTCAAACTCAAAACTCTAGTAGAACACTTACTGCATGTGAGCCGCAATATATATTAGGAAAACACCTATATAAACAATTATGAAATAAGGATAGGACTAGCCAATGATACATTTTTTATTTCCTTGCAAATTAGTTTCCAGCTAAAGTCGTCGTCCTCAGTATTTTGCAGATCTATTAAACCTTTACAATAGTAGTTCAATTTGAGGACGTATACCGTCTCCTTGAAACTACTTTTATAGTTTAACAACCCTGCGCGTTTAAAGTACAATTTATTTTCAAGCTGATGGGTCTGACAGCTTCAAAGTTGTATAGTCGGCGAAGTCTGGCACGCCCAGGTAAACGACCTGATTTTATACAGGGTTGCTTATTAGTGCATCAAAGTGCGATATCTTAATAAGTATGAGTTTCAGGAGGAAATATTTCACATCAAAGTTTTTGATGATTAAGACGTACGTATTTTAAAATTGTTTTTCTTTTTAAATTGATTCTCTCAATATTTTACCACTTTTGGATTTGTCGTGAAACTTTAAGGTCAGTTTATATAAAGAGTCTTATGTTAAAAATGTACCGTCTCCGAGTTATTCGGTAAAATTCTAAAATTTTGATAGCTGCAAAGCCTCATTGAAATCGGTTTTGTACCCTAACTGTTGCGAATGTCGAAATCAGTCTTATGGGGCTCCAAGAGGACACATTAAGCTACATTTTGGCGTATTTTAATTAAAAAAATAAATACATTTCCATAACCCCCAAAATTGCCTGACTTCAAACCTCAATGACTTGCCTATTTCAAATGGAATGCCCCAATTTTCTCGACGAACTCGTGTTTGTGGTGATAACGTAAATGAGATATTCACAACAGATTTTAGAATAATCCTTCATTTCGATCAGAACACAGTTGTAGCGTTGTCAGAAAACAATATTAATAATCATTATTATTATTAAGATCGGGGAATTATCGGTAGCGAAACGGCTGTGTTTAGGATGGGGTGATGTTAACAAAAGTTCTAGATATTTGGATTCTGAACACGATGCCGTCGAGAAAATTGGGACATTCCATTTACAATAAGCAAGTTGTTGGGGTTTGAAGTCATTCACCTTCGCAGGCCTATTTCGGGGATTATGGAAATGGTTTTTTTTTTTTATTAAAACACGTCAAAACGAAGCTTATTAGATCCTTTTGGGGCTCCGTAAGACCAATTCCGATATTCGATGCAGTTAGGGTACAGAACGAATTTCATCGTGAGACCTTGCAGCTATCGAAATTTTCGAATTTTCCCGAGCAACTCGAAAATGAAAAAAGAACTGGGAGAATTTCATTAAAAAAAAACATAACTTGGCACTGTCACACTCTTATGACAGACCCTGTACGTTTGACAATAATTTTAAAATCTGTACTTTTTAATGACCAAAAACTTTTGTATAAAACATTTTTTCTAAAATTCATGTTTACTTTGCTATCGTACTTTGATGCACTGATGAGCAACCCTGTATAACATCTAAAATAAATTCAACTAGATCAAATAGAATTGAATAGATTTTCCACAAAACGGGATTTGAATAATGTAAGTACCACTTCTGCGTGGGACAGCAGTGTTTAAATACTTATATAAGTTTTTCTATAAAACCTTTCAAAACATAATGAGATTCAGGAAGCACGAAACTAAGTGCAATTTTTTTATTAAAATTATGCGATTTTAATTCACAAATGCGTGACACGTGACACACAAAATTACTCCCACTGACGAGCACAACGATTTTAGTCTTTCGGCTGAAATAATGCCGTAAATCTCTTTAAATAAGTACATAATATTACAAAAATAGGTGACACTCTTGCATGCACACTTATATAGTCTCACCAGTAAATATTGCAGTACAACGAACATCAAATAAAAATGTTGTGTAACATGTAATGAAACTATCATAATAACCTCGATAAAGGAACAATAAAATATCTGCAGTAGTTTCAGGCTATAGAAACTAATTAATGACCCATAAAAGCAATAAAAATTGAAATTTTATTCTCTGCTGATGACGATGGGACTTCTTAGTTATTGACGTGTAATTGAGGTAAGAATTTCTATATATTATTGCTATGTTCGTACGGCCTGCGTTCTCATCGCCAGTTTTATATTTTTATGCCCGCGGGAAAGATTGAATTTTTTTATTATGCAATGGAAAAAACTCACTAGGGTGGAAAGTTATTTTTTCGCACTTCTTGGAAACGATATTTTTTCAACGACTCATATACGTGTAACCAATGCATTTACATTGCCCGCATGAATTTTTGCAGTGGTTGAATAACAGGTTTCATGTTTCGTTTTGGATTTTTACAACTTAAACAAATATAAACTAATTTCTTTCAATATTTATTCTGTTTTGTCTAAAATTTTCCGCGTAGACTCTTCATTCACCAATGTTGGGATTCAGATTTATTAATTGTGAGATTTTAAGCATTTTTCCGTATCGTAGGTTCATACACAATTCCTTGAAAAGAATTGTGACAAAATATTCACACTAAATAGTCTATTCCAAACGCAATCGAACAATGGCAATTATGAGCTATAAAAATTGTCAATACTTTTGTCACGGGAAAATTCGTTTTGTGTGTAAGTTTGTTGCTTTTAATTAGTATAAAAAGTGAGCTAAATTGCTTCTGGTTTTGTTTAGAAGGCAGTTTATTTGGTGATCGATCGTCGTGCAAAATGCACGTCAAACTACTTGCACTTGCGTTGGTGAGTTACAGCTTAGTTGGGTGGGTTTGGACATCGAGTTGTGGGAAAATATACTGTAAGTTACATCTATAAGAACTAATTCAAAATTCCCAATGTTTCCTAAAAAAAACCAATCAGATTAAAAGCGATTTTTTCACGTAGTTTATGATCTTTTGAGTAAATTTCACTTCCAACTCCAATAAGCAGCAGTTCAGCACCTTAGTATCGCATAAATAATTACTTTATGGTTCGTACGTAAACAAATGCACTACTTTCAAGATAAAGAGCCATTACACACGTAGTTGCGCAATGGACATGATATATTCATTAACTAACATAGTAATGAATCATGGAAGATACTAGCAGTTTTTACCGTCAATTATTGTTTTTTGAAAATGACTCACTAGTAACTCCGATCGCTTGTCAAATATGTGTTTTCATCCAATTAATGGATTGTTCATTTTGTTAGAACCAAGATATATATTTTTCAAAGAATTTTATCTATCTAGCAAATAAGGTAACAGAAGGAGATACTAAGGTTATCGTACGTAAACACAACGAATTGCGGAAACTCATAGCAAATGGAAAAGTTCCTGGACAGCCTAGAGGAATTAATCTTAAGAAGCTGGTGAGTATACTGCTTTTCTTTTTCCGAGGATAATTTTGATACATATTCCCGACGACCGGTAATACTGTTTCTGTGTAACTGCTAATGCGAACTGAGTCAGATATGTTCAGTTACCGATTTTTTTAATTTTCTTTAAAATTCTTAAAAAGCAGTGATGCTCAAAGAGTTTATTCAATTGATTTAACCACTTGAATGTTGACTCGCCTGTTAGAAGCTCATAATCTATGTTACATCGTTTGTTAGATTCATGACTACTCCTATTACTGTTTTGATTGATTTTGTAAATTAAGAATCACTTCTTGTAGATAGATTTCATCGTTAAAAATTACGGGCAGAATGTGTAACTCAAAAGGAAATAATGAAAATTAAACTTTTTAAGACGTTTTTGCATTTCAGTTTTTCAATACTTTTACAGAAATATGATGCTGCATTAGCTGAAGCAGCCCAAAAAATTGCAAATTCCTGTGAATTTGCTCACAAAACTGTGCGTGATGGTGAGTGATGGCATATTTTAGTTTTAGTCAGTATTACAATAACTATCAGAAGCGTAGAGGCAATGACAAATCTATGTAAATAAGATCTAGTTGTGGCTTACGCAAAATTAATAACTTGATTCTTAAAGGTTCTAATTCTATGATTTCCTCAATATGTCATATCTTAGGACGATGGTATGCAGTGGGACAAAATCTCTACATAATGTATTCAACAGCCCCATCCAGTGGTGCAAACTGGAGTTCAGCTATTCAAACTTGGTTCAATGAGTACGAAGATTACAAATTTGGCCGCTGTTGTGAAAGTGGGTCTAAAATGACTGGCCACTATACTCAGGTCACTTTGTTTACACCAATCCGTGTGTGACAAACATTGACCAAAAACATTTTTAGGTTGTTTGGGCAAATACCGAGTATGTCGGCTGTGGATTCACTTATTATGAGACTAACGAAATATTCAAGTATCACAAGTTGTACGTTTGCAACTATGGACCTGCGTAAGTAATATTTACCATGGTTTTGATGATTTTTAAAATCGGCAAGTGTATTTGGTTTTTAAGAGTTGTTGAGATCTAATCGAGCTTAAGTCAACTTAAGTCGCATAAAGATTCCCGTTTTAATTAAATATTCAATGTTGTGGAAAGTGATCTAAAAACGAAGTTAATACGTAATGAGAATCTAACTGTTAAAAATTTTTGGAGAATAAATACTAATTATTATATAATATATTTCAGCGGTAACTTCATAGGCCAGCTTCCATACCAGGTTGGTAGTTCTGGGTGCGAAAATTTGTGCTGAACATGAACATTTAATATGCCTAAACTATCTGTTTTGATGTTTTAGCGAATATATTAAGTATTTTAGAGTTTTAGTTTCGAAATGGTTTTACTTTTTTACGAAAATTGCCGCTGCTTCCACAAGCAGGTTTTTTATTAAAAAGACCTCTACATTCTTATATTAAATTGGAATAAATTCCTTCAACACTTTCGGAAGGAAAATGTTTAATCTAGATAAAAAGACACATAAAAATGATAATTCTTGTAAATGCAATTCGTGAATGCAGCGAATCTAGTGAACGAAAAAGGCATTGTTACTTTCGTTGACGTCGTTGTGCGGAGGCCGCATATGGGAATACGGTTTTGTCCGTATCAACTTAAATGTTCTAAGTCCATTTCAATAAAGATTCCAACTTTAGACTTTACCCTAAACTGGGTTTAATATTATTTTATCAGCTGGGAAGCTTTTTTGAGAAAAATGTTAGAAATATAAATATAAAAATTGCGAAAACTGAAACATGTCCGTAATTTGGAGTAGCATGGATTATAAAGTTGATATATACACCAGTGGAACATATGACTTACAAGTCTCTTCAGGTCAATTCGTTTGGATTACCAAGGTACTTAGCTGTCTACAATAAGTAGTATTAACTCATTGTATATATTAAGGATAAATTATTCTTTTCAGCGGACACGGTATGCTATAAAAGAAGAATATAATCTATTTAATATTAGAAAGTAAGATGAAAAATATATGGAAATTCAACTAGAGGCAGAACCACAATTTCACAATGGATGTTCAGTACGTGTGAGCAGTTACGATTAGGTCTCTGCGTTGGTCAAATAATATTAATTATGCCAAATTCAACACATCATTAAAGTGTGTTATTTCACTAGTTTTAAAACTGGTGATCGTTTCTGCACAAAATTGTGCCCAACTTGGCTTATTTAATCAAATTTGTTTCTACCAATAAAAATGATCCCTATAAAAATAGTGATAATAGCCACCCTGTACATAACCCCATTGTACAGGATATCTCTTTAAAAATTTTGTTCCCCTGTTAGCTCGAAATGGAATAGGCTTTTTTAAATCGCGAAAACACGACGAATTTATTATCGAGAAGGAACAATTTTTATATAGAATTCACTGCATCTTTTTCAACCTTCTATCTCACAGAGCCACCCTTTCAAATACCTCAAATCGTAGAGAGAGTTAAGTAAATATCATTTCAAAGGGCTTTCGATTCTCTACATTTTGGTACCTATTATAAAAATAAAGTATTATTCATTTATCTGCGGTACTAGTCGGTGTTAATAATTGCTTAAATGAAGTAAAGTTTGTTGCGATAAGCCGTGTATAGAAAGAATTGAAATTGTTTTTATTTATGGGGAGGAAGGAAGGTGGGTAAGAAGAACAGTCGAAACTTTTGCTGCTAGAAGTCCTAATTCCAATGTGAGTCACAGATACGTTCTGGACTTAACACACAGTAAGCGTACACAGTTGCAACTCGAAACAGAAAAAAAAATTATTCCTAAGAAAAATTCAATATTAATTATTGAAAAAAAAAATCTTCGAAATAGTTAGAGTTTGGAATAAATTTCGACTTGCACCAGAGGCATACACAGTCGAGACTTGGCACGAAAAAATTTTAAAGCGTTTGAAATAGCTCAATTTGCTCGATAATTTTTTGACCACGTCCAAAAATGATCCTAAGTACCTCCAGAAAAGCCAAAATTGCGACTAGTTCGGGCTTCAAACTAAAATTCTATTTACGTTAATCTCAACGACCTGACGAAACTTAACTCTGAACCACAAGAAACAACAATCAGAACTCACTCTCGAGCGCCAAAAGCGTGAGCCAGAATCACGTCAGCAACATCCACTTTCACTCACAAAATGATAGTTAAACACCAACACTTTCACTCAATAAGTGATGGAGACAGTAATGGCATATCTCAAAAGTCTTTCGGACGAAAGACAATCCGATTATCCCGATTATTGTTGCAGTACACATTAGGAACATCTTGCCCACAGCCACGTTAACATAGGACTGAATCACGTACCAAGTGATATCGGTACAACCTGCCCTTTGTAAAGACACAGCTGATCAACCTTGAAAACGATATACGATAGGAAGTAATTTGCCATGTTTTCAGATTTAGTCAAATGTAGGAAAATTTGCCAATTAAAGGCACTAGTTTCATTATGCAACCATACTTCGACAGAATTATTGAAATGAAAAATTGCTATTGCAAACAGAACTTGATCGAAAAGATCAAAAGGCTTTCGGTAACAACACTAATAGAGAATTTTCTAAATTGTATTTATAATTGATATACATACATATACAGGATGTAACAGATTATCGTGCGGATATTTCAGGGGGTAGTAGTGCTCGGTAAAATAAGAAGAAAATACTAATGCATCCATAGTCAAAAACGTACTATTTTTACATACAACGTGACAAAGTTCGATTTATTTTCATTTTTTTGCTATTTTTTTAGTGCATACTTTTGAATAGTAAACTCAATCCTAATTTAGTAAACACCTTAAGGACACTTCTCAAACATAAAATGAAAAAAAGTACTGAATGCTTAACGGCAAAAATCAAAATTAACCTCGAACTTAACCTTAAACTCATGCAACCCTCTTGGTTTTTTATTCTCAATAATTAATATGGATCGGTGGCTATTTGTGCAATTTTTTTGCAAATGGTAAAAGATACGAGAATGATACAAGAGATCAAAAAGTTAAAGAAATGAAAAATGAATCTAAATGCGAAAACCGAACTCATGCAGTATGTGTCAAAAAAAAGTTAAGAAGCAAAAAATAACACGTGACAGAGGAAAATATGAGACCCTGTACATGGATACCAACGATTTTGATATGTTCTTGTAGAGGCTCTTAAAAGGACACAGAGATACGAAGTTTCGTTAAGTTATCTTTAGGCATACGAAAGAAAATGGCAAAAAATATAAAAAACAATCGAACTTTGTCACCCTGTATATAAAAAAAGTTGCATTTTTGACTATGGGTATATTAGTATTGTCTTCTTATTTTACCGAGTTCTACCACTACCTGAAATATCCGCATGGGAATCTATAACATCCTGTATAATGCGAGTATACTCCTTACCAACGTTCAGCTTTTGTCTAGTTTTGTTAAAAACTTGCGCACTCCGAGGGTTGAGTGATATTTATATCGGAACTTATAAATTTAATTTTGCACATTTTCGGTCGAAATTTGATCATTTTCGCGAGCGACACGGGAGGAAACGCGGAGACGCCATTAAAACTGACAGCTCAAGTGTTATTCTTTTGTTTCCAAAAGCTTCTCAATTCAGAGCGTCACTTCCGGATGACGTAGATCGCCAAACTACTTGTCGATTTATTTGAGCTGACAAATCGATGTCAAAAGAGCGGCCCTGTCGCAAACGAAAATAACCTGGAAGGGGTCTCCTCAGCTTTGTTGTTTCTTTTATAATTTGGAGTCCAATTTTGCATATTGATTTATCTCGAAGGAGGAAGGCGCCTTAAAAGGAGAAAAAAAGTTAGCGTCGTATCTAACGAGTTTTTCGAAGAAAAGAGCATCCGATTATTAGTTCATTCCGCATTACAAATATCTTGTTTATCTTGCTACAACTCGGCTGAAGCATCTAAGAATAGATATCGTTTGTTAAGTTACCACTCAGGAGATGAACGACAAATACGATTCCGATGGCTTCCAAACATTCAAATATCTTTGAATCTTTTTTGCAAGAGTGCAGTACAGGATCGGTCTAGACATGAAAACGATACGTGACACGAAGTAATACACAGGATATACAGAGTGTTTCATACACATACCGATAATCTTTTAGGGGGATATAGGGCTCATAAAATATTTAGAAGGAATAAAGTTAGGTCCGAAATCGCTTCATTTCCAAGGTAAAGGGCGTTTAATTTTTATTTCTTTTCACATTTTTTATAATATTTCAAAAACGGTTTGGGATACGGACATAGAATTCGGGACCCGCTATGGCGGAATTCATAATATTCCGCTCATTATTAATAAAAAAAAGCCTCTGAGTGTTTTGTTGCTCAAGTAGCCGTTTCCGAGATTAAAGAAAAACTATTTCTCATTCATGTGCCTCCTAAAAAACAGGTATAGATTTTCAAGTGCACTTTTTTAGTACGATTTAACAGAAATCGATTTAACTTAATTTTAGTAGAGGTGGAGGACGTGAATACAAACATTTTTTGTCTAGTAAATTGTTGAATGTTTGTTTGTGAAAAATTGTTGTTGCAAATTAACGATTTTGACTAGAAGAAATAAGACTCATACGATAACAAAATGTATTATACTGTAATGTAATGTCTCATGTAAATGCACATAAGTCAATATAAAACAGGTAGAAAACAAGTGACAAATGTTTTGTAGCAAATTTTCAAAATTCCGGCCGTTTTCCTCTACACAAGCATTGCACCGTTGATTCATGGATTCGCGAACCCTATAGAAGAATTTTTTGCTTAAAAAACTTGAGGCAAGTTGAGCAGCAAGACATTAAGAGGTATTTTTTATTAAGAATTAGTGTAGTATTATGAAAAAAATATTCGTATTAATAAAAGTCGCTGGTGTAAATGGAAATATTTTGCCTACTCTGGAAAGTGCACACTTATCGCGCCATAGCGTGTGTGAATGTGTAAATTTTATGTCCATATGTACCCTGTATCCTGGAAACGAAGCGATTTCGGATCTAACTCTGTTCGTTCTGAATATTTGTTTTCATGAATTCTACATGCACTGAAAGTTTGTCGGTATATTTATGAAACACTCTATATGCTTCAAGAAAGACATGTACCATAAACAGTGACAAGAATCACTTAGTGATCACCAACACAAAAAATAAAAAAATTCGTATTCTAAATTTATGAGATTGATGAACAGTTGCTGAACTGAATAACAAATTGGCCACCAACTACGACATAACTTGTAGACACACTTCTTACCCCAGACGCTGACTACGATTTAACTCGCATATGTTCCGTTTGGCCACTGTTAAGCTACTACGAGTCTCCTCTCATAGTATAGTGTAAATATGAATATCTGGCGTCCCGGAGGAGAGAAATAAATCAAGTATTATAATAGTGAAATTTTTAGCTAAATTTGCATAAACTAAAAATGTGATTTTTATCTAGTAGTTACGATATGTTTTAATGATATTAAATTATTCAATCAAATCATGTTTTTTTGAGCAGGTTCCAAAAATTTGGTGTGGCGGTCAACGTGTTAATGCAACTTTTCTTTTGATACTCGTCTCGACAAACAATTAGTTAATAAGTTAATAAATTGATCCATTGCAACAAATTCCTAATCATACGTACGAATGTTTAAATAAAATCTAATAGATAGTCTGTATAGCTCTGTATATACATACTATCTATTTTATATATGTATATACAGCAGACGTTCGATAATGTGAACTAATTAAAACCAAGTGTGGTTCACATTATCGAAATGTTTCCATTAGCGAACGTAATTTAAAAATTCAAAGATTTATTGAAAGAAACGTTTAATACTAACATACCTATAAAAAATTAACAAATATTCTTTTATTGTAGTAATAAGTAGTTATTAATTAGAAGAAAAATAATCAGCAATTTTAGTCTGCGTAAATTTGCGATTAGCATTATCTTCCAATGCCTGAGCCCGTAATTTACGAAGAACTAAAATATCCGCGTATGACACTTCTTTTCTTTCAGCCCAATCTAAAGCTTCATTAAATATATGTACAGCTTGGGCATCAGTCACCAAACTTTTTGCTTCAATGGAATCGTCTTCATCATTCTCACTGTTCTCATCTTTAGTAGCATCATTCGTTAGTTTGTCCTCGTTCCAAATATTAATATCAGCTGAGGTACAAACAGTGTTAGGATTCACTACTTTCAATAAATTAACAACATCCAATGATGCACTATTGACAATAGAGTCAACGCTGGATAGCAAACGTTCTCTAATTACACTTAAGGGAACATTCTCTTCTTCATTATCTTCATCATTGGTACTAAACAGCTTATTCCAACATTTTGCAATAGTTTCCTGATTAAGTTCACTCCAGGCCATATGTACATCTGTGACAGCTTCTCTTAATGTTACTTTTTTTAAAGCATCAGATATGTTTTGAGGATTCTTAGACAAAACAGATGAAAGTAAAAACTTTCGATAGTACAGTTTTGTTAGTCTTATTATATTCTGGTCCATTGGTTGAATTATTGATGTTACGTTAGGAGGCATGTACATAACAAAAATTGACCCATCTCTGCTCCTCAGTTGTTGTTCTGGAGGATGACATGGTGCATTATCCAATAGTAATAACGCTTTTATTGGAAGCTTCTGTTCTTTTAGGAAATTTTTTACCTACAAATTGAAAAACATCTTTAAATTATGCACAGATCATTTGTGTTTGTTTATTGTTATACCTGAGGAACAAAGCGCTTATGAAACCATTTCAGGAATATACCGCTAGTCATCCAGGCGGTTTTTGAACAGTCATAATCAACAGGAACTTTAAAATTTTTAAATGATCGTGGATTTTGTGCTTTTCCTATTACCAATGGTTTTATCTTGTGTGAACCATTAGCATTAGTACAGGCCAAAAACGTTATTCGTTGTTTTTCTGTTTTTATACCCGGAGCAGATTTTTCATATGATGCAGCGTAAGTTTTCTCTGGTAACATTTTCCAATAAAGACCACTTTCATCTGCGTTGTAAATTTGTTCCATTCTTAAATCTAACTCTTTAATGATTTTTATCAATTTTTCTTTAAATGGTTGTACTAATTGTGGTTGTGCTGATAATTTTTCACCAGATATAAATAACAGTCGAATTCCATATCTTCCTTTGAATCGTTGCAGCCAGCCATCACTAGCAACGAAATTTTCAGTTTCTTTCAGTTTTTGATTTAACAATTTAGCTCTCTCTTTAAGTATTTCGCCACTAATTGGAACATGATTTTCCCGCTGTTGTAAAAACCACTTATACAGAGAATTTTCCATTTTGGGTGCCTTTGCATTTTTTAAAGTTCTTCTATTTCCCGGTCCTCCAAATGTATTGCACGTTCTTTGTAAAAGTTGTCTTTTCATGCGCTTAATTTTGCAAATTGTTGCTTTTGATACACCATATTTTTTTGCTAATTGTGTTACTCCAGCGCCTAATGAAACTTCTTCTATAATTTTCACTTTCTCACTTAATTTTAAACATTTTCTTTTATACGACATGGATGCCATGATCGTAAAAATGTATTAACGCATGCAATGTATTGGTTGTTATAACGTATGTATAAACGTGTTCTAAACACCATCTACGACTGGCTTGGTTTGCCAGGTTTGTCGTACTTTCTTGCAAAGGTGAATCCCCAACATAAATCGGCGATTCACCGTCGCAAAAAGTTGTTTACGTCATCGAGCGTATACATTGTTTACATTATCGCGTGTTCCGTTTGATGCTATAGAACGAAGTATGTGTTTACATTAGCGCAAGTTTTAGTTATCCCATATTTACGTTATCGAGCGTCTGCTGTATATATATATATAAAATAAATATTAATCAAAACACTAATAGGGAGAAAGATTTCAGAATGATGAAAAACATCAAACTTGACAACGCAACAGTCGAGTTTAACAAATGAGATATCACAATGTAGAGAATGAAGACGCTTTTAACATTACGTATCACTTAAATACCTTTAACATTTGAGATGTTTGACGGGGTGGTCCTGCGAGCTAGAGGGTTGATAACGGCGAAGTACATCTTATAAAAAAAACTGTTCCCTCTCGATAACAAAATCTTCACGTTCCCGCGATTAAGAAAATCTATCCCGTTCCGAAATGATAGGGGTGGGAAGTATTCAAATTGACACCCTGTATATATACGTACTTTTCAAGCTTGACGAATTCAAATTACGTTTTGGCAAGAGATAGTAGAAACATTTTGAGCATACAAAGTGAAAAAAATTGCGGTGTGATATTTTCTTTTGACATTTTTATGTCATCGAATAGACTTTTCGATAATAGTAAATTTTTATTATGTAGCGGACCCAGGGCTTGTGTGAATAACACCTGCAACGAGATTAGTTAAAACATATGAAACAATTAGTATATTGAAATTAGTCTTATCTGCTAAAGAAGTGAGTGAATAGGTATATTATTGGGTGTCTCAGTAAACTGTCAGCTATGGGAGCAGCAATTGTATTGAAGATATTAAAACTATTTAATCTTATATCACATTTTATATCTTATAATCTTCAAATAGAATAAACATTGGAATTATACTTAACAAACTATTTCGAAATACTTGAATACTCGTAATTAAACTTTAGACACCCTATAAAATTGACTTCACATATTTCTTATCACAATTTTCACGAATTAGTCATATACGTATACAAGTTGATTATTCCAGTACTATAAAAGATCCAAGAAAATTCTTATAGAGAAGAAGTAGTATAATTCAACAAAATGCATTTTAAACTCCTTTGGTTGTTGATAGTGGTGGCTCTAATCAGTTACTGCGAAGCTCAATGTGGTCGTTTATTAGGTAAGTTTTTGCAAGCTATGCTAAACTGAGGCGAAAACATGACGATTTAACACAATTAACCCAAGACCATACATGGATGGCATTTAAAATACAGGATGTTAAAATAAAAATTAAAAGAGAGAAAAAATGAATTATTCTGTTTGCACTCGTACTATCTGAACAAAATGTCGCATCAGAGTATTTTTGGAGACGAGAAATCAGAACCTGTGTATACGTTCGATGCACACTGTTGGAGGTGCTGTCAGCGCTAGGTGAATTCTCTCTAAAGGGGCGTAACTTTTTTATCACCCGGTATCAAAATTTTTTATGTCTAAATTTTTGTTTTCCTATATGTTGTACGAAAAAGGATATCTTGATACAACTCCCTATGAACATTCCTTTTTGAGATATTTGAAGTTTAACGTTCGCTGCATATCTCGAAAAATAAATTTAAAGTGCATATTTATTCGTACAGTTAAAACGAAAAAATGAAAATATTCAATTACATTTCAATTTTTATTACTTTTTGAATGCTCATGTTTTTATTTGACTATGCCAATGTTTTACTATTTATTTTGTTGTGCTGTACAAATACGTTTTAAAGTTAAATATCCCAAGATAGAATGACTGGAGTAGAAGACCAAAATGCTTTTTCTCCATAAAATATGTAGGAAAACACAAATTAAATCATAAATAAATTTTATACCAGATGTTAAAAAAGTTATGCCCTTTTAAACAGAGTTCATATAGCGCTAATGACGCCCTTTAAAATATGCATCGCAAATGTAAATGGATATAAATTTCTTGCTTCCAAAAACTCACCGATACGCCATTTTGTTTAAATAGTGCAATAACAGATGGAGTCATTCATTTTCTTTCCTTTTGTTAATTTTCACTTTCTCGACCGTTTTTTAAAAATGAATTATATATATATATAATGTAATATAAAAGTTTTTTTTAAGCTTTCACTGTTGGACTAAGACAAACAGGGTTAAGTCGTCACATTTTTTCCTCAGAAATTTATAGAACAACTTTGTACAGACCTTTTAGAGACACGTTGAATATTTTGAATTAGAAAACAGTTTAATATTTTACCTTTTTGTCTTTTTAACAGTAAACAGTATACCCCAAGCAGATGCCGACTATATTGTCAACAAACATAACGAAGTCCGACTACGCATAGCCAATGGTCAAGTGGAGGGTCAACCACGAGGAATTAATCTGAAGAAATTTGTAAGATATTTCCTTACTCTGTAGATGCGACACTATGTAAACTGTTATGTTAAATATTTATTACTTTTGTAGAAGTATGATGCAGCTCTAGCAGAAGCTGCCCAGGAGATTGCCAATACTTGTGTCTTCGAACATAAAGCAGTTCATGACGGTAAATATGTGAATTCCATTATTAGTGAATAACAATTTGTTGAATAATAATGTGACCTGCGTCTTAAAAAGAATAATAATTACCAAAAGGTAAATAGAAACGAACTTTATTTATTATTATATTCTATAATTCGATCTTATATATACAATATTATGTGAAAAAGGGGTACTTAGTTACTAACGACTAATTGTATTAGAAAATATTCATGCTTTTTATCTTAGAGCTGACAATTACAAATGGCAAGATATGATATATTTTGAATATGAAATGACCCTGATTACAGCATGAGTCTCACAGTTATTTCGTATAATCATGATAGCTGTGTTGATTAAAGATCATTTACACGATTCATCTTCTTTTCAGACCGGTTTTCGGTAGGTCAAAACCTTATCTTGACCAGCTCGTCAGGCCCCTCTGATGGTACTGACTGGAATTCTGCCATAGAAGGTTGGTTTAGTGAATATGTTTCCTATAACTATCAGGAATGTTGTGAGGGGTTTGAAAAGACTGGACACTATACTCAGGTAATAGTTCTGTGCACTGAATATGAATCGTTATTCTATATTATATAGGGTAATTCGCATCTTACGGAGGAAAATTTAAGGTAGATACCAGAGATCAATATAAACATGTTTTGTTAGTAACCATTTTGCCAAGTCTTGTTGGGAAAAATTTATTTTGAACCCTAGTAATTACCCTATTAAAATTACAGTCGATAGTTACGAATGATCCCCAGTAGAAAGAATTCTTTCCAGGTGGTTTGGGCAAATACGGAATACGTGGGGTGCGGATTTGCTTATTATGACAATTCTGACGAGAATTTCCCTTACAATAAATTTTACGTTTGCAATTATGGACCTGCGTAAGTATCTGCCTGACGATTTTTCATTCTGGGTTGACATAATTCGCTGAAAATTCAAGAACATTTTTCCTTTTAGGGGCAATGTGGGAGGGCAGTTACCTTATGAGACTGGCGATTCAGGTTGCGAAAACCTGTGCTAATTTTACATGCGGATTTGACACCCGTTTAATAATTAATAGGTAATTAAATTACTTACTTAGGTAATATATATATAATAAGTTTTCATATTTATTATATGTGTAACGTGTCCAGAAATAAAAATTTCGTGAATAATTGCATGCTTTACTTAATATTATTATTATTAATCCATACCTACTTCTGTGAAATTATTATGGAAAGTTTATTACTATTATTTTGCTACAAATAATATATGATTGCGGTGAGCAACTGTCGCAGGTGAAAATAGCAAAAACGATTGTATTGCGGCGTTGTAAAAATTTGAATCACTGTGTATTTTGGTAAAAATTCAAAATTGACCTACTTTATATGGGCGTCTTAAAAATTTGGAAAGATAATCTACACCCTGACAAAGTATGTATATTTGTCTGTTTAATTTAAAAAAAAACTGCAACAAACCCTGCAAAACCCAATTTTTCTTAAGCGTCGAAAAACTTCGAGTTACAATTGAAGTTCGTAGATCTTGCAAAATAGCGATGAATTGATCTAAATCTACAGGGTGGGCTTTTTAAAACAGTCCACCTGAAATATCTTGTATGGAATTTTTTTCTTCGGAAAACTCCGGGAAACGTCAATTTTGCATTTAAAGACGATGATATTTTAAGACGGTTTTATTACACAATTTAAAGGCGGACCAAAACAATTTTAGCATACTTATAAAGATAATTGAAATACCTTTGGTTCTATATCTCATTTGACCCCCCGTGCCCTTTAGGATCCTTGAAGAAGTTGTCACCCTGTTTAAAGGGATGACTCTACATCTATGAATTTATGATATAAAAATGTCACCCTTAAAAGTAAAATTGACGTATCTCGGGGTTTTCCAAAGAATAAAAATTCCTTTCAAGATATTTCAGGTGGACTTGTTTAAATGGGTCACTCTATATGCATATGACAAGTTAGTTCAGGTTAGTGGGACAGACTTCTATGTACGACAAAACAAAGTATTTCTCAAATTTCCAATGTCTGTTAAAGAAGAATGTTAAATAATTTTTGTTACGCATTTTCACTATATAAAAAAGCAATAAAATAACCATGGTTTATTGAAAATAATCAGAGTTTTCTATTTTCCCGACAAAAATCTCATTTTGAATACAGACAACTGTACTTAAAAGTCATTAAATCAGATGACACCAGTTTCACATTAATTGGGATTCCTGTAAATAGGAATCAATCCAGATGAATTTCCAGATTGAGGTTTTGTATCCCTGCAAAAGGAGGCGCTCCAGACGCTCATATTTTAACAGTTCCGGAGCTGGAAATCTTTTAACAACTATCACTCTTATTACATCCGATATTCATGGCACAATGCGTTTTAAAATTATTAAAATTAAATTGTGGAGCTAGTTATTATGCAGAATGTACCTAACTTGTCAAAAAAAATAAGAAAAAAATGTATATAAAAAATTTGGAAATTCTTCGGTTTTAGATTTTCCGGCCTATGTTCTTGTCTCTTTGTCTTTAGATGATCTAAAACCACTAATATATTGAAGAAGTGAGTCATATGAGAGATATAACATGGCTTTGAAGATAATTGTTAAGCATAACTATGTCTATTATAAAGTACTTTTGTCACTGCGATGCACATGAAGTTTTAATAAGTGGGAGCAAGAGGCAATTAAGCGATTCAGCAGTGCGAGAGAGATAGCGTACCGTTTTCCCTGTCACTATCAACGATCGGTGAGCGTAATTTACTCGCAAGCAGTACGTTATAATCTGATGACAGATTATGTTACTAAAATCGCTTTTGTCAATTGAAACGCTCTAAAAATACAATTTATACAGTGGCGTTTGTAAAGGTGAGGCTGCATTCAAATTCACCATGGAATTTATGTTCTCCAAAATCACGTAAAACTACACCCACCCTTGGATTAAGGAGTACTACTTGCGAGTCAACGACGCTCATCGATCGTCGACGATGGAAGGGGAAACGGTAGTCCGTCTTCCTCGCACTCATCAATAGCCTAATTGCTTTTTGCTTGCACTCACTAATACTGGTTGTGCATGACAGCGAATGCAGTCTTGTATTTTAAAAATAACATAATACTTTTTTTAAAAGAATCAAGTCTTGATTTTATTATAAGATTTGAAAAATGAGAAAGTTTCAAATTTTGTCACCTCTCTGCCAAGGGCCCTCAAATAGAGCCTCCACATACACAGAGCATCCGGGCTTTTGTAGCAATATTTTAACCGCGTATTCCACGCATAAAAATAATATTATTTTGTTGTATAAACTACATTCAAGAAATGCTTTATTAAGTTAGTGCAAGTTGTTGACGTTTTATATTTTTTTAATTTATCTTTTATAGCTCCCGAAATGTTTCAGATATTTAGCTCAAATTTTGAGCATAAGTTACTCTTTAGCATCTATATAATTAGAGAATACTAGATGATCGTGAGAATGTACAGGACGATACTTTTGGGGTTATGATCAATTTTATCACCCAAATCTTTTTGTGGAGCTCCGATAGTATTTAATTTTAGAAAATAAATTACCTGCTCAATGTAGCAACTTCGACGAGTGTTGACCATTTGAGTATCCGTCACCACTTTTCAGTTATTTGCAAAATGATGACCGAAATCACCCTACTTTCCTCATCGATTAGGTTTTATTGTTTTCTGACATTTCTGACACTCCACTGCCATTGCATTTTCTGACACACTACTGCGGTGTAAACCGGAGCAAGGGTCGACTTATTGACGATCTAAGAATACAGTGGATTTTTATCAGAAGAAAAACGAAAAAATAACAGAGTATAAGAGGACAACAGCAATTTGACTTGCAGAATAAATTAAACGGCGATAATTTATTCGATAACAAAATAATTAAAATCGATATCAAATATGATCGCCATTAAGATCTATACATAAATGAGAAGGTCGCCGCAAAGAAAATAATATAAACATGTTAATGTTTATTTATTATTGATACTTAAAAAATATATTAAACTTCAACGCCCTGTATTTACTTGACGAAGCATGCCTCGAATATAGTTGATATAGCAAACTAATATTATTTTTATGCGCAGAATACGCGGTTGCTACAAAATACCCCAACATCCTGTATATTTCTCAGAAATACCCACGTTCCTCTGGAGTCTTACTTTAGATTTTCAATAATGAAGGATGCGAACGATGTTTATTAATTTACGAAAGTGGATAACATCCCTTTACCCGAAGTGATCGATTTTACCAATTTATTGTCTTTTTATCCTTGCAGTATTTCTCTCCTGTGTTAACACGGATTTCCACTTCCAAGCTTCGAGATTAAAATCGGTGTCAAAGTCAAAGAGTTGTATTTGTTTACTAAATTCAAGGAACATCGATCCACGTTAAAGCAAACGTTGGAGTTTAAAGATTGTAAGGAACACTGGAACACCTAAGGATATCGGTAAAACACTCGAGATAAGTATAAAACTATATATTTGTTAATTGCACTAGAACTATAAGAACAACTTAAGCCTATAATACTTCAGTTTATGTACAAATGTGCATCCTACGAATACATGGTCATAATCATCATTGTCATAGTTATACTATTTAATAACTTAGCCTATCAAGTATAATGAACAAAACAAGTTAACCAATTCCGCAAATGTATCTCATTAAAGCTTTAATTCATTCTCTGCAAACATAAAACGGTATAACCTAAGCCAACAAACGCATTTTAACCGCGCAATTCTTTCATCCACTCTGTGTTAATATACCGAGCCAGGCATTATTCTAATTTAAATTCCCTATTTTCCTCCTGTTCCGGACTTGCTCACTAATTCACGACTGAATATATTAACTCCTCAATTTAATCACAACATATTAAATTCATTTTAGGTACACGTCATTTTCACCACTAATATTGAAGATTAATATTCTTTGGGCGTATCCAGTTGAGAAATCCTGTTCAGAATGAAATTGGAAATTCCAAAATAGTATGCTGTTGTCGAGGGTTTCACTAAACAGAACATTTCATTTCAGTAACCAGAATTTTTTTTTTTTTTTTTTTTTTTTTTTTTTTTTTTAGTACTCACAGCATAAGCCGGAATAGTGGCTGGATTCCTGAAGGCCGTATTGATTGCATCTGGGGTGTCCCTTTTCATAGGGCGTCCGACCCAAAACGTTACCACTGTAATTGAAATAGAGAATCCATTACAGCTGGACAAAGGAACGAATAGTGCTGGTCTAGACCATGGAAATTAATTTGCGGTTAACACAAAAGAGTTTTAATAAGGCTGAGGTGCACCAATTTTGTTTGGCCTCAAGGGCAACTGGAATGTGCACCTTTCACGATTGAAGTCATTCCACTTACCCAGGACCATAATTGCAGACGTAATTTTTGGTGTAACCTTTAGAGGAATCATAATAGAAAGCAAATCCGCAGCCGATAAGGTTGGTTTCAGCCCATAACATCTGAAAGAGAAGATTTGCAATTAACAACGAAATTTCGACTGATGTTTCCCTTGACTGTAAGTTTAAATTTGACTGTAAAATTAAATTTTTAATTAAAAATTACTTTAAATTTTGCCGGCAGCAGTTTTCGCAGGGTATTGGAAGAACCGACCCTAACAGGGGCATTTTGCTGCAACTGACTGTAAGTTACTTCACTTTCAATTTCAGCAGGGTAGGGACTTAAATTTATCCGGCTATGGGGGTCCATTTTCTAGAACTTCTTATTAAATCCATAAATTGTCACCATCCGACCTCTTCCATTTTTTAGTTTGTCATAATATTTTCTGCACCCTTCAGAGACCCTTTCGGGCAAATTACCCTCAATTCACGGTTTGCAATTAAACGTATTGGTATTTCTGGAACCAATTATGAAAGGCGGGGTTTAATGTAACGCGCGGTATTCTCCGAAACGAGCAAAAAGGAGGAGAAAAAACTATACATCTTAATTATTTTCATACATGATTTTCTTCTTTTGAGCTATCCAAAATGGAAAAAAAAGAACGTCCCTAGGCTTTTTTTACCTTTAACTTTAAATAATTGAAGCTTCCCTTGCGCTTCGCCCTTTTCTTATCTGATCCTGCTGTCCCTAAAGAAGGCAAGGGTGATTTAGAAAACTCACCTGGGTATAATGTCCAGTTCTGCCTCGTCCGATTCCTCCGAAATTAAATAGTTTGTATTCGTCGAACCATTTGCGAATGGCGTTCGGAAAATCTGAATCAATATCTTCGTAAGTGGACGGGGGCTTCGTTGTCCACGTCGTGGCGATATTTTGGCCGACCGGAAACCTGGCTGGAAATTAAAAGACTCTTTTTTCCCTCCATGTCCGACTATTTAATATAAATTCAATTCAACCGAAAAAGGAGTGGTTAGCCAGGCAGAGTTATTTGCGGACAGGTCATCCAATCAGGGTTTATGCCATCGAAAAGCCTGCAAAAATGTTTTTCTTTTGATAATTTTTTTATTATTGATTAATACAGTTTGAATTAAGCATTTTCTAAGTTGGAAGCATCATTTGATCTTTCTTGTGCCAGCATAAAATAAGTTTCAATATATTACCAAGATTGTTAATACATCTGACTGATTAAGCAATTCACCCTGCAATAATTGAGACTGTAATGATTAATTACCAGAACTCTAGTAGCATTCGTACCTCCTTAATAAATTAAAAAAAAAACTTACGAATTTCGTGCGATTATTGCTAGACTGACCATATAGGAATAAAACTTACAATTATGCCGACCCTCGTCGTGTTTTTCAGAATGACAAGAAGCCGCCCACCATTGGGCACGACTTGCTAACTCGTCGTCCCATTTCTGCAAAAAAGGTCCATGTAAAAGGAAACGTTATTAAATTATATTTCCTGTCCATTTTATTTTCGGAATTTTCTCTCATTCGTAGCAAAAAACTGTTCCAGGCAGAGGAAAGCATGTCAGAAATATATGTACACATACAAATAAGATTCGTTTAAAGCGAAAAGGGCCTTACCATTTCCATCATATTGGAGGCCGGTGGCTGACCCCAGATCTGACCCAATGCGACACTCTGTCTTATTTTATTGTGGTAGTCTATGATCATTTGCTTCTCTTGAGATGTCACTCCATTTGCTCCTGAAGGAATTGTGCATAGAAAGTTACTACAAGGGGGAGTTAAATATGATAAAGTCTTACTGAGGATTTGCCGTTGGCAAGCTGATGTTCTGGAGACGCATGCAAAACCGAGAAATGAGAGCAATAGGCATGATAGGCAAGACAACATTCTGAAGAAGTATGGTATCACAAAGAGATCGGTTCTGGATGATCAAATGCTTCCTGTTCTAAAAGGAAAACGGTGAAAAATCATGTTGCATCTTTCTATAATATTTTTGTATCAATATATTTAAGGTTGACTTCGTGCTCTACTTACATTCTACATAAACACATAGAAAAGCACATTAGGAATTTTGGCACCGTGTATGTCAGTAGTGAATCCTTTGGGGGCGCATGTTCATATAAAGTTTTCCACGTGAAATCACCTCAGCTGCTACCTTCTGAAATATTTGCACAGAGTTCTGAAACGTTCTGTTTGAATATGGTTTCAAAATTGTTAAAAAACGAAAATCCTTTCAGGCGACTGGTAAGCCAATGGCAGATGCTATGCCCTTCAAAAAATACTGCGATAATTAAAAAAAATAAACAACGCTCCTAAATATGCTTTAGAAAATTTTTAGAAAAGGCTAAACAAATCTGAGATAACCGTCATCATTCCCGTGAAAATTACATAAATTATACAGGGTTATTCACCCTTACTTGGCACGAAATATTGTGGCCATAATGCAAGTTTTTCAAAAAATGTTACTTTTAGCTTATATGGGGGGACTATTATGGTTACTTTTTAAAATTATTTTTATATTATATAAGGTGTCCCAATAGCACTAAAAGTGTTAAAGTTTTGTTTTTTTAATGCAACCCCCTGTATATTATTCCATTTCTGGATTCTTCGATCAACATATGTAAGTGTCTGTTTTAATAGCGTTTTGAATAACTAAAACTGAAGGTATTTAAAATAATTTGAATTTTATCCAAAATTAACGTAATTTTAATGTTTTAAATACTTAAAAAGCATTTAAAAGCGTATAATTTATATAACATAACACAAAAGCAACATAATAAGCATTCGGTAGAAAACTAAAAATTACATTTTCTGGTAAGTTAAAAAATATGCCGTTGTGTTTAAACTAATCAAGTTGTGTTAAATTCCTTATTTGATTGACATTAATGTTTGGACTCCCTGCCCAAGATGGTATATACTCTATTGTTACACTTTGCTATAAATTACGCTTACATAACTTAAACACTTCTTACATCTTTAAAACATTAAAATAACGTTAAAATTTGATATAATTCAAATTATTTAAAAAAACTCATGGTTTAGGTATTCTAAACTTTTTTAAAACACAGACCTATTTTGATCGGAGAATCCAAAAATGTAATAATATACAGGGGGGTATGTTAAAAAACATAGTTTCAATACTTTAAGGGCTTTTGTAACCGTATAATATGAAAATAATTTTAAAAAGTAACCATAATAATCCCTCAGATTGCCCTAAAGTGAAACTTTTTGAAAACGACATATTTTGGCCCGAATATTCCGCGTCATATAACTTGAGTAATCCTGTATAAAAAAATTCGTAAGATAATGTGTATATAATATATGATTTACGCCATTTGCTGATAGTACTGCGAGATAAGATATTTATTATACGTTTTTTGTGATTGATTTTGTTGGATGATTTGATTTTTTCTTCTTAGTTTTCTATTCTGTCCCTTAGGCATGCTACTTATTGCGCCTTAAAGGGAGGTTTCTATTACGTTCGGAAGAGTCAGCAACTGCATCGAAATTTAAATATGTTTTTTTTTTTTTTTTGATAAAATTTATTTGATTGCAGATTTATGAAAATTTGCTATTGTGTTCAATATTTGCCACAGCAGTCAAAATCTTAACGAACAAAACCATAATTTATATTTATATACATATTTATAATATGTTAATAAAAATTTCATATGAATTTTACAGGGAAGATTGAAACATTAATTTGTTAAGAGTTCGGTCTGAGGTCGACCCGGTGCAGGAAGGATCCATATTCACCACAGCAAGGATAAAACCATTAGTTTGCAGTGCGTCAGTTCCTATAATGCCGCTGCCTTGATTTTGCACATCGTTACTGAAGAGAGTTATTTAATTTATTAAACTAACCTACATGTAAAAATTTAACCTTTCTTCTTGCATAGAAGCTTCATAGAAGGTTAAAATTTATTTAAATACCAACTTCAAGTGCGTACACTTATTTGCATAAAAGCGCCCTCCATTTTCTTAACAATTGAATTACGTAAGCGAATAGCAGAAATGCATTTTTACTCATTTCCTCAGTATTACAGCCACTCTGTGATCTTTAACATTGGAGGATTCTTGGGCTATGGCAGAGGTCCGTGACTTTTTCCTTAGAGTGTATATTAAATAAGTTTGTTCCTAAATTAGTATTTTTCATGATTTGATTTGAATATTATACAAAGCAATTCTCTACTACTTCACAGATCGTCGATTATAAATAATGTTGAAAATCTGTTAATTGCCTGAAATTGATTTAAATAATTTTGTCATTAGAATGCCGCCATTTGCTCGGTTTATGGCTGTCTGATTTTTTAAAATTTTATGTCCCGTGCAAGATTTCAAGAAAAAAATTCCACCTGTACAACTAAGTGTACATAATTACATATTTCTTATATTTTATATTATTTTTATTAGCGCTACGTGGGTAGACCTATGAATATCTAATAAACGATTCCTTTGAGATTTGGTGATGGAGTGTCATCCACGAGAAAAAATGTGTCACCAACACAATTATCAGTCATGAAATATGTTAGATGCTGGTACCATAATTTCGGATTTATTGTACCGTACACTAGTCAACCTACTTTGAGGACAATAAACGTGTAAAAATAAAACCAAAAACTCACTCAATGTCAGCAGGAAAAAAACGACCGAAAGCGACAAAAATCCGAATGCAGCAACAGTCGTTCAGAGGAAGAATTAATCACTTTCGGCATCCGATAAAGAATCACCTTCAAGTGCAATATAATCTCGTTTGCGGAACGATCTTTAATGAATAAACCGGCTAAAAAGAAACACAAGAGTGTATTGACGCCAATCTGTCTGACCAACACAGATAAACTCGGACCGAGGATTTTGGCATCTGATTATATATCCTGCAGATCGACCAGACTTGATCACCAAGGACAATTAATTGAAGACTCGCTGGCTACCGCGGTGCAGGAACCACGACCACCTGATGTCGAGGACCTCGGATAGCTTTTGGTAGGTGATGAGCAGACAACCTTACCTCTTGGACTTGCACAAAATCTAATTCCATGAGCTTTCGGTCGGTGCTTAGGAGAGTCTTGTGCTTCGCTCTAAAATGTACAATATTACGGATGGTATATTTTGAAGCCAATTTTTCTCGCAACAATGATATGGTGATTTCCAGTGAGTATGGAGCTTTAATGAAATGGAAGTTTCATCTCACTTCTGGCACTAAATATTATTGGATTGTCAACCCACATCTATGGAGTGCTATTAGGAATCTAATACATTCTCGGGGTAACAATGTCGAGCATAAAAGGCACGGTTGCAGAACTAGTGAATAAACTGCTTCTAAATTTTAAATGAATTAATGGCCTCACAACCCGTCTTCCGTAAATACATTCTTCCATACATCTAATATTGAAGAACTTCCTAATAAAGCAGTTCGTTGTAAATTTGTGGAAAGTAGCCCTCATACTTAAATTACATATTAACAAACAGATGAAGTGTTAGATAAAATAAGCCAGAGGCAACATAAATTTGATTTGACCCTGCAACGTTTGCACAGTAAAATAAATCTACTGCTTCGATGACCTGGTGATTCACCTAAACCTATAAAAAAATTGATATGTTAATAAAACAAATAAAAATAAATTGCCCAAATCTATTGTGATTCATCGCAAATCCTTATTAATGGCCAATAAAACTTCCTATATAAATCCAGGCAGTGACAATAAAAACATGTCTTATCTCTTTTACCTACATATTTTACAAACTTTGCACATTATTATTCCACTTGTGGCGTCATCTCATGATGCCATAAGGCTTGTGTTTTATATGCAGTACAGGGTGTCCAATTTGTCGAATCGAAAATTCTTTAAACAGGTTTGCTCGAGCCAAATCTGAAACCTCCCTCTAACACTCCTTCCGGTGAGGGGGGGATAATTACAGTTCTACTAGGAGCATGAATGAAGAGATTAAGAGCACCTCAGAGCTTCTAAACACTCTTAGTCGCCACCCTGTAACAAACTGTAAATCAAAATCTCTTGTCTGAATATTTAGGAAATCAATTCATATAGTTTTGCGTAACAATAGACGAATCTTTGCATTAAACATAATCTTAATCAATAATAGGATTATGCAAATGGGACCAAATTAAACGTTATTTATCTGTCTCGTCGTGATATGTGAATAATGAACATTAGAGACAAAACTGTCATCTTTCCCATCGAGGAGGACTGTCTTTGACCTACCTTAACTTCGCCATTTGTAACATGATACAGCTTAAAGTGTATGAGGGACAGATTGATAATTGTGAGACAACTTTTAAAAAGTACATTAAAATGTAAATAACGCTTGGTTAGCAATGATCTCGATAATTCTACGAGGATATAGCCGACATAGATGGAGTTTTATTACAAAGAATTATGCACTATTAGTTGGAAAATACTTGTCATTCCACGGACTGTTTTTATGACTCAGATCATGCCATTTTTTAGCTTCAAGTCGAGCCTCCTACCAAAAGATTAGGGGTGAATACCTGCCATCCTTGAACTACAGCTGCATTAAGAGAATTTAACAAAGAACTTCTAGTTACGGCAAAATTATGGTTTCTATGCATTTCAATCCATGTTGCTAAAAATCTCTGTCAGAGAAAACTTTACTATGCCAAATCTGCTGAAGGTTAATTATTTTACTTCTTAGGAGATAGTATACCTAAAAACTCATACGAGGTATTTCAATCTTAATCTGCATAACTATAATAGCTTATTGAACGTTCAAAAATAATATCAATTTGCTATATAAACCAACGTCGAATAAGGTTTACTTCAGCAGATACAGGGGTTTCAAATTAAATTTTAAAAGCGTAAAGTACTAAATTTCTTCAAAAAGGGCTGAAGATTTTTTGACGAAATTTTGGGGATGGTGGGCAACTATAAACGATACACTCATTTTACTGGAAAAAAATGTTTTAGCTTTTCAGTGGCGTGCCCACTTGGATGCTAGGGCATATTTTTCCAGAAAAAGTGGTGTACTCCTCGATTTTCTGGAAACAAAAATTATTCTTGAATTCCCCTTTCACTTTTGGAGAATTAATCTCTCTTGAAATTTTTTGTCCGATCCACCGTTTCCAATTAATTTTTTTTTTTTTAAGCACCTTTCGTTTGCTTACGTATTAATATTAATTTGATAAATTGATACATACTTAATAATAACTTTTGAAGTAAAAATATTGAAGACTTCTCTTTACTCTTAACAATATTTGGAGAATAATTTTTCTTTTCTTTTAAATTTTTCAGTAAAATGGTGGTGCCATTACGTTCTGAGTAGAATTACTTCAATTCTTTTACATGGAAACGGTGGGCGGAGGAAATAATTTCAAGAGGTAATATTTCTTCAGAATTGAACGAAGAATTCAAGAATAATTTTTATTTTCGGAAATGCCAGTAGCGTACCACTTTTTCTGAATAAATGTCTTCTAACGTGGAATTAGGTGCGCTACTGGAGAAGCTAAAAAATATTTTTCCAGTAAAACATATGTATCCTTTATAGTCATCAAACTTCCCAAGTTTCATTAACGCAGTTTTCGTTCTTTTTGAGGAAATTTCATAATTTTCATTTTTTAAATTAAATTTGAACTCAATGTTTTTGCTAAAGGAAGCTTTATTGGATATTGGTTTATATAGTAAACTGACACTATTTTGGGATTTTAATACGCTACTAAAGTTATGCTGGTTAAAACTGAAACACCCTGTATAGGTTAAAAGCCCAATAACTCATTAAGTGCAAAAAGGCAAAAAAAATTCTCACACAATATCTAAATTCCAGTTTTCAAAATTATTAATGTTCAAAGCCTTGAACAACAGGTACTGAGAGATTTATTGATTTCGCGACAATCGATACATATCTACAATATTTAGCTTTCAAGGGAGTCATTCTAATTTGAAATTCTCCTCTTGTACTTTTGTCAATGTTTAACGAATTTTAACTACATTTTTTTATTTTAGGCGTGTTTACGGGTTATGGTCAGTATAAGACCATAACGAGAAGACCAGTGAGATGGCTTGGTCCCCATATTTATTGCGGTCCTGCCCAGTTACAGATAAAGCTGAAATTCGATTAGACATTGATATATCCACGGCTCAGGTATTTTATTACCGGATAGATCACTTTCTTATGCGAATATTGAATCATCAGCTCAAAAAGAATCGTTTCAGAAACAGTTTACTTTGCCGGACAACGCTATGGAACAACGATGAGGCAGCGAAACGATGAACAGTAAAAAACAAACTAGAAATGAGTACGACTGAATGGATCCCGTGCAATTTCAAGTCACTCTGGAAAGTAAAATTGAATTTTATTTTTTACTTTTTTTAGATATTTTCTAAATTTTATATGGTATTTTTTTATTTAGAATTTTATATTTTTTTTAAATTGTTTATTATGGAATCTTATGCATACATCGGAGCAAGAAAATGCAAACAGAACTAGACTAAATTCTCAATTCATTTTCTTAATCATTCTCAACATCGTTAAACTGAAGGAAAACTAGTATTTCATTTTCCGTCAAACGGCCTTGAAAATAAATAAATAATTATAAAATTGAAAATAAAAAAATAAATAAGCATTTATTGTTGAATTTCAATGGTAAGTAAGTTCCAAATTATTTCCCGTTCTGATGCAGACTTGAAATATTAGGGTTCCTTGAAATATGGTTGCATTTTTGGTTTAACTTCATGGTTAAAATTAAATTAATTCTTATCGCTCTATTTTCGTATAATGCTGATGTGATTCTAATGAAAACATTGTTAATCGCAAACCGAGACCAGACTTTTTGATGTCCTTCGGGGAATAATTACTCCTTTACGGATTTCCTCAAGGCGAGCAAATAAAAATCAATAGAGAGCCTGTAACCAATCGCTAGACAATTTGAATGCTGATCTCGGGAAACAAAAATTTGTCAAAATTCTGTTTTTTTCGTATAGAAAGTAGCCTCTAAATTAATTCGTTTCTTCCTAATTATACCTGACAGTTTGCCCGATAAAGTACATGTATTTATTTTAATACAGGGTGTCTCAGTCACTTCGTTACAAGATTTCTCCATCATTGTTAGAGATACTCGAAAATATTTCAGGGGCAAATTTTTTAGTTTGATAAAACGCGTTATATGGTGGAATGTCACTGTCTTTACTACTTCCGGTTACACCGGAAGCCAATATCAACTTCCTCATTTCAAACAAAACACCCCGTATATTTTTGCGTTCTTAAGTTCCATGCACTAAAGTCTTTAAATGATTATTCAGTCTTTTTACTCCTAGACATTTCCTTTAAATGCCATATACAATCTTTGCCTGCGCAGAGCTCAGAGAAGAGCCTGTGATTTCATTTACACTCTGTTTTTTTTTCATTTTGTGAATACGTAATTTCTGCAAAATATCACGTTTTCGACTATTTCAATATATAATTTTATGAAATTCATAACAATTCTTGAACAAAATTTGATAAAATTTCTACAACGTAGAGTAAATAAACACTTATTTTCAGAGAACTTCTACATAAACATTCCAGAACTGTTTTATTTAATATTCAAAACAATACTCGGTTTTCATGGTACTGACTAAACAAATTACTAGTACTGGCTGTGCAATTTTGCCGAAAACCGGCAATATTGCTTTCAACAATGATATTTCGAATTATTGTTATTATTCAATATTAACACTTGCAAATTTGATTAAGAATGGTTGATCATTCCTTAAACATGTTAGCAGTATTTAGAGCGTGTAAACGAAATTAAAGACGTTTTTCACGTAAGGTCTATGAATAGTGAAACCTAAAAATTATTTAGTTATTTTAATGCGTAAAATCAAAAATGTAAAAATGTACAGGCTGTTCCATTTGAAATGAGGAAGTTAACCTTGACTTCCCGTATAACTGGAAGTAGTAAAAACAGTAAAGTTCTGCCGCATAACGCATTTCATCAAACCGAACAATTTATCTCCAAAACATTTTCGAGTGTCTCTAATCGTAAAGGAGATATCGCCTTGTAATAGAGTAACTGAAACACCCAGTATATCAAGCTAATGTGGAAAAGGAATATTTTTGTCAACGCCAGTTTAATTCTAATGATCCACTCAGAACGTCAAACTTATTGGAAGTTAAGTTCACCTTAGTCTCGTTCATTCAACGGCAAGGAGTACCTAACTAACAACTTTGTCATATAATCAGCAGTATTACCCAATTTACAAAAAAGCAATTAATTTTAACTTCAACAGCAGTCTATCATTTCTAAGATTTGATAACGACCGTGAAATATTGCAAATGTTTACCTCGTAGGTGTGAAAACACGGGTTTGCAATTAAACTTATGAATGAATCAAAATTGAATTCGCATGAATAGCTTAATAAGTATCATTGAAAAAGTCGTAAAATACCTTGTCTCGCGTAGATAAGTACCACTGAACGTTCTGATAGTTCGGTCTACTTATGATAATCATCATTTTTATGACAACTGACTACAAATTTAACGTTCTATAAAAACATTCTTCAGGTAGTAAAACAACAGTAAAAAAATTAGTTTATTCCATCTTGCGATGTAGTAATTAAATTCAAAATTTATGTCTAAATTCAGCTCGTCTATGTTAGTGATTAGCTTGAAAACTCCCTGCATTAGACATTAATCAAGTGTTGCGTGAGTTCAAAAATGTAGTAGCATCTGAATTTTCAGAGCAGCTACAGCTACATTAGCTGCAGACGTTAATCAAAAAGCAATAAAAATGGTTCCCATAAAACTATACCCAGTTTAATGATTCCCCGAAATCAGCGAATAAATGCAAATTCTGATGGTTACCACTAAACTCCCACCGAGAGGAAAGTAGTACCGCAGTTTGAATACTATAATAAATTACCACAGCCATCATTATTCTTGTTGAACACCTGTTCTTGAGATATGCTAATCAGTCTTTTTTTTATCAAAAGATAAATGGGTTATTTGTTCTCAGATATGTCTTGAATATTTTTTCTTCAGTAGGTAACGGCTATTTCATTCATTTGATTTAACTCCCATGTTACGGCCATATATACCTACCTTCATGCAAGTAGGTACCCTTAATTATTTTTGAGAAGATATTAAAAATAGCTGCAAGTTTTAGATATTTATCATGCATTTCAAGTTCAAAAACAATAAGTTAGAAGCGTTTAATGGTCAAAATGACTCTCGAACCACGGTCATCAGATAAGCAGCAAGTCACACATAAGTCTTGTTTCTACACTTAAAGTGACTATTTGAAAAATCTGAGGTCTTATATGTCAAGATTCTCATTAGATTATAGATTCTTATTGAAAAAAATCTGATATGAGAAATTATAAATTGCTATCACTTAGCTGTTTCAGTTGAGTTATTGATTTTTTTTAGAATGTTTTCTTCTTCAAACTTACCATTTTTCACTTCTTTAATTCACCTTAAAAAACTTGAATGGCTATTTCCTACTGTGGGAAATGCGGCCTCGCCCCATCATTAATAATAGTTCCGAAAACTTTTACTAAATTCGCCTTAAAGATAAAGATAAATATATTTCTGTATTATTGGTTTAACATTTATTTGTCTCCAAGCACAAGGCGAGCTTTATGAAAATTGGGTGCTTCCTAGATTAGCATGGTGACATCTTAACGCATTTCTTGGCTCAATTATCACATATTTTTACTTACTTTCAATACATATACCTGCTTGAAAATCACATTATTTGCAGCCTCTCGCACAAAAAAAATTTGAATAAGAAATAGAATACTAATTCGCGCATTATGCAGAATCCAACCTCAATTCGGGATGAATTATTTTATATTGAAGACGATTATTTTGGAATTTAATTAATTGAGTTTCTAAAAATAATTATTGACAGCATCATAATGTCTTCATGTATTGTCGTTAATTGTATTATTATTCAGATCCAGTGAGTGAGTTTCAGTGTCCAGTTTGTTAATACTGTGCGATTACCATCGTCCTTTACACTGCAGTATTCATTGAAATAATTTATTTTGCTTTGAACATGTAGAATTTACTTGGACTAAATTACTCCTTGAAAGGTATGGTCACGTAGAATATCGAGGAGGAAGAAAAATCACCAAGAACTAATCTTGACCTAACGCAGAAGCCAATGAGGTGGAAGAGGGGACATGACGTAGCAAATAATTGCCGACGTTCTATTAAAATTGGTCCTATAAAATGACCAAGTATTAGTGCACCTGTGACGCTATTTTTCCATAAGATATGTGTCATCCGCCAACGCAATCGGCGCATATAAGAAAAAAACAGGCCAAGGAAATGTCATTTCCTCCGATTTTGCCGCAATGAATCATTATTGAGGGCAAGTCTATAAAAACCATGATACGTCCAGTCGTTCTAGATCAGTGACAGAAATAATAGAGCTAGTTTAGAGAAGGTAATGACCAGAGTAGTATTATGACCCTACACAAACTAGCGGCTATTGAAAATAATATTAACGAAGAATGTTTACCTCTTTGGATAGAGTCATTACAATATCGTGAATCCAATATAATTATAATATCTTAAGTTTCCTTGGAGCTTTCAATCAATGTACCTTTGTGAGACTGATTATTGATTAATAATTGTTTTGCTGACAAAAGATAGATATAGAGAATTTGGTATCTACACGTAATAAGGGCGGGTGATAGTGATCGCTTGCAGCTGAGCCTCCCGTTTGTGTCAGTCACATCAACTCTCACTAGAGGTTACTTCAGACCGATCGCGCCGCGCTGCGCCGCAGCGTTAAAATCTGCTTTGCGCAACGCGGCGCGTTGAGTTTGAACGTTAATCGCCGCTGAAGCGCGCCAAACTGCGCGATTTTGTAACAAGAGCGAACACGATGCGGTCAGTGTCGATACGTCACGGAAAAACGTTGGTTTGTGCGCGTTTCTTTTGAAGAGGTTTATAAATAAGTGTGTTGTTTTGCACGATTTTGAGTTGAGTCATCGTTGATTTTAATTAAAATATTGTGTGCGCCCGCCATTTGAGACTAAGCACAGAAATAACTTAAGAAATAAAAAAACAAACAAAATTGCGGTCGTCGGCGCCACTCTGCCTCAAACTGCGTAATTCTGCACGGCGTAGCTCGGCTCAGCGCCGTGCGTTCGGTCTGGAAAGTCGGTAGAAAGGCTCTTAAGCCATGTTTAGTCACTTTCAATTCTAAATCTCAGTCACTTTCCTAGGGGTCAAGGGTCATTCTAACTTATTCGCATCAGCATCAAATAAATGACGAAAGCTATTTTTTTTTAATGTAATTAAATTTCGAATTAAATCAATAAAAGCGGCTCATTTAGGCCCAAATTTTAATCTGCTAGAACGAAATTTAAAGGAATCGAGAAGAAAACTTTCATAGTTTCGAAGCAGTCATACAAAAAGTGTAGGAAGAAACACGTGCGAAATCACGTATCACATTCGTAAGACAATACAGCATTCGCTTTGGAATCGTCTCAACTAACAGTCTTACGGGCGTGAAAAGTCCAAGATCAGTCCCAAAATTCAATGTTTGCTCTCTCCCCCCTCATGCCTACTTCCTGAAGGATTCGTGATAGAGGACATAATGTAGTGGACCGGGCAATTTGCGAACCTCTAATTAATGTTAGCTTTCCTATCCAGACAAATTACAGTTGACGACTCTTGAACAAACTGTTTTTCTTTAGCGGTGTTTCAACAGACGAAGGCGTAAATTTTGCCTTCGCAAAGAATCATAGCCCAATAATTTGGTCTGATCATCAAGAAATTCTCTCCAGAGTTTGATGATTCATACGCCGCATCGCTTCTTCCTGGAAGAGGATAATGAAAATATTCAAAAACTGATTGACTGCGTCGTAAATTAGAAACAATAAAACGTATAATGTAGTCGCAATAAAAATTAGCACTTTATAGCTGCTAATTGCATGTTTGGAAAAAACAAGTGTTTCTTGAATCGATAAACAGGGGCGCGACAGCAAACACTCTCAAGGTGCTAATGTATCCTCAAACAAAAAAAGAGACAGACGTCTTTGGATTTACCTTAGAAATCACCTAGCGGTTTTATGTGATATTCAGGAAGTAACAATAACAAGAGTAATTTTCGTCGAAACCATCAGGGACATTTGACCCGAATTGATGGATAAATATTTTTCTAGGGTATAGCAAAAAACAACAACATTTCTGGGGAATAATCCTCGTTTTATTTAATTATAAGGTAAGACAACCAACGGAACATATAAAGGTTTTATGAACGATAAAGTAACGTTGAATATAATAACATTTTAGGGTTAGATTTCGCACACATCATATAAAGATAACAAAATAGGTAGAAGTGTATATAAAACTAATAACTTTTGGTACAAGATAGGCCTACGTGTATAGTTTGTTCCTTATTAGGCTACATACAATATGGATTTCATCTAAAATCTTAACCTCTAACTCTAGTTTAATATTGACTCTTTAGAGCATAATATGGTCTTCCTAGAACCATACTGAAACAGTTAAAAGCCTTTTCAAATCATAAGAGTTTTGGGACAGCGACTTTAATTTTCGCATTTTCCATTTCGAGAAATCTCTTCAACATTTTTGATTTTTCCTGATAATAACATAATCGAAATGGAAAAGCTAAAATTCGAAGCACATTAAGTTAGTGTCTATTTTACAGATCTACTACGTATAGTTAGATAACTCTAAGGTGTTTCACCGACGATTTTGCTTAGTAAGTAGCATTGACATTGTTGAATAGAGTGGTTGCTAAAATTGTAAGCTGTTTATGTATGTATGTATGTATGTATGTATGTACAACAAGTTATCGCATAAATATCACATCAAATGGCGATTAATTTAAAGCTGCGACCGCTCATAGGTTTGATAGTGCTAATAATAGTAGTGCACACCTATTCTAGACCTAATACCGCTACATTTTACATTATAGTTCTCTTGTCAAGCCAATTTTTAATGTATCGTACATCTTCTTTAAACTAAACCCTCTTTAAACCACAGACAACCTGCTGTAGCTACAGCCCAACATTTCCTATTATTGAATAATACCTGGAGATGTCTTTTAATATACTACCATTATCGAAGGCCGGAAAACTACTTGCCTATTACAACATCATCTAGGAGAGGTAATTACTTTTTCTCTTATAATAAGCGTTTGTTTGTTGGTATATAAGAACTACTAAAACATTTACATATAACATGAATAGCTTACCATAGGGTATAATAATTGTATGAATTAGCCATCTAGAGTCTTTTATATTGACTTTGATGGATCATCTGTGTGATAACCGAGCTGGATCGCGCAAGAAGTGAACCATATTTCATTAGCGTATAGGCAAATGGTGGATGATATTGAATTTCAGTTTGTTCACCACCTTATTATAAGGTAGTTCTCTCTATTAAGATTTCATTCTACATCATTCAATCTTCTCAATTCTACTCTATTATTACACACTTATTCAAATTTTCCAGGGGACGAGTTCATACTGCATTAGCTGATATGACTGCCTATTTTATTTGTCTCTTTAAAATTATTATTTTTTATACACTGCATGAGTATGGTACTCATATCCTAAATGCTTCATTGGTGTACATCTTAGAGACAGCAATCCCGTACCCTAATGTACTAACAATGGAATAAACTACTGGCCAAAACAAACTTTTTCCTCATTTTCGTAGCTTTATCCTTTTAAAAGGACTAACAGATTTCGATGATGAGGAATAATATATTTTAAAAGCACGATTCGGAGAGTAATGGAATTTTCTTAATGAAATTTCAAAAGAAAACTCCAAAATATTGTTAACGTCATGGTGGCTTAGACAGCAAATCATAATCAGTAGTAGCAAACTCGGATAAAACAAAGATCCTTTATAAGGAGACAGAGGCTCAATTCGGCAGAGACCCCTCTATCGTGTTTCTTAAAGAGGTTTAAATGTATGGTGAAAACTCCGAAAAAAAATGGGGCCATTTTAGGTTTCAGAATATTTTTTAATTATTGAAATCAGTGAAGTCATTCCTCAGATAATAATTTTTGAAAATGTCCTGATTGTTTAGGTCGACAGTTTATATAAAAAGATTCCTAAGGAATTTTGAACCAAACTGATACTATTTTCCTGTGGTTTTCCCCTCAGAGCAAAAATGTATTTGTCTGTAAGACCAATATGCTTAATTATATTTATTCTTACAGATTTTTAAAGGTTCGGTTGAATCAACAGTCCACAATAATTCAGTCATGAAAATAGTAGTGTTCATTAGCAAAAGGCAAACACAGTCCATATATAGTACTTTCAGGCTGTTACCACATTTTATTTCTTATTAATTTAAACTATGTAGGAATCAATTTCGGTAACCCTCAACTAGTGCTTTGTTCCTCTTTGAACAAATCGTTTCTACTTCAAACATTTCTCTGATAAATTTTTTTCTCGTAATTTGCAGCAAATACTTCAGAATTATATTCAGACTACACACCATAAAGTACTTTTATGGAATCATTGCACAAAATTTTCATCTATATGAGATTTAATCTGTATTAATAGCTGAAGAAATCTGTACAATTTTCCATAATACATATGTAGCCAGGTTTAAGTTGAAGAACTTAACAAAATTGCATCAAGAACGTAAGTACGAATGAATAAATATGAAGTCTGTGTCATAAGATTCTGAATTAAATACTGCTTTAACTAAGCACTTCTCCTATTTGATCACCTCTAGATCAAAAAGTAAACACCTGTTAAATTGCTTTTGGAGAAATATCTCCATATCGATACTGCAATCTTCACTTTTATAGTTAAAGAAGCAATTCCGGTTGGAAACCATCATTTTAAAGTGAAACTAGTAGGAGAACACGAACGTGGTGTTTTTTATTATGAATAGCATGTCAAAATTGAAAATTCTTCATTGAGACCAATGCAGAAAAGAATGATATGTGTTGTGAAATGAGTGAACAGATGCTTGTCAAAAATATAAACTTTCTATGTGCAGAAAGTACTTTGCACCATCATATACAGGTATCACCAGTTCAAATGAAAATAAAGGGATTGTGCAAGCGGAAAAAAGACCGAATAAGGTTTAATGTGACTCAGACAAAGACGAATGAAGGAGCTTGCGAGGCTAACGGCTGATGTGAGTGAAGTCACTCCAGTAGTACCAGATCTATCACTTTTTTCAGCAATATAAGTACTAGTGATGGATCTTTTTTTTTTCATTTTTTTGCATTGCTGCTTTTGCTCTATGTAATAAGTTAATTAGGAGTATAAAATATCGATTGTTTATTATTGGTTACTATTATTCTTTTTACATTTCTGTGATTATTTTGTACTCGTATTAATTATTGTAAATTGTTTATCTCAATACAATAAGATCGTATTGATATTTGGTTATTGAACTATTCGTTTCAGTATAAGTGATTTATTTATCAGTTCAATGGAAGAAAAACATAGAAGTCGATAACAAAGATTGCTGGAGGTGCGACTCCTGCAATCTAAGAATGTTGTTGATTTGTGAATCATTCGCATTAAACTTCTGCATGATTAAAGACATACATAATTTATTATGTATAACATCCAAAATTTTTAAAAATTTGGGCTTAGGAAGGTAGCGAAATCGATACTGTTCTAAATATCGAAATGGAGATACCGCCACTTTAGCCGCTAGTCTGGCAACCCACTTTGTTGGTCTTTGTCGGGTGCATATTAAACCGTATGTGGTCCTTCTCCCACGTACACAATCCCTCTATTTCTACTTGATTTCACGATACCAGTATATCGTTACAGTACTATCATTATCATTCTGGTCGATTTACCTAATTAATCGTAGATCTTGAAACTTTCGCCCTTGTGAGTGAACAGTTAAAGCGAAATTAAATATTGATTTAACAATTATACTTCTTTTGTTCACTCTCATTATAGGCGAATATAGAAGAAACTCATTAAATATTCGGGAGATTATCCACAATGCGTTGAAAAGAAAGAAAGATTAGAAGTCATTTGGTCGTTATTATTTTTAAGACTATTGAATTATTAATTTGAGTTCCTCAGGGCTTGAGGAACGTTTCCCATAAATGTGTAATGGCCGTTTAAAATTCTTAATGTAGAATATAGGTGTATCGTATTCCAAGAACTCACACGACTTCGGCAAATATGTAACAAGCAGCGAAATTTCATCTGCGTTTCCCTTATTATGGATTAAATTAATCTTTAAGCTGAAACATGAATCTTTTGTTCATTATCTAACAGATAAAAGCAACAATGCATTTTTAATTAGAAATTGCGATTGTAGTTGTTTTTGAGAATTCAATATCATAACATGAGCGATAAAATGCAGGTTCAAAAATAAAACTCTTTTGTGGACCTGTGTGAACTTCAGAACCAATTTGCTTTACGAAAGAGGACTCGGAGCTAGGGCCGTTCTGAATAATCTGAGAGATTTCGTGAAGAACCACTACATTGCAATGGTCGTATTATACTTTTACACCTTGTAGAGCTCTCAGAATTTGGTCTTCGGCCTCTTGTCATTTTTTAGATTTTCCTCATCTTCTCTGTGCAATTTTTCCATTATCTTCTCCTCGTTTCTTCTATTGAAACTGAGCGCCTTCAGGAGCTTTCTCCGTTGTGTCCTTACTAGATATGCATCTCTCAAAAATAATTTCAACCTGGTATGCACACAGTGAAATGTAACGATTTATCTTTTTTTCTAATCCTACTTTCAACTTCTTCTTCGCGGGGGGCACTACCGATGCTAAGAGGTGAGGGAACCCCGATCATTTTCAACTTAGTCTGACTTTGATTCATAACTAGAAAGTTCATGTTTTGGGATCGAAACTTGGTCTGCCGAAGGATATGTAGGAACACGGTCCATTTGAACTCACGAGAACGAGCAAAGTTTCATGTTGACACCGATCATACTCACTCTCCATCAATACAACAAGATGTTATATGCAGGGTGTGCCTTAAGTACGGGTCCTCCTTTTGACACTACACGTTTAAACCTCAAAAGCTAGGCAAAATCTTTATGCAACATTTTTCCGAAATCTCAGAAACTAGCGAATCATGCACGTATGAGTTTTAATACATGCGTCGATAAAATTTAAATCCGGCTCTGCATATAATAGTAAATTCAGCTTAAAGGGAAATAAAAATTCCACAAAAAATGACCAGTTATCGTAAAAACGTAAACAACATTCAATGTTTATTGTTTTTATTCAGTTTAACGTTTATTGTTTATGTTTATGCAGATTTAAAAATCCGTCACGAAGCTCGATCCCAGGTGTTATTTTGATAAATACGAATAGTATTAAATTGAAAATGGCTCATAATTACTCTAATAACGAATTGGTTGATGTGTTGTTGGTATACGCGGAGTGTCGCTGGAATGCGGCCGCAGCTTCGCGGTTGTACGCCGAGCGTTTTCCATTAAGGCCTCATCCCGGAGATTTATTTATCTTGTTGGAAAACCTCACGAGACGGGAAATCTAAAAGCAAAGCATGGTGGATATATACTGGAAGACTCAAGCTATCTAAAATGGCACAAATTTACGAATGTGTTTTACACATGCTGCGAGACGATCCACTCAATGGCGACAATTTCGAACACCCTTTGTAGCCAGTCCCGGAGTGAGTAATAATTAAAGGTTTGGTATTTATTAAAATTTTCACACGCGCATATTTCTAGTGTTTTTAAGAAAAGTGTTACATACAGGTTCTGCTTAGTTTCTTGCGGTCTCTGTCGTGTCAAAACGACATCCCCTACTTAAGATACACCCCGTATAAGCGGTGAGTCGTGACGGCACCGACACAGAGCAAGAGCGTGTAGGGACCTCAAATCATGACAATTTATCGATTTTTTTTCTACAGTTAATACTTGAAGAGAAATTGCCCTTCGAAGTTGACTTGGAAATTTCTAAAAACCTGCACTTTTCAATAATGCGTCAGCACGACGTAACGATATGTGAAAGACACTTCCTATTTATCAATATCTTCAGTTGGTAGAAATGTGACGTCAATATATGATCAGTAAAGGTTAAATTAGGAGTAAGGTGAGATCTGGAAGAAATAGATTTTATTACCTGTAAAGTAACTAACAAACGGTCATACCACTCAACAGCGAAGTTCGTTTTAAAACTTCTTCAAAATTTGTCGGAAACCTAATCGTTTTTAATAAAATTGCAATTTTGCGGAATAGGACCAAACCAAATTTAAAGAGATTCCTATTTGTATAAACTATTTGTAATTTTCCAAAGTGATGCAAGTGACAAATATCCAAACGCGGGATTAAATCAGGGCTATTTGGCTCAGAAATGGCTGGAAAATTTTCATTTAGCGAGTAAATTGATACGTAATGCTTTAAATTCCTTTAAATTTGGTTTGATTCTGTTCCACAAAACTGGAATTTAATCAAAAATGATATGATTTTCTACAAATTTTGAGGGGAAATAAAAGTTTTAAAGTGAAATTTGCTATTAAATGGTATTATTCATAATGCCATTTGATACATTTTTTAATACGCTTTTAGTTACTTTACAGAAAAAAACCCAACTCTTTTAGACTTTAACCCTAATCCAACCCTTATCAAACACCAACTACGGTCCAAAGTTGGCTGCGTTGTGATGACAAATTGCCGAAAAATGTCGTTTTTTTCAAATTTACAAGCCAAGTTCGATACTCAACATCTCGTCAGTTATTAATCGCAGAAAGGGAAAATTCAAAAATCGCCATAGTTCGAGGTCCCCCGCGCGCATCCGCTCTGCGTCGATTCCATTACGACTCACTCTGTATACGAAATTTTTAACGGTGTCTTGTACTGTGAGGCGACGTATTATCAGACAAGTAAGAACTTACGAATTAGAGACCTTGAAGCAAATTCCGCCACGGCCGTTAATTGGTCCACTTAGGCCTGTGACGTAAATTAATGGAATTTTACTGAAGTTATTACCAACCCGACAGTTATTTAATAAAATATGGTCGCCACTGAGAAAGGTGACAATTCATAACAAAAATGGAAATCATTGAAATCCAAGGCCGGACTCGGGATCGCAAAACCGAACGGTTGAGAGGCGCTATTGAGAATACGAGTTTCGCTACACGAATTTAAAAGCGAAAAATATCAAAGGAAATTAAACTAAAAAACGGTAAAACGGACTTAATCCTAGACCCTGCACTTTGCATATGATGAGAAAGTTCCCGTCAATATAAAATTCATTCCACTTCTCGTAAATATGATAGGTAGTGTTCCCAGGTACCCCTGGGGAGTTTAAACTCAGTACCCAAAATCTAACCGCCTGTGGCCTAGAAACTATCTCGAGGAGCAGCAGATCGTATTCCCACATGTTTCCAGTTTAAATTTTACAGTCGGGAGCCATGTGGGAACACGGCCACGGCAAGGAAATTGATTTTTCATACGCACCATGTTCAATGGTTTTTCCTCAATGTTAAGTTAAATATTTTCGCTTTTAAAAAACTGGAACACATACCTAAACTCCATAGCATCTCCCATTAGTACCACCTTGAATCGACATTTCGCGATCTAGGCCATATCGGATGTGTGCATGTTTCGTTGTAGAGTTCGAAAATGCTGGTTTCAAAACAGGATTTGATTTTAACAGGGTTTGAAGTAACATTAGGAAACCTTAATATCTAAATAGCAACCAGTTAACATCTATATACCTAAGTAAAACTTACTACACGAGTAGTAATCGGCTTCAGCTACAACTCTAGTAACACAAGACATGTGTATAACTTTACAGTGTATATATTATTGTAACAAAACAATATGTATGTATAATATAGTAATTTACTTTTTGGCTTGATACGCTAATGTACTAATACGATATTCTGATATGCATTAAATATTATTCTTATCACCTCGCTTATGATATGTGTGTAAAAGAGATATGTTCTTGTGATATGTACTTGTCAACAGTCACTACGATTAAACGTTAACATCAGCTTACATGGATCAGATAAGCTACAGAGGCATGAGCGTGCCAATAATAGTTCCTAAACTAACATAAGATTTCATTATTAACGTCGTAGATATGATTGTCTATGACTTAGTATAAATTTTTTGTGGATGGTAGAAGGGAAAAAGTGGATTTATACTAGGTCAGATCTGTCTTATCAGTCGGTGCCGGATTGAGGCTCGGTTTATCAATGTCTGGTTAAGTACTAAAGCACTGATAAACCGATCCTAAAGACGCGTCAAAGCTTTTAATTTATTACGGGCCTCCAAATTGAATCAATACGTCCCGTGGCTACGGTGGAAAATGGGCTAGACAATAACGTTCGCTGTTATTGGCAGCCAGCTTTTCCTTCTTTGACGTGACTATTAGCTTTCCAGTTTTATAGCGATCATTGATTGCTTTCCAAAAGTGTATAGTTTTCGTATATAAGCTAGCAAAATAGAAAACCAGAATTCTCAGCAACAGGCTTGAACAACGAGGATCGGACCTTACTAAAATCTTCTTGAATTATTGAGCGACAAAATTGAAAACACCGCAAATGAGTTTTTTACAACTTTTCGTGAGAATCTGCGAATATTTCACATGGCATGCTCCATTTCGCAACACCTCCACCGTTTTTAAGACTTTTTAATAGAAAGATGGCCGTTTTTGGTACCTTCCATGGTACGAGTCACTGAACTCTCCGCTAAGTTACATTCCTATCTTAAACATTCAAGCTGAATTTAGATATTATTAAATATCTAGATTTGACTCGAATAGTTAAGAATAGGAATGTCAAAACCATTTCACTCCAATTTAAATATATAGTCCGAGTAGGTGCAAAAACCTTTCACTATCTCGAAAAGGGTTAAAAACAAATAATTACTACATTTCTGCCATGCAAATGGAAAACGTTTTGAAAACCATTCCGTTATGAACGTTTAAGTGGATTTCCGTGATGGTTTTAAAAAAATTTCGTTTTTCAGTTCATTTTTCAATTTTGCAAATCGTTAATTTTCATCGATTTCAGTGTCAAGTTTCTTTCATTCGGCCTTGATGATCCCACAAGTGATGTTACAATTTAATTACGTCACTCTTTAATATAGCCCATGATTGCTCTAAACTGTCAATTGATTAAAATAAGTATCTATGTGATATTACACAGGTGTACATATTCTAAAAAGTTACCTTTTTGACTATCGCAGGCCCATTTATTCAATCATGACTCAAATGCCGATTCAACGGACCTAGAGCCGGTACTTAAATTGATTTCATTTGTGGCCCTTGGTGGCAACAATGCAATTCTTGCGGGCGACCGAAGTACCGGTACTGGTTCCGCTACACCGCCTTCCTAACGATTCTATGATTCTTCGAAATACGCCCTGAACCTCAAGTGAATACGACATCAAAGTAGAGAGATATCTAGTAATTCTTCTAGATTTACACGAGCTTGTTAATATGTCTAAAACTGCTAAAAGCGGAACGTTTTCTGATCATGTATTTCTAACTAGAGTACTAACGTGTTCGGGCACACGCGAAATGTAACGAAAATTGGTGATTTTAGGAGCATCCAAATTATCAAAAATTAGGCATTTCAGTACTAAAATCTCGTACATTGTCTGAGAAGTAAATACATGAGAAATTGATCGCTCCGCTAATACTGCTTTAAATTAGCTGGACAAAATCATTCTGGAACGCATCCAAGTTGATGAAATTAGGAAATTCAATAACTAAAGTTCCCCTAATTTAAGATGCCACAAAACTGCATGTTTTCCATTGAAATAATAGACGACGAACAACCTGAAAACGGGGTCGGCTCATCTTAACGAATTTGAGGAGCATTTTGTGAAGAGCAGGTAATCCTGTGTTCAAAAACCTGTTATTAAGTTGTCAAACTATTTCAAATTGGGAATTCTGGTTTAAAAAATAAATTTCAGTCATATTCGTCCTTGTGTTCCTTTCTTTCATGGTCACTTACAACTAGATTAACTATTATATATCCCCTAAAAGTATTATTTTTTGCCTAGCTACAATGAATAGCAATTATCATCGTCTATAGGACTACCTCTAACACAGTGTCAGTTTATTCAAAACCAGTGAGTTCTAGAAAAATATACTTAAGCTTTTCTACACGAAGTATTTCATAACGTTTTGCTAGTGAGGCGAGGATTGGCAACTAAACTATAAACCGTCAAAGCGACTAACAACATCAAACCTTATATTTGCAAACATAACAATAGAGGAAACTATAGTTTAAGACATTTTCGCACGTAAATTTATCTAAAATACACCTAATTTGGAACATCGCACATCAAATAATAGCAGCAATACATATGCCTACCGTCAAAATACACATTGTATATTTTTATATCAATAATAAGATTCAATCACAACCGCTAAAATTTAAGTCCAAAACGGATTGGAACAAATTAAACAACTCTTTCCCCAATTTTATCCAACGATCTAACCAATCCTGGCCCCAAAAGCCTTCGCCCTCGATAATCCCCCAAATTACTTTCCATCCTTGTTTTGTCCATTCTTGAGGAAGTTGCCTAAAGCTCTCTATTGGGTAGCTAAATTAATGCAAGTTGAGCCATTTCTCAAATTATATTACTACGGGAAATAGGGCTAAAGTAACGATTAGAGGTAGTACCCTAGAGACGGTTGTTAACTCCAGCCTGCTGGGTGAGGAGGAGGAGATTTTGCTGAGGTATGTATTCACGCAGGGAGGGTCTCCAGAACCTGGAACAAAATTAAATGATAATTATTGAAAAATACAAATGTCCAATAAAATCAATTGAAAAACAAACGTGTTTTTTGCGTGATTATCGTCAAAACTTAGACGGTAATTCCCTATCATTTTATTTCTTTTTCCTTAGGGATACATATGTATGTTTCGACTAAATGACATTTGTAATTAAGGAAATTGGTGGGATGCGAATGATATACGGATCCGGCATTCTAAACGATATTAAATGAGTGCCACGGAAGCACTAACTGGTATGTGTTGAAATGAATCGAAAGACTAATGCTCAAACCGCTTTTGTCCAAATGGAACGGGAATTATTTTTACTCTAGTTTCAATCGTTTAAAATAAGTTTATCGAATTGGAAGAAAATTATCATTTTTCATTATGATCTCCTCAGTGCTGCACAAGGTAACGTTGGGATTTTTAATCTCCAAGAAACGCCCGCAGGCCGAGAAATCCTGGTCTGATGGAACTCGTCATAGTTTTCCGACGGGATAATGTCGCTGGCATGTCAGGATGTATCTATTTCATACCACCAGGTCACAAATTTTAATGGATTTTAATGTTTCTTAGATATTAGGAATTTTCAAAATTCCTAATCAAGTCCTAGAGTAGCTGTGAAAGATGGAACAGCGATCGTTACACACCCTCCAAATGGGCTTCGAATTGCATATAAATACAAGAGATGCGTGATGGCGTTAACAATGTGTACGCTCGATAACGTAAACAGAAAGCGACAAATGCGCCCTGATTAAAAGATTTTAATGTCTCTGCTCATTGTGACTGTTCGAAAACCGCTTGGATAACTAGCAGCATAATCCTAAAGTGATTTCCCAAGTGCTTTGTCCCTGAGGCATGACCATGGATTTGTGATCACAAATGTCCTACACATTCATAATTTTAAGATTACTGAATTTGTAGTTAAAAAATTTACTAAAAAAAAAAACAAAAGTTTTCAATAAAGCCGTTGCTACTATTAGATAATGCACTACGCCATCCTCCAGAGCGACAACTGAAGAGGAGGGGTTTTGGAACAATCTGTTTTGTACCAATGATCAAGACGAAGATGATGTTCCCCTGGGGGTAATTAGGGAAATATTGCGATACAATGTTGATGTTATTGTCGGTGCTTCATTGGATGTTGTTGAATTATGAAAAATAGTGGATCTCAACGTTGTTGTACTCCTGCTGACATTGAATTATGGAACGAAGCCGAGCAGATGAATGATGTTAATAAAGAGGAAGGTACAGACAGCGAGGACGATAAAGACGTTTCCATTGAAGTTAGAAGTATAGCGACAAGTTATGTAAGCTTTAACGAAGCTTTAAATTAGACTGAAAGAAAACAAGGATCATACACGAATATTTTAGTTCTTCGTAAATTGCGGACGCAGACACTGAAAGACAATGTTAAACGGCAATTTACGCAGACTAAAATTTAAGATTATTTTTCTTCTGATTAAAAATAGCTTATCACTGTTAGGATATTTGTTTATTTCCTTATATATACGTGTTAAACGTTTCTTGAATAAACCGTTTATTATTTAAATCTCATTCATTAATGTAAACATTTCGCTAATATGCACCACACATGGCTTGAACTGGTTTACATTATCGAGCGTCTGCTGTGTTAAGAAAGTATGGAAATTCTTTGACAGAGTTTTGACATTTTTTCAGCGACCTTTGTGTTGAAAATCCATTATCGTTGCAGATCATTTTAAAAATCACAAGGATCTGCATTCATATCTCTATCTCGATTATTAAGTCTATACAAAAATTACTAGTCCATGGCCCTTACATGCGTGCAGTTTTTTACATCCTAAAAAAGCGCCGGGATTCCAGAAAGCTTCTTAAGCGCTCTTGATAATTTCGGACTGTTTTCGCTTTTCAATAAAACAGATTTTGAAATATCTAGAACCTTTTCTAAATCTAAAAAGTCGTAGAAGAATTTTGAGACATTTTGACCGCTTCTTGAAGCTTTCTGACAGTGCCCGAGTGGTTTGGTTATTTTTGAAAGTGGTTGGTGTTTCGCGTTAGTATAGAAATTATTTTAGATCAAATTTGACAATCATCTAGAGGATATTGGGAAAAACCTTCCTAAAGGTTACTGAGAAATCTGTTAAAATGTTTTCGTTTCAAATCTAAGTGAGGCCCGGAAATAATGACTATCAAAAGACTATGAATTTTGAGAGAATCCAAAGTATACTTGAGATTTTTTGCAAATATTTGAATTTTTAATGAAGTTGTGTAAGAGCTTTAGAACGACACTTCTAATTCGCCTGCGAAAGTATGTAACTATGCAGGTCCGTTGTAAATCGTTACACTATAGATTTAATAATTTTCACCACCCTCCTTTTATGAACTGCAAATTACTTTTTAAAGGTGGAAATTTCGTAATTTTTGAATTATGATGTTTCATAAAAGCTCTAAACTAGGCAGCGCAGAGAACACCCTACGGCACTTCAGCTCTATTACGAAGGCCATCGAGTTGGTCAGCAACTGTTCTAAATTGTGATGTAGGAGGATCTGACGGACCTTTGTTACTTTCTGTAAGTTATACACGAAATTTTCTAGAATTTTTTTAAATTCGTAGAATTGAGAAATTGCCAAGGATATTGTAGGAGTTTGCGAGACATTTCGCGATTGTAAATAAGATTGCCGAACACTTTTCGGTGTTTTCGAACACGAAACTCAAATATGAATGCTCCCTACTGCTTCACTGCAGTGATCAAAGAAAATTTCACTGCCAACCATTAATTAATAAGCCATTAGTGAAAACTTAGTTGGAATTTTTCGAACTGGAATATTATAAACGTATAAATCGCTTTGTTCTTTTTGTTCAACCACAGTTTAGATCTTATCACCTACAATTTAATGGAATGAAACTACAAAGCTAAGGTTAATGATTTTTCAAGATTGACATAAAAACGAATTTGCGTTCCACGTATTATTACAATTGTGATTAGTGAATTTCCATTGTTGCTATTGATGTAGCCATGCTATCAACTTCCTTTGAGGGCAAATTCCCATCGGAGCTGTAGGGCACCAATAAAATATTCTTTCAATAAAGTCTATTGAGAAAAGACTAAGGAAATTGCCAAGGGTTTTAAATCCAAATCCGATCTCCTTTTGCCAAAGGGAAACGTAATATTTTGACCGCTCTGGTTCCGTGCATACAAACATGCCCATCGATCTGCGACTCCCTGAGGGTTGGGCCATGGGGGCCGAGCCATCTTTACATCCCTGATGAGCGGCACATGCAGGTGATATGTTACACAAAGCCAAATCAACAAACCCCGAGATTTGTTTATCGAATTTCACTTCAGGAATAGTTCGTCGATTCGAACTGAAATACCGCATCAAAACTGACTGTTGGAAAAGCTGAAGGAAAATCGAGAATTAATTAGTTTAAGAAACGCAGTAGATAGTATGAAGCCGAAGAGAACAAATGCAATAAAAAGGGCTTTGCTTCATTCCTTTGGCAACGGTAAAACAATTTTACAACCGACGGTCTCTTTTAAAATTTATAGGCACGAATAGTCTCGGACTTACCAGGGATGGAACTTCTTTGTCTAATTGAAATAAAGACGAGCTCTTGCCTGAAGGGAAGGTTCAAGTACATTTACGGCGACTTTAGTATGTGCCTTGAAGTTTGAACAAGATAACATTATTTGGCTCAAACGTGATGACCATATTTTGCTGCTTGAATAGAGCAATTACATTGTAAATGTATGATTTTAGGTGAAAAATAAGGTTTTGTTACTATCACGTCACGTACTCCTGGACTACCGAATTTTTTTTTTTTTTTTTGTTGAGACGAAGCTCGGATAATGCCTCCGATGTTGGAAGTATAGTAACGTTTCTTCGGAATCCAAAAGCATTCGCAAATTGAAACAGACCCAAAGCAAACTCGACAGCACTTGGGGAATCCCCAAATCTTGATATAAATTTTGTTATTGAATCAAAAACTAAATATCTTGGGAGGCCCTTCAAGTCCTTGGCAAACCGCCCAAAATATTTAAGTTCCAACATTTAAAATTACATTTTACTAAATAAATGACGAAAAAAATATCAAAAAGTTTTGGGAAAAATAATTTCCTAAAGTTGTAATGATTTGTCATCAAAGCTTTCGAAGCCAATTGGAAACTCGGAAAGTAAGATAAAAGCTTATGCACAACCGAAGTTGGCCTCAGTGAATGAAGTTCATTTGAGGAAATTTTTGGAAAATCTTTATGGAATCCAGAAAAAGTTTCTTGTAATTTCGTTGTTGTAGAAAATTGAAACATCCATTGAGGATATTTGAAGAAAACGGAGAGAGGGAAAGTGATTACATTAAAGAGAACACAATTCAAAATGACAGATGGTAAAAATAAAACTCGGAGAGGAAAATAGGTTTATATATTATTATATATCAAACATAGGGCGAGAAAAGTTCGTACAAAGAAACATTCAGAGAGATAGAATGAGAGAGAAGGAAGAAAATGAACAAAAATCCAGGGAGAAAAAAATATAGAGATACAGGAAACGTGATTACGGGAACAGTTAATTCAAGAAAAATTTGACTTTAAATTATTCAATGGAAGGTCCAGATGGTAAGCTGCCGCCATCATTATTCAAGCAAAAACTATGCCATACTGAGATAGGCATCATTTTTATCGCCATATTTTGCAAACGAGTAAATCGTGTAACATGTGGAGATAAATTGCAAATAATTGAGAATTTAAAAAAAGTGCAAAGAAAGAAATTATTTCACAATTTCAATCATAAGGAATTGCAGCGTAATTTCACATTTCTCACGTTAGACAGCCAGATAATTTTAAGTTATAAAATATAAAAAAACTGGCTGTGAGATAGAAGAGAGGATAACGAAAAGGAAGAAGGAAATCACAGATCTAAGATAGTTTAGCGGACGAAAACCATTCACAGAAAAAAACACCGAGAGAAAGAAAGAGGAGGAACGGAATGAGACGCAGGAAACTTGAGAGAAGGAGCAAAATTCATCGACATAAAAAAATTAAGGGCACAATTGTAAGAGCAGAAGATAATTGTCGGTATGAGCAAAACTCGAAAACCTACAAAAGTTTTTCGAAGGTGCCAAAACGTAACAGATCAAAAACGTTAAAAGCTCGCACAAACTATGACTCATTAAAGAAGATGTAAGAGATCTTGGAGAGCTTTGACGGTAATGTGCGACAAAACCGGTCTTTTTCTGCCTTTCCAACAGCCGGCTTTTCTGCAGATTAGTCCTTCTCGGCTTTTCTTGACTTATTCGAGTGAATTGGCAACGCAACACTGTATTCTCCGAAAAAGCGAACAGTTTCGGAAATTCTACTTAAAATGCCTCAACTAGTTTTGAAATTTACTTACCCAGCAACAACAACTAAACTATGCAATTTTGAATCTTTAATCAGCTCTAAGGAGGTAGTTCCAGAGGAAATCACTTCACTAACCTCTTAACGGATTAAGTGTTGTTAAAAATTCATGGAGATTTAAGCAAAGTTTGGCAATTTGCACAACAAATTTGTTAAGTTTTGTAGCAAATATAATGCCGAATAAATAGAAATTTTGCAGGAAATCGTGAGTTTTAACTCCCAAAGTTCGAATTCGCTTTCCACACTGCAAGTATTAATTTGAGGTTGACACAGAATGTACCTACTGTGGACGAACGTTCGTATGGGTCGGCCATTTATAAAGCGAATAAAGAGTTATGGCCAATAAACCCGCAACCAGGCACCGTATAAATCCAGGAAGAAAAATTATTCGGGATCTTGATTGATATTGCATGACAGTGACGGTGGACAAATGACATCAATATGTCCCCTAATAAATGTCGATGGACGGTGGAAAGCCACTCTATTATTGGGTAATATGCGTCAATGCTCCAATATGATTCAACGAATGTTCTACATGAGGTTGGCAGGGAGTGAATATCTCCAGGCCAAAGCCAATTTAAAGGGTGTTTTGTGGAATCCGCCCAGGTTACATGTCGATAGGAGATTTATCGGCCTGTTTTTATTAGGCCATAATCCCTCTAAGTATGATTAACATTTTTTTTTTTTTACTTTCATTCGTAAAATCGAAACGCACATAAATGTGTAAGATAATAATGTGTCGGTAACTTACCCGAGTTTTCTCGTAACTTAGGCAAGAAGTGATTCCAGAAGGCGCATGCTTGTGCCCTTGGTCCCCTGCCTATGCCGTTTTTCTCGGCATTGAATATGAAATACTGGGGTTGCTCCTTGGTGTATAAAGGCCAGTTTACATCATCAGTAACAGGTTTTCTGAAATAAAAAGTTTATGGTCTTGAGGTGTTCTACGGAGCATTTCGTAAAAGTTCGACGCGAACTTTAGGAGATATTGCTCCATCAATCATTGTATCTCCGTATCTAAGAAACTAAAAGAGAAATTGCACTTCATTTCGATCTGGGCCTAAAAGCTCAACGAGCCGACTACCGTGAGGTAGTTTCTTCCGGCATTTTACTCCACAATTTCCCGAGATATATCCCCTCAAAGGTCCTTTGTATGCTAATGCCCCAATTGGCATTTTGGAGATTGAGTACTTGTAAAATCACTTTGTATCTCAGAAACTAACAGATATATTCTAGTACTAACTACTTTTTTCACGTTAAATTCTAATTCTCGAGTGGCTACATAACCATCTTATACGTATCGAAGGAAATAACTTTGAGGTAGTTAGGTGGAGTAGATGCTGAAGCGTCCCGATAACGATAATTCGAGTCTTGTATAAATTTATTACTTATGTAAATTCAAATTCTATAAAAACTTCTGGTACGAGAAAATGCAATAGCGAAAAGTTTGAAAGGGAAAAGAACATCAAAAAACATATTTGGGCAAGCTTTATGATTATATAAAGGGATTGGAATAGGTCGAGGTAAAAAGTTTTCTGATTATAAAAGACCTGTCTTTCTTATAAGGCCAACGTGACGGTCTTGTATTCCCATTTTGTCCACCGTAAAGTTTTAATTGTGCAAGATCCGCTTTTAGGAGCTGACAAAATATGTATATGCAAAATGACAAGTTTAAGGTATTTTTTGGAAGTTTGAATTTTTTTTTTGTTGAAAAAACCTACATTGCAAAATATTTTCAACTTGATCGAATTCCGGTTAGACCGGAAATCGACCCTTACTTCACTTCTTTTAAGGAAGATCGCGGTTTTTTAGGGAAAATTAGTTTTTTGCTGAAAATACATATAAGTTTCACGACGCAACGCAGTACCGATTCGCAACTATTTCTCATTTACTTCGATCTTTGCGACTTTTTAGACACTTGTAGAACTTTACCAAAATTCAATTATTTACAAAACTATGTGACATAAATGGCTAAGGTAAATTTTAAATCACTGGAACATTAATACGTCTCTATAGATAATTACAAAAATAAGGGAAATATTTGAAAAACTTTAAAAAAAACTATCGAAATTAAAAATATTTAAATTCAAAAAAGGCATTTTTTCGAATACAGTTAATTTTCCATCATTCGATTGATAGGAAAAAATCATACGTCATCAAAAACTAATACTTTTCGAGCAAATACGAAAAACTCTGAACTACTTTATACTGCGTAGGTAATTGATACATCGTGCACATTTACACGATCAGGCTGCTTTGTGTTTATTTTTGTTTAAAAAAGTGTTAATTTTCAAGTAATTTAAGGCTTATTTCGCTGATTTATGTCAAGTAGCTTGGTAAATAATTGAGTTTTAGCAAAGCTTTACAAATTTCCATAAATCAAAAACAGTTGAAAATCGGTACTATGTTGTACTGTGAAAGTCATGTTTATTTTCAACAGAAAACTAATTTCCGCTAGAAAACTGCCATGTTCCGTTCAAAAAAAATGAAGGAAGGAGCAGTTCCTGGAGTAAGAGGAAGTCACACCGGATTGAAAATATTTTTAAAATGTCAGGTTTTGTCCACCAAACAAAAATAAAAACTTCAAAAATACGTTAAACTTTAGATTTTCCATATGCAAATTATGTCAGCTCCCAAACACAAACCCTGTATAATCACGTTACGCGCACATCAGTGCAAAAAACAAAGAAAATCGTCGAGAAATTACTATTTTGAGCAACTAGTACTACTGAGCAAACATTTGTAAGTTACACAAAATTGTCCTTTTCCCAACTGGTTACATAACTAGTCATTATGTAACATTAAAATGCTAATAAGTTGAGCTGAAATTGCTAGGTAATCTACTCGGAAGTCCAACAAGAATGGGTCTTACTGGTGTTTAAGGATTTGTTGTCCATGCTGATTCTTATTGCAGCCTTCTCTTCTAACACGGGATAATTTGAGCTAAGTGTCCACTAGGAATTCGGCAGTTACAAGGAATTTGATGAAGTAGCTAATTCGGCGATTTGTTTCATCGGAGGACTCACTTATCCCCTCAAATCCGCACAGCTACCTAATACTGTTCCTCTCTATGGCCCCATGAATTTACAAATCAATTTTAGCAATGCAAACAGCTTTGCGTTCAAAGTTTACCAACAAGAGTAAGTTCTATCCGGATGCTACGAGGGCACATGTTTACTCAGCGAATTATGTATGCGTCCCGGTGATGCCAGACGTTGGTAAAGACTTACTAAACTCTTCTTTCCTTTATTCTATTATGTGAAGATAACCCAATCTCTTATTATTGCCTGCTTTGTTTAATTGAAGCCCGGGAGACGCTCCGCTTGACACAACCCGGAAATTTAAATTGGACTTGGCCAAATAAACTTGTAACGAACGAGACTGGTTTCTCATTTGATTAAGAATTAATTGGGAAGTTCAAAATTTAATTCTTAACTTTTTAAGTGATTATCTATTCCTCGGTGAATAATCTTGCTGCATAGCCAGCGAACAAATATTAATCTAAAGTTTCCGTCAAGTGCTTTGTGGCTTTGAGTTTAAGTTGTCGAAGCAAGGTGGGGGTTTATTAATACGCGGGAAATTGCTTCAATGCCCATAAAGGCGTTACTCAATACCCTCGGATTAAGTTTGGACAAACTTCTTCCATTCGGGCTTAATCGAGTGAAAATTGGAAGAAGGGAGCACTCACCCTGTGGCAGCAAACCTGGAGAAGGCCTGCATGATCTTCAGACTTAAGTCCCGTTCCCTCGAGTTGAACTGAAGAGACATGTTCATGGGATGTCCGAAAACGTACTCGATCTCGTCCCCATGCATTACCCCCATCCACTCGCCCCACAATGACGTACTCGTCCTCTGGAATAATACATAACATAAAAAGTATAGTTCCTTACATCTATAGTAAAATGGAAAATTCAATTATACCCCGCCCTAATCCGACTGCAGCTCTCGGCAAAACCACATCCAGGATTACTCAGAGATTTTACAAGTACCCATCTGGCACTTAAGGCGGCTTTACAATACATTAGAGCGAAATCTTGTCGCATAACGACACGCTCCTCCACCCAAGTTCGCAATTCCTGAAGCGTTTCCGCAAGTGTTTCTTGTCTGGTTTAATTATTTGAGATCTTAAGTTGCATTGTTTCAAATTTTAATATAGGGCAAGGTGTGAAGGGGGCTTATTATATACGAGGAACGGTAAAAACCTCGCGATTCTCACGTGAAATTTATACGAGGAACTATGACTAATAAAAAGAAAAATCTGCCCGTGTGGGTCTCTGAGTGTTCATCTTCTAGTCGTTACTCATTTGTCCTATACGTAACGTCCAGGGTGTCATGTTTGAGTACCTTCGAAGCTTACACACTAAAACTAACGAGTGTCCACTCAGACCCACCCATTAAATTCAGTGATTGCCATATGCAGAAGGACTGAAATGTAAATTATCAAAAAATTTCATTGCACTTTTGAAAATTAATTACACAGCTTAAAGCTGTTTCATTTCCATATTAAGGAAAATTGCGCTAGAGATCGATGATTGGCAACTTCCATTCATGTTGGTGGACGGATCAAGATTGGACCTCTCCTGGACGCAAGGAGTGGAAATAAAGACCAAATTATAGGGGACCGAAACATTCAAATTGTAATGGATCATGAGTCTTAGTCTGGTTAGATTGATTTCCTGGAAGTAGATGGACGTTCCTGTTTGCTGAATAAAATGAGGCAATTGAATTTTTTGGTATCCTCGAGAAAGTTGACCATAGAGTCAACCTTGTATGCACGAGTTAGGGACAACCACAGCATACGGTTTTTCAAATGAGAGGATCTAGTTCAATTTAATTTTTTTTCTCGAAATATAGTTTGTTCATTTCGTATGAGAAATTCGTATGTTCGAATGAAATAAATTAAACTTTTAACATGCGCTAATTCTAAAATTGGGTTTTCGCAGATATAATTTTCTAAGATACAATAATTACTTTAGCATTTTACAGTGCGTTAATTTAAAAACGAACAACCCTCTATATTTTGTCCTCGTCCTCGTCTTCAGATAAAACACGTAGATATATACAGAAACACGTCGATTTTATTTTCGAAAGGGAGCTTCTTTATGTCGTTTTTCTGTAAAATATCGTGCACCCCCTAGTGAGGGTGGAAGCAACCATTAAAATCTTAAATAGAAAAAGGGGTTCAGTTGGTTCTCATTTAAAAAGTTTTTCAGTTACCATTTCAAATGTACTTGTTTTTTTTGTCATTGAGAGATTTTTCGAAACATAATGTTCAAACCGTAAATAAACTTAAGAATAAACTATAGTGTAGAAAAAATGTTTATTGATGTATTAGGTATTCAAAATTGTGTTCATTATTTTGTGAATATTAATTGGGCCTGTTTTCAAATTGCACTCTAACATTAACAAAAACTTCTACTTGAATATCCCTAGGTGCAACTGTAATTCTTTCCTTCAATCCTTCCAAATCTTGATTTTTTTTTTAAATAAATTTAAAGTGTCCCCAGAGAAAAAAATTCAAAAGCGTTAAATCTGGAGATCGCGGTGGCCACTCAACTGGTCCTCTTCTACCAATTAATTTGCAACGAAATCGATCGTGTCACCACTCAGGAAGAAAACAATATCGTTGAGCTACATCTTGTTGAAAATGAAGAAGCTTTTGTTTAAAAAAGCTATTTCCCACGTTTAACTCGCGAAATTAAATTTTCAATAATAAATAGTAATTCAACAAAAAACTCAATATTTCATTGTCCGTTTTTAATTGAATTCTTACTGTTTTTTTCTACAAATAGAATATTCGAACAAATGCGTTTACAAATAAACGAATAAAAACTAAAATGATCATTTATAGTTTATAAAACTCAGCTTCAATAGTTGGAAGAATTAAAGAGAAGAATTACAGCTACGTGTAGGGAAATTGAGGAAGAAGTTTCTGTGAATGTTAGAGTGATTGAAGCACATAGTATGCACATAGTGGAGAGTGAAAACAGACTTTATTGGTGTTTTGAAGGTAATGGATAGCATTTTCGAGACTTAAAATATTAACAAACAGTATTTCCATCATACAATTGATACCAAGCTTTGATTGGAATATGATTTTTTTAAAAGCTCCCAATGAAAAAAACAGGTATATTTGGCAATGTAATCGAAACAACTTTCAAACGAGGTATAACGCAACCTTCTTCGCCATTTAAGATTTTAGTGGTTGTTTTCACCCCCGTTGGACGGTACGTGCAATTTAATAGAAAACCGATTTAAAGAAAGTTCTCCTTGCAAACAAAATAAATGTGTTTTTGCATATTTACATATTTTCTATAGGGGCTGAAACATCGAAGATGGTTCATTTTCAAGTTGACACACTGTATATTCTTCTCGACTCAATAGTTACAATAATAATATTTGTTTGCGAATATCTTTCATTTGCGTATAACAGCAGACATGTTGATTTTATTTCCTTTCATTGAAAGAAGAAAAATATTATCCGTTCTTATGTTTCGGGCGTTTGATTGATATCTCGGTTCAGCTATCGGTCATGTAATTTTATATTTCCTAACTGCATGCGGGTTGAATCTTCCTGCCCTCCCCCGTCTAAAACCAAACCATGCACATCAATTTAGTATGAAAATTTCCGATAAACATAGCTTCTCCCGAACCTTTAGGCTCTCATTTCGTTCCCATTTTTTTTTTCTGTTTTTCCCATAATCCATCAATTCGATATAATCAAAATTAATATCATCACTAACTACATGATAGTCTTTTCTAGCGAACAATATCGAAAATGCAGTTTAAACCTGAAATTTATTGAAATTCACAATAATACCACCTCTAATTTTTAATTATATTCCCAGTTCGGTAACATTGAGTTTAGCTCGAGCGTTATTTCCTATTCATGTCGGATAATTAAATGTACATGAAGCAATTTCAACTAACAAGTATATCGCATGCCTGCAAGTAATTTTTCACTAATGTGTTTGAGTTAGATACAGTTATCCTTGTTATGATATGCCCGGTAGTACTAGTATTTATCTACTTTTTTAGTGCCGAATAAAGCTGTGAGAAAGTTTATTCAACAATTACTATGATAATGCTTTTCCTTTTATCCGGGCCTTTGAGGGATCAAAGGAGTATCAACTACTAAATCAAGGGGCAAAACAACCCAGATTTAAGCAATTCTAATATATACCGCCGTCAATATAAGGGTCTTTGCACGCACATACTCCTGCCAATAAAAATATTTCCTCCTTAACTCAGTCACGAAACTTCCAAGATATGTAAATCCCTGCTTTAGCTAATTAACCAGGTATTTCACAGTGTTTCCTTTAATTAACTCGTTCCTCTTAAGCTACGGTTTCTCAGGAAAGCGGTGCCGTAATGTAGCGGCCGTAATATGACGGAAATAATAGTTTCTAATAACGGTGTTGTCTACTTCTACGTAAAAAATTGTATTAACTGCAATCGTATATTACGGTACTTGTTTCGTAGATTTTCTTAACCGTGAAACCTCGTAGCACTGTGGATCACTGAAATTTTATGATACGTCCAGGGGCTCGCGTTGACAAAAAATATGAATAGAATGGACTTTTGATGCCATTTACTTCCAGCAGATCTAATGCACTTTTTACCGGGTTTGTGTAATTAGAAAAGTGATCGAGGTAATTTTCATTTGGCTAGCAAATTGGAAAAGTTTTCTAATTTAGAATTAAACCTGGACTGTTATTCAAAAGCGACAAAAATAGTTTCGAATTAATAGGTGAGCAATAGCATATTTTGAGGAAATTTTTCCATTTCTTATTAGCATACCGTCGTTTGAATATAGCTCGTGCTGACTAAGGTAAATTGTAATAAAAAAAGCTATTAAAAGGTACAATAAAATGCCGTTTCACGATTTCTGTAAAGGGGATTTAACCCCCCCCCCCCTAACCCTATAGAATTCTTGTATTTAATTATTAAAAACACATACAATACCTCACTTAAATATAGACGAGTATTCATATTTTACCCATTTATTGTCAACCAAGAGCAATGATCCTGAATTTTTTAGTGTGCACTAGCAAGTTTAGAATGCTCTACTCTACAATACGTCCATACGGAAATGCTCAATTACCTAGGGAAACTTTGGAAAAATCTCCCACAACAAAATGACCCTTACTATGGGAAAAAAAAACATTCAATCGCGTTTATAACTCCTAATGAACTCAAAAATTAATGCAGTTTTTGAATTATCTGTTCAGTTTCAAAGTTAACGTGTAGAAGTGAGATTTCACACGTTCACTGATTTTTCTGTTAATTTATCCCGTTATCTGCTATATTTTCAAGTTATTAAAAAAAGTAAAATTTTGAGGGGCTGTCTATATAGGGTGTCTCTAAAAGGTACGAAAAAAGAGCTACCATAAATTCCTGAGCCTAAAATATGATGATCTAATCCAACTTAACTTAGTCCAAAAGTGCGTGATTTCGGAGATACAGAGTGTCAAAAGTTCAATTCACAAATGGTTGCCCAAATCAACTCTTACCAGGTATACCTTTTTTGGGTAAAGGACGTTGGAGAATAAGAAATTTTGCTGAGAAGTAAAATACAGTGTGGCTCAAAAGAGTCATTTCGTTTTAAATGTGTGCAAAGCACCGCGGGTGGCGCCCCCTACATTTTACAATGAAAATGAAAGCAGATTTCAATTTGTCCCCCCAGCTGAATATTGTGATAACGAACCAGTTATTAAAAAAAAAATTATGAAAAATTGAAACCAAACTTAACTTTTGTCACTATGTACCTCCGAAATCATCCACTTTTGGACTAAGTTAAGTTGGGTTACATCGTCACGTTTTATTCTCACTAATTCGTAATAGCTTTTTTCCGCACCTTTCAGTGACACCTTGTATGATAATACATCACCATGAATCGATGTACAGGATGCGACGTGGAACCAAGTGTTTTTAGAACGACTAGTCCTCGACCGTTTACAATGGAAAGGTTGTGCTTTGTAGGCATTTCATTCTTTGCCTCATGGCACTTTATTATGATTTTTCAATTGCCACCATGGAGCCGTCGTGGACGTTAGAATATTCGTTTATGATTGTTTTGTTAGGAATGGTGAGTGCAGGTTTGCTGACACTTTACGGCCTCTTCGGACGCCTGACCTCTTCTTATGTGATTTATTTTCATCGGGTTATCTGAAGGCACGTGCATAAGAGGCTAAGCCTCATACAATAGAAGAATTAAAAGAGGCAATCCGACATCAAAGCACCGACATCGATGCAGTCTTGCTGGGATGTCTTCGACGTTGCGCTAACAAGAATGAAATGCACATATCAGCCTAATTTTCTGTTCATAATTATAAAATGCTGTGTTTTCCACCGCGATGTTATATATAAAAAAACAAATTACATATCAAGTCCTAACGATGCTATGATTATTTCCAAAACACTCGATTCCCATGCCGCAACCTATATTTTTGACCAAGAAATATGTTATTAGGCGTTGATCGCTCACCCTTGTGTTAATCAATTGCACCCACCGGGATAGCTGCAGAGCAAATTCGCTTATAAATTTCCATTTTTAAATTATGCTACCTACTTCATAAGCATTGTACTTACGTCTGCGTAAACGCCAAAATTCCGAGCTTAAACTATTCCTCGCAGAAAACAAATTTTTCATTTTATTAAAAAATGGGAAAAAGTACCCAAAAAACCATAGAAACAGGTCAGGTGGAATAGCCAAGCAAATCTGTATTTAGAGAGAAGACATTTGTAAATATACACGAAAACTGTGGGTCAAAATCAAATCTCTTCCGTTTACCAAGCCGAAGATTAAAAGCTTTTTCGACGTCAATATAATTTTCTGTATCGTTAATAATTCATCCAACAATGGCTGTTACACGTTTACTTGACAGCTGAGGCGAAAGATTCTTTGTATGGGATTTTCTAAAGCTGTTTTTCAGCTTATGGGATTTTCTATGGGCAATAAAGTTGTTTACTCGTCGCTTATTTGTTGGACTAGAGGTGTATACGAAAATGAAAGAAAATGATTGTGCTAGAAAATATGGCCCGGTCGTGAGCGAACTATCTATACACAAAAATTAAAATTGATAGCTAATCTGAAGTTTAACGCTGCGTTATTCTTTCGAAAACTTCAAGTAACCGGCTTATTATTGGAGAGATTTATATATAGAACGCCAAAACACATTTTATGCCAATTCCAAATACTGCTCGTAAATATAATAAAGCTGCCCTAAAATAGAAAATTTCAACCAAAATCGACCAATTACAGCTGAAATTGACTGCAAGAACGTTCGAGAGCTTGTTAAAAATTAGTCCGGCCGAACAAGGAAACTTTTTAACAACTTTAGCGGGAAATGGAAAAATCATGGACAGAGATTAACGGGCACGTCTAGTTCAGGTTTTCCATCGCAACAAAAGCGAAGTTCAATAAAGATCACGTTGTTTCTGAAGCTCGCCAAAGTCAAATGTCAAATTTAAAAGTTTGGCTTTACAAATTTTGGTTTTTAGTCTTAAGATTCACACCATGTCCGACTTAGACGGCGAACGATAGGAAGGATTAATAATAAGATCAGAGAGATCCCGCTTAAAAGATCGATGTTGCCCTTCCTATTTAGGGCACTTCCGGTTGGTTTAGAAAAGAATAAAATAGAATTAGATATTCCCACCATCTAGCGATGAAGGAATTTTCTTCTATGATGATTATGTTGAACGTTCCAATGATCTGATTTCACAATAAATTTGATCAGGTTGCCATTATCTACGTTACTCATCAAGTTCTTCCAAAAAACTGCGTCGTAAGTAACTATTGCACTTCAAAATTTGAAATTTCAAGTATTAGTATTTGTCAATTCATCGAACTAAATTCGGGTGCAAGTTTTTCAGAAAATTTCGCTCTTTGTTCATTGTTCACTCTTCAAGCCACTCCTTGCGTCCTTAAGAATCGATAAAATTGAATTGACGAAGTTAGGAATAGACCTTCTTTATTCTAACTACATGGCGTTATATTCTTTTTCAGCATTTCTATAGCAATTATGCTCCTAGGCAAGCTAAGAATACTTTGGCGTGCTATTTGCCAAATTGCTAAAGTGCTTGTAACTCTAGCAGGTGTTTGAATGTATCCGGGGGATCCGTTTCTAATTCAATAAGAACTTTATGTCCCATTTCCCGTTAGTTTAGCTAATGTAACCAACTACCAGTTATTTAGTTTTCATCAGATCATACTGCATTCTGATGGAACACATATCTCAGTATAGACCTGGAAGAGCGTTCTTAACGGACGGCAGCAGTTAAAAATCCCTGGCGGATGCCGACCGCTGATGCTATTGAGGATACGAAAAAAGTCTCAGATGATTTCCTATTAAACCGTATATATTTTTATTAAAGCAGACATAAGCTGAATCGGAAATGCCTCCTAGTGGCTTCTCTGGAACTCTAAAATTTTGCACTTTAGCAAATCGCATATTGATTTTTATTTACTTTTTTCACGTGATAATCAAAATTCTTCCCGAATGCACTTTCCATCTAGACACTTTAACGTTAAGTTGGTTAAGGTTTATTGAACTCTACGCATATCATTCAAATTACATGAATTATGAACCGCGGCAGCGTCTCAGTATGCAAATTTCAACTCTGGGTGTTACTTTATTTTCATAAACATCGAAATAATTGAATTTTCGGTGGGTATCAGAAGAAGTTACTAAAAATATAGGATTTCAGACGCAAAACGTGTCCTAGTGCTTGAAGAGGCGGTGTAGAACGGTGAGATATGAGATACCGGGAAAATTACGTAATGAGATTTATTAAAAGGAATTCATAATTTTCATTTGCAACATCGAAAATCTGCTAATTAAAAAAAATCTAATTTAGAGTTTTCAACGTCATTTCAATTTCATTATGCTTTTTCTTCTTGCCCAACAGTTGAAACTAAATTTTGCCTCTAAGGCAGATGCCTATTCGCCTTACTTGAATTAGTAATGCGGTGTTGGAAACTTGTGACAACGGTCACTCTCTCATGGGAAGATTTGGAGAAACGCTACGTTGAGGTTACAATACTTCTTAAAACAACACTTCCCTCGCAAAAGCCTAGTTATCCGCTTGACCATCTATTTTAAATTGAGAGCTCACGATAAAAGGCCTGATTCTATGTGTTAAGACAGTTAAATGTCTATCTTAATAACTTAATAAAGGACAAAATTAATCCACAGCCCCATCTCAAAGCCAGGGTCATCTTTGCCTAATCGATTTTAATCAAACTAATTAGGTTGTGGGATCGGGCTAAGTTGGAAGCTCGAAGCTAGGGACCGCACGAACTCTTCGCAAGTCGAAAATCTGATGTTTGACCACCCAAGTTAACGTTGATTTAAAGTGCAAAGTTAATTTCTTTGTTAGAAGTTTCCATGGAGCTTTAAGAGCACGATAAATCTTCCTACATCCTCTTGGAAAATTGAAACGTTCTCTCCTGTAGGTACCTATGTCGTCTCTAATAATAGTTTTATTTCCAGCTGTCAGCCATGTTTATTTATGGCCAACTTAAAGTCCGATCAGTGGCAGAACACATGATTTATTGTTTGGTCGTTCTATCACCAGATGCTCCGGATATTATTTATTTCAGGGGAGCAATCGTAACTTTGGCGCGAGCCCTGGAGAAACGAAACTTCTGAAATAACGCTCTCCAACTTTAAAAGTATGGAATAATCGTCCAAGTTTTGATATAGGTTTGCTCTGAGGCAATTTTTTTCCTGCTAGAATGAGACGAAACCCCAGTTACAATAGTGGCTTTGAGAACGTTTCTCATATATGTAGGAACAAACAGGGAATTTACGGGAACGCAACAAGAATATTTGGGAAATATTTTACTTATTTTCTTATCATCGAATTTGCATATGAGGGCGATGCAGCTGTTTCAAGATAAAGAAAAGTGCAATATTGCAGCGGCGTCTTTATTGCTATGAAAATCACCTTCAATATAGGACAGATACAGGGAAAAAGCTAAAAATAATTACATTGTAAAATTCTTGATAATTTCGTATTCCAAGATTCGCACTGGTGGATTGCATTTGCAGGAGGCTCCCTCGCTTCTCCCCATTCATTTCATTACACCGTTATCTACTTTTTTACATTATACATAGAAGACCAAAAGTTTTGCATAATTCGTTAAAAATTAAAAGAAATATTTTCCATGAAAATGCGCAAACACGTTAAATGTGGTTTTTTGTTGTGCATTTTTTGTCGTAACATGCTTGCGTATAGAGTTACCCATGTGGTAGATCAATGTACTTTTTCGTTTTTTTTTTTTTATGAAACTAGGTATATTATGGCCTTTTTGAGTTCTTTGAGAAATCCTAACTACATCTCGTGTAACATGCCCATGTCTAATTTCAGCAGTTATTGAAATATTTGCGTAATACGGCTGTTAGACAGGCCGGCCAGATCGCCTGATCTCGCCCCTATTGACTTTTTTTTATCGGGTTATCTGAAATGTAATAATAATAAACTCAACAATATAGAAGAGTTAAAAAATCAAATTTCTCACAAAGCTCAACAGATACATCCTTAGGTGATAAAAAAAAATTCTTGGAGAAATTTGAATTTCGGCTTACCCAGTGTCGGGTTGATTCGGTTGGGATCCGGTTAACGGGGTACAGTTCGAGCATTTAATACATTCGATTATAGGAGTTTATATATAAGTATTAATAGTCATATAAATAGTAACAATTCTATCGTTATTTCTATATTTAGTAAATTTGTTGAACTATCGAATTTAGACATGGGTGTGTTACATAAAATTTGTTCACGATTTCTCAAAGATCTTAAGAACGTCATAATAAATATGAGATTCCATAAGGAAAAAATGGAATACATGGGTAATTCTGTATAAAAGTGTGTTGCTCAAAAAATGCATAACAAAAAAAATATTTGAAGTGTTTCAGCATTTTCATGAAAAATATGTTCTTAAATTTTTAACCAATTTATGCCGGGCTTTTCGTCCCCCATGTATATTCCAATTCATAAGACATGCGACAAATTGATCTACAAGTGAAAGCGAGGAAGTCCTCAGATCCCTATCTCCAAAAAATCTGGGAAAACTCTTTATCTCTAAGCTCGACAAAACCTTAAGTTCCTTTCACAACCCATCTTGGATTAAGTGCATATTCAATCGTTTCTGATTTCCCACCGAGATTACAAGAAACTCGAGGGTCTTAACGATCTGGTGAAATTTATAATTAGTACTAGGTCAGTGGCTCTAAAAGAAAAAAAATTGGGAAACAAGTTAGAACAAGTAGAATGAATTCTGGTCAATCGAAACGTCATTGAGGAAGATCCGCAAGATCAGATCAGGTTAAATCGTTAGATCATTGGAGTCTCAAAGAAATCAAAAAAACATCAATTTTCATCATCGGCATAGAATTGTAGATACTATCGATACCGGTCATATTTTTCGATGAACAATCTTTGCTTAATGTATTATAGTAATGACAATATTGGTAATAGGCAAAACGAGCAACGAGTGAATATTAAAAAAAAAAATTCCTTCACCAGTATTTTTTAAAAATTAATCCACTATATCGACGGGATTAATAAAGAGTTAATATCCGTTTTGTAGCACAGAACTGCTAACCCGAACTAACCCGAACTGGAGTATTTGTGTTTGAATCGTACATATGTGTCTTGAAATGATAAGAAAGATATCTAAAGGTGCGTCTTTAACATTTCGAATCTTTGACTAGCCTGACTAGCTACTGCGACCGGAAGCTTCCGCTTGTTATAGCCTCCGTAATCCTGTAATATTCTTACCATTTTCGTTACCGTCACTTTCAATTTTGGAGCAAAAGTAGCACGATTAAACTGATAAACATAAAACTCATCAAGAAGTTCTTTTAAGACAGCACGCAACTACATAAAAATAACCAAACCCACAATCAAACCGGCACCCAAGGTGTTTGTTAAGAATCCTAATAAGGGTGCACAATAGGAAAAGGCATTTTCATGGGTGATCGCCAAGTCCTGAGAAGAGGAAACAACTAGTCACGCATAACTCTCATTAATTTTGCCATTTGGCCCTTCTTCGCGATTTGTCCAACTGTGTCAGAGTCGACCTTGTTCCCATTTAGATAACATGCAATAGGTTCTCTATCAAGTGTTTACTTACATGGGTGAAGTAGTAATAATAGACCTTCATGCCCCTTTCAGCCGCCATTTCTGCAAATTCGTTCATGGGACACACGAAGAAGTAGTCCCCTACCACGTTGCCAACCATCTTCTGGTTCAGATACCCATCGTTTACGTGCTCCCAATCCGTATACTAAGGAGTTATGTTGTTAGATATATATGTACATTTATGTATATAGAAGGTGGTTATTTACTTGAAATACTATAGCATCTTTTTCTAACTGAGTGAAGTTCTTGAAGATGGTGTCCACGATATCGTGGTATTTTTCCCGTTGTAAGAAGCTGGGTCCATCCTTTTCAAAGAAGTCTATGAAGTCATAAAGAAGAAAGTACGTTCCTGAAACGACATTATTAAAATGAGGCTTTTCAAAGAAGCTCTGGCTACTAATTAAAGGGATTTTTGCTGAATTAGATCCATTTTTAATTCGAGTAGTCAACTTATATTTGAATGGAAATTTAAAACAGCCCTCGCAGAGGCAAACAGTCATAGCGGATTCAATTTTGGATTTCCCTATGGAAAGAAAATAAAATTAAAACCTCTCTCCTGTTCGTGATGTTGGGAATAATTTAAAGGTTGAGTTTCATAATACAATTTTGTATAAAAATCACTTCATTAGAGCTTTAATGGGCGTAGCATTAAACAATTGCCGTTATAAATTGGATTTTTAAATGATATTATTTAGCTTCATATTCGGGTCAGAAGGAACTTTATGCCACTTGCACTATTAGCAAATTCAATTAGTTTCGATCAACACAAGACTATATATATATAAACAGGTAGCACCAATCAAAGTGGAAACACAGGGATTGTGCAAGTGAGACAAGGACTGGGCAACGTTTAATACGCCTTCGACAAAGACCAACGGAGTGGGTTGAGAGACTAGCGATTAAAGTAGGCGGAGCGAGTCTGTCAAGCGTCTCCCCTTCGATATTTAGATTAGTATCGATTTCTCTACCTTTATGGCCATGCAAATTTTTAATATCAGAGAGAAAAGCAGCAATGTAAATAAAGAATTTAAAAATACGATTAATCCATACTAGAATTTATAATAGTAAAAATTCTGCAACGACGGGAGATCTGGTAGCTCTGGCCTGACTCCGCCCACTGGACGGGCCAGTCCAGACAACGCCTTCACTTCGATATTTAGATCGGTATGGATTTTACTGCCGTCGAGGTATGACATCTCATGATTAGCTTGAGAAATTGGACTCGTATAGATTGAGTTTAAGAAATTAACCAACCAGAAAATGCCTCACACATAACTTCGTCATTTAAAGATTTCTGCAGCATTCGAGAATCAAATATACATGCTTTTGTGATAAAAATTATAAGCATCTTACCAGAATGTTTATCCTTTGGTTGCCAATTCAGTTAGTTTGTTGCCTTGGAATTTATTTGATTTCTAACATGTGCATAAAATGAAATTTTCAATGCATTTTGTTTTCATCCAAAAGTAAGATGAGGTTGCATATAAGACAATTTGTATGAAAATAAATGGAGTGACATGCAAAAGGTATTTTACCGATGTGAATATTCCTGTTGCCACCCAACCTCCACTTGAATGACCTAAATCTTGTAATAATTCATCCACAATCGTAAGTTTTGCCACGACCTTTGAGCAATGTGAAATAGCATAAAAATCAGTGAAGTTTCAAATGTCTACAAGTATTTTAAAATTTTTATATAAAGGTAGATGCTTTTTTATTCAAATTTTTACAACTTTCTCCCATCAGTACGCTCCTGCTTATTGAATGTTGTGGTAAGTACATCACTGAGGATTTTAAGGGTTTAAGGTTCCAAGAACAAGAGTGGAGTGGCATGCCAGAGGTATTAAACCCATGTGAATATTTCATAAATTGCACAACTTTCCCTCATACGACACTCATTGTTTTAGTCCTTCATGGGCAAATAATAGATTTTAACGTGAATTTTTTATAGTGGCAAATGATATGAAAATTAGTGTCGTCGGAACTTTCTACCAAAATATTCACATTTTTGTACAGAAGTGGTTGGTCTCGTAAGCAAATTTTCCCAAGTTCTTCCCACAAGTAGGTTTCTCTTTACTGTATAATTTGGTAGTAACCTGACTCAATGTTCCATAAAGTCATGCTCAAGAAACTGGAATGGAATGGCATGCAGAAGGTATTAAACCCATGTCAACATTCTTGGTGCCGCACAACCTTCCCTTTTATGGCACTAATTTTTTAGTCCATTTTTAGTCATCACCATTGCGATTTTGGTGATGTGGATTGATATCACGATCAGTAGTGTCTTAAATTTGTACCACTGGTTTTCAATTTTTGAACAGAGGTAATTTGATAAGTACATAGCTGAGGGTTTCATTCAGCTACGTTCGAGATTTCGAATTTTTACAAACGAAGCCGGCATCAAGATCTTTAATTTCTTGAACTATTGGTACTTAATTAAGCAAAGAATGTTTGTAGCATCAATAAAGGTAATTAGAATTAAAGAAAAACCCTACCCTTTTCGGCTGGATAGAACCAGTGATCACTAACTCCACACAACGGAGTGCTCGGATTCTATGGAAATATTAAGCAGTAATTATTCAAAGCAAAACTGGAGTTAAACCTGCTGTTGCTCACATCGTTGAATTACTCTTCAGCGTGTAGCATGCTGTAATTTAGAGAACTGGCAATATTCCGTCTTTTTCGATACATGTTAACAGTTCACAGAATGGGTAACATGCTGTCCTTTTCGATTCACGAGGAGTTGTAACGAAATTTGTTTTAATCTGTTTTTATTCGAATAGCCTGTCTGTCCCCTAGGGTGTGATGTAATGTGTAATTTAAATTTTAATAATTTTATCGACCTTTTGGTTCATGCGCCAGCAATCCGGTCGGATCGCATCTCTCACCTATAAAAGAAACGTTTAACACCTCGATGATGAAAATCCACATTGTCGAACCGTTGGCGGCTCGAAAATTCTATTTACTAATTCTTTAGATAGATTCTGCAAGAATTCCGTCCCATATCGAAAATTTTCGATCAAGAATTTCGCTCAAGTTGTCTAGACACAAAGCTGAGTCGATGAGTAGAAAGGTAAATCTGCTGCAGGTATCAGAAACTCAAATGCTTCAGTCAATTCACACATTCATCCCCTCCGTCTCTAAAGGGCCACGCTTCTGACCTTTAAACAGTAGAATGAATAAGAAATAGGGAGAAATAGGTGAAATGGAATGACAAATTAAAGATTTAGTTCCAATTTAGAATCGTATTTATAACGTCAGTACTGTAACGAGTTCTTGAGAATCTTCACCCAACTGATTGTTATACAGTCATGAAAATTTCTGTTGCACTCTACATTAAAAGTCTCTCTAATCGAGTAATTTTCCCAAGAGTAGTAATTAAAATTCCGCCGGGGCTTAATGTATGTCATTTCGGATGCCTTTAATAATATACCGATAGTAGTGCTATGATATTAGCTCCTCCACTGTGCGTTTGTGAGATATGAAACTGACACTCGTCCATTCCACACACGACCTTAGTATGCATAATATCCAATACTCCATCCAAATCAATGGCAATACAATCAACATTATTGTGCGGCTAAACAATGCAATCGGGATTATTTAACCAGTTCTCTATTGGAAACACATTTTATGGATTTTGATAAATATGATGAGAAAGGTCGACGACAAAAATAGGTTCGCATTTGAATAAAATTGGACACGTCAGGGGGCCATTTGTTATGTTTCGTGATCTCGGCGAAATGCACGATTCATATTGTTGACTATTGTTAATCGGGTATTTGTCAGGGGATTCTTACCTTCGTCGATATAACCATTAAATCATTGATGTAAAATGTTCCTTCAATTAACCGATTTACAGGCAAATAAGCGTTCTTAGCAGTCCCTTCGCACGTCATTTGCAATAACCAGATTGCAATCAGCCAGAGAATGGTGTTGCTCCATTTACTTTTCCTGGTACATTTTGCTCGATTTTCTGGTCACGTCCCGCACACCACATAAAAAGTTATTGAAGTTATACACGGGGGCGACGAGTTATCAAAACATGTTTTGCAATTACTTTGTTGAAGCTGGATTTGTTTCTTTGTAGGCGTCGAAAGGGGGAGACAACAAATAAGAAGAATGAGGTTTTTGCCTCTCGAGAGTTTCCAGTTTGAATACCACCTAACCTTTTATGCAACAAAATTTAAAAGCAAATCCCTGTTTTCCACTGAACGGAGAGCTGTCGCAGTCGATTTGAAATAATTAACTAATTGACCCCCTCTTGATGGCGTGACTGCACTTTGAAGCATATAATCAAAATTTGCATGTCTAATGGCATCAGCGTGTTATCGCTGCAAGTACAACAAATTTAATCTAAAAACTGAATTATATCTGCTAAAATTCAAATGGAAAAAACTTTCAGCTTGTATAATTCAAAACCACAGGGAACAAATCCTATTTCCTTGTTCAGAATTTGCTTGCAAAATGTATGCGACATGAGTAAGTTCCTTCCTTGGGTTCGAAATAGGGAGGTATCGCATTTCTGGGCAAGGCTAAAGTGCAATATATGGACCTCAATTAAATCCGATTGCCCCAAATTAACGGCAAATTATTTATAATAATTAGCAAATAAATTTGGAAATTTTTCGGACCGAAATCGGGTTGCAACGGCAATGTCGTGTGACATTTGCGTATTGATTCGGATTTGCTCTATCGGGAGGCTAAAAATAGAGCCAGGCTCATCCTCAAAATTTATGCATTATAGAAGAACATTTCCTTTGTCGACTCGAGACTCAGTTTTAAAAAATTGATGTTAGAGACACACAATAGGATCTAGAGTAGGGTAGGACATTTTTATTTCGCAATATGTCATTTCTCGGAATTGAGGTTGAATTATTGGCAAAAAAAATTAAAGAGGGTAAGATAATCAATAACAACTTAGATAGATAGAATTTGTAGTGCTGCGAAAAATTCTTCCGAGATCCTCTGGTTTGTCTCAAAAAAGTTTAATGAGAGAGTTCAATCATCATTAGTTCAGTCTCATTGGCGTTCAGTATAGTAATGAGTTTACAAGTACAGTAAATGCTCGATATCGTGGACTGAAAATGTTGCGCTAATGTAAAATCAAGTGGGACGCGCGATAATGTAAAGTGTACGCTCGGTGACGTAAACTGTTCTTGGAACTACGCAAAACTAAACCAATGATAATAGGAAAAGCAATGAATTCGCGATAATTTAAAAATCTGAATATCCCTGTTGATAGTAACTCTTCAGAAAACGCTTGGATGACCAACAGTATATTCTTGAAATGGTCCCGGAGGTATAACGGTGAATTTGCAATCGTAAATCTTCTACATACTCATAATTTGAGGATTATTTATTTCGTTGGTAAACAATTTCTTAAAAAAAAACAGAAGCTTCCAACAAAAGCGTTATTGCTATTACATAATGTACCGAGTCATCCTTCAGAGAAGCAACTGAGGAGCGGGGATGGATCAATTTTTGTCATGTACTTACCGCCCAACGTAATCCTATCAATCTGACCCATGGACCGGAACTTAATAAGACCCACCAAATTACCCTACTGAAAATTTCTACTCTCGTCTGTCTTATCAAAAAATGTTGAAACACATCTGAATCTTTGAAACAGGTAAAGTTGCGAGAAGCCTTTTTAAATTTGCATATGGAATGCAATGTATTTAATCAGCGAACTATTCAAAAATGTTGGAACAATCCCTTTCGTACCGATGATCGAGATGAAGGTGGTATTTCCTTGAGCGTAATTAGGGATCAACCGCGATCCAATGCTGATGTTCTTGTCAGTGAACCATTGAACGTTAGTAATTTATTGAAAATAGCGAATTCCAACATTGTTTGCACTCTAGCTAATATTTATTTATGGGACGAAGACAAGTAGACGCATGGTGTCAATGAGGAGGAAGATATGGATAGTGAGGATGACGAGGACGATTCCATTAAAGTTAGAAGTGCGGTGACTGACGCGCAAGCTATGCAAGTTTCAACACGGGAAGGATCGGAGTGATTATTCAGAGAACAGATAAATACGAATATATTTAGATGGAAGTAACAGGTTTCCAAACGTGACTGCGGTCAATTAGAGACATACCACGGCTCAGAACTCGACCAAGTCCCAGTTGTTTTTCTGAAGATATCGAGAATTCATGGCCGTTCAAACCTTTTTTTTTTTTCAGAAGGACTGATCTAGCGGGAAATGCTAATGGTTGGTCCGAAATGATATTCAGAGACCTATAAAAACGTTAGGGCTATTTAAATTCGGGTATATCGCAGTATGCGACACCCTTTATCAGTACACAAGAAACTGACTAAATATATCAGTTTTCCATTATCAACTTTCCCGGTTTACAAAATTCCGACGTGTGGTGGCACTGTCCAAAAATATTATTCTAAAAGAACGTGTACTTAGCTAGTATACCTAGTTAAAACATGGCGGTTAGAGTACATGCATATCGCTCGAAGGCAGGGAAGTCTATAGAACCGGACCCTGAACAAATTTAGCAAAGTAACTATTAGCAACACTAGAACTGCAAATGTTTCAAATTGCCCATGGACGAACATTTTCCCTTTATTTTGACACGACCGTCCGTACATTTTCTTCCAGTTCATTTTTGATGTTAGCGAATATCATCCAGACTACGGCAAGTACTTAAGTCCTGACAGCGCGTTAATGGTTCGACAGCCTCCTGATATGTCAAATTTTGGAGCGAACTGAAATAATCAAGCTTTCTCGTTAGAAAATTTAATTAAACCTCAGTAAATCATATGAAGTAAAAACTTCCCAGCTAACCCAGTTTAAGTTGCACGTTTTCCCCAGCTTATATATGAACTAATAACCGTTTGGGTAAGACTTTCGTCGCTTATACCGGGTGCACCCTCATCATAAAAACGACTAAAAACGTCAGAGCACTGAGGCCCGGGTAATTCGGCAATTAAATTTTCTTGGAACGACCTTATAATTTTCACGCGAACAAGTAGACAGATACAAATTAGGAACATTTTAATTGTAAAGGCACTTCGTCGACTCGGGGGGCTTTGCAAATACACAATTTGCCCCGTTTTGACTCTGATTTTATGAGTCTCACGCGTCTAATTTATCCAGACACGCATAACAAATGTAGGCGATATTAGTTTCTCGAGAGTTTTGATATCTTGAGGGTGAATTTTCCTTAAGAATTACCATTTCTGATTCGCATCGAAAGTTTTTGCTTCCTACGCCTAACTCCCCAGTCGCCTAATTAAGGTCGGTATTGTCATTATGAATTTGCAAATATTGACGCCAAGTCCCCCAGTTCTTCCAATTTCCCGGCACGAGAAAATTACAACGCCATTACAAAATCCAGCATTGTCACGTTTGGCAAACATGTTCCTTGCTGAATTTGCGTGTCTAAGCAGCCACGAAGACCTTCAATCATTTGATTTCCCCTCCTCCTCAATCGGGTCGTTTTCCCTCCTCTTTCGTGGTTCTCTATAAGTCACAATTCGGAACTGAATTAGCAGGTCTATTCCAACAAACAATAAATTCGCCGAAGTTGGGGCATCAAAACTGGAGAGTCCTGGGACTCCTTATTCACGCTGTACGTGTTGGGCTTATTTCATATTCGGGAGATACTAAACGAGAGAATCGAGAATGGGGCCCCGGAGCCCATAAAACCTATAAAAAGAGTATCGGATTATTTCGAGAGCATAGTCCAGTGCATTGTTTGGTTACTGGGGAAAATTTACGGCTTAAGGATAAAGTGATAATACGAAATTGCGTATTTTGTTTGTGGGAAAGCCGAACCGCGACATGCTGCAGCTAGAAGGCAACACTTTCAATTAACTATAAATTTAAATCTTCTGAGAGATACAATTTTAGAGCTAACAGAAAATTAAAGCAAACCACCGCGTTCTAAAATTTGCAAGAGGAGTATTCGTATGGAGTATGAGTGTTCAATAATTTGGGGATTGAGCTCGTTTTCTCAGAGATAAAATTTTTCCATTTCAATAATTGGGAATCGCGTCTTTGATTAAACAACTCGAACGGACTCCTTCAAGATCTCTCTCTTACGAACCAATAATATTTAAAAATATTAAATGCAATTTTAGAGCGAAAAATCACATCAGGTGAATACTCCTCCCGAGATATCTGGTCGTTAGATGACCTGTCTAGCCTGCTTTATTATCCAGAAGGTTTTCACCGACCAACGCATTATGTTGCGCATCTACCTACTAGCTGATAGGAGATTATCCAGAAAGCGGCAAGTGAACGCCCCAATTGTCCATTTTCCCTCATAACTTATCATAAAGAGGAATAAAAAACATCCTCCATGTAATGCCTTTAGTACTTTTTATGGTTTTGATGCACTGACATGCGTTTCAGTGTATCATTATTCATCTAATTTTTAACGAAGTTGGATGGTTTAATTTCCTTTCACCGAATAAATGGGTGTCGAAAATATATTTAAAAATATTTCATAACTCCAGCCCTGGTCTATCTGAAATCAACTATAGGAAATACGTGCTAACAAGTCTTTATGTAAATGTACGATCAATACAACGTTCATATACAGTGTGTATATGAAGTATAGAATACGTTCATTTTATCGGTCTGGACTAAAAAAAAAATGCTGGGATACGTCGTTTTTAGAGTAAAATTCCGCATATTTTGGTTGGATAATGTCAGCTGTAACGTCATTATTATTCCAGGTATGACGTCAATGTTTTCTTAGCGGCAAACCCTGTTTTTGAAAATTTTATGAGAAATGGCGCACCTTTTGTGAACAGGACATAAACTTTGTTGCATAACAAATTTTTTGATAAATTGTCAAAAATATATTTTTCTTTACACCTAACGATAAAAGATGGACATCCGCTAAACTGTTCGGGGTGGTCTTCTGTCGATTTATTTCGTAGGTCTGTGTATTTAAATGCATAGAACTGGTACTTTTATTCATTTAATGCAAAACATGCCAATAATATTTCAATTTTTATGTTTTCGAGTTTTGACTTTACCTCGTTAAGGTTTAATTAAGAATAAAAGTTGTATTACAACGCATTTATTCATAGTAAAAAAAATCGAAGTTTTTATGATGAATGGCCATGGTGACAGAGCGTGAACGCAACAGGAGGTATGTGTCTTACTTAGCAACAAATGTCCGAATAGGAAATATGTTTTTGGAGGTTCATCAAATATTTGTTATATAATATGATAAAGAAGTTTGTCTTCTTTACGTGAAAAGTGCGTACTTTCACATGAAATTATCAATAACCATTAAAAAAGCATAACACGAACGTCTTATCTGGAACGATGATGACATCATCGTTCATATTATCCAACCAAAGTATGTAGAATTTTACATTAAAGTCGACGTGTCCAACCATTTTTTATTCTTTTAATTTCATATCCAGAACGTGAATTTATTCCACACAGTTTTGTATATATAAATATATATACAGGGTGTCCCATTCAAAGCTGTGATTGAAGATTACTCAAAAACGGTGCGTTGCATTCAAAAAAGTTTCAAGTAAAAGTTGTCCGGTAAAGAGAGGGACATGTCATGAAGATAGTGACTTTTAACCGAAAGGTCATTTTAAGATTATTTCAAGGGACACTTTTAGCCAAAACGCCATTTTAAGGTGATTTCAAGAGCTACTTTTTTTCAAATGACAACCCCGTATTTTTTGTACAGATCCTTGTAGACCTTCAAAAAATGAATATGATTTATTCGAACATTGTTTTTTATTGCTGCAGAGCTATCCTTGATTTTTGTCCAATTTTTGAGATAGTCGAAATTATTGCATATTTTGTTTATAACTCATAACAATAAAAAAATATATTTCTGTTAACACCCTGTATCTCGAAAACGGTTCATCGTCGGACCTGTGTTGATAGGAACTTTTTTTCATAAAGTGGCACGAGTAACCACTCCCTTAAATATTGCCGCGCTTTTTCAAACGCCCTGTACATAGTGAAATGATTCAATTTAATTGGGTGCAGTTTTGGTTTTGGAGGAATATCAAAGAAAAAATAGCACACATTTTAACATTTATACATATATTATATATATATTATATATATAATAAGCATATAAATTGCAATAATTCAATGTATGTTATTTTTTCTGACATTCCTCCAAAACCAAAACTGCACCCAAGCAAAATGAGTCAATTCGCTATTGCCATATTCCATGTCCAATAAAATTGCACACGAAAAACGACCGAATATTCCCTAAATCTTCTCTTCGACAATAAAACCAGCCGATATTTCCTGGAGGAAATTCAGACGTTTTGTGGAAACGTGGAAAAGGGAAAGGTTGGGCAGTCAATAAGAGAAAATTTCCTTTATGCTTTATAGATTAAGCAACATGTGGTGTATAAATCCATTGAACTTTTTTTTATTTATATTGTGATTGCTGCAGCTTCAAATAGGTAAAGTAATTATTATCGTGGAGGCTGATGGTATCACCTAACTACAGTTTCTATATTTGGAAACTAATGTTGTTTAAAGGAAATTACCATGCAAGGTTTAAAACTAGATTATAATTAGAAGCTTGCGAGGATTGGTAAATAAGTACTGTTGCATTATAATACTAAATAGGGTAATATTTTGGGATGGAAAATGTTACAGTGAGAATTAATACTGTCCTCAGGTCACACGAAATCGTTAACACCGACTTGTAAATACCTCAAATAAGAATGAGAAAATAAATATTTAATTTTCTGTCCATTCTTAACATTCTTAATGTCTCTTTTATTATGAATAAAACAATTCATTTCATTGTTATTTAGTTGTCAGAGTTTTTATTTATTTAAAAAAAAAACATATAAATATGAAAAGAGGTCCTCGCCGTACGTTGGGACCCTTTCAAGGTGAAAGCACACCTTTATTGATTGAGTCAACTTTTTCTTGGATACTTTTCTATCGCCGTAAATAAGAACTTCGAACGAAATGACGGGTATTAATCTTCCCGGCTTCATTTTCTCCCAAGGAAAACCTTGTTAGGTGGGTAATAAATACGGAGGGTTTAAAATTGGCGAACATAAATTTCATGCCAACAGATAATTACTTTGCTTATATGTGGCCATGTCCATATAAGGAATAATTCATCCGGGAGGTAATAAAATGATAAAAATGTATGTCCTTTATTTGTAGTGAACGCTTTGACCAAATGAGGGAGTAAAAGTGTATTTGTAAAATTGTATATAAAAAAACTCATCTATAGTGTATGCACAACCCATAGAATGATATCATTATCTCGGTCTGGAATTAAAATAATAAAAAATGCTTAGACTTCGACTTTAGTTTAAGATTCTACTTATTTTGATTGGATAATGTGAGCCATAACGTCATCAGTGTGGTAAATATGACGTCAGTGTCATTTTTTTGTAAATGTGTTTTAATAATTTTATGTCAAATTGTGCTATTTTTCACATACAAGACATAAACTTTTTCAGTACATTACCAAACACATTTTTTGAAAAATTCTCCAAAAATATTATCGATTCGGATATTTTTTGTTAAATAAAACACACCTTCTCTTGGGTTCTCATTTACCACTGGAGCCAATCATTGTAAGAATTTTAATTCTTTGTATTATGAATAAATGCATTATAATACAATTTTCGTTTGAAATTAAACCTGCACGAAGTCAACCGAAATTTGCAAACATGAAAATTTAAAAATTATGGGAATATTTCGTTTTAGACGAAAAAAAATACTTTTTAGATGCAAATAAATAAACGGACCTACAAAATAAAATAACAAAATGCTACCCCAATCCGTTTAGTGAATGTCTGTTTTTTTAGCGCTAAACACCACGAAGAAAAATATATTTTCGAAAATTTACCAAAAAATTTGTAATGCAACATTGAAAGAGTATGTCATGTACGTAAAGAGGTTTCGTTTATTTTTTCTAAGAAAATGACCAAAAACGTGGGTTACCATTAAAAAAAATTAACCCTGACGTCACATCTAGTATAATAATGTTATCACAGGTAATATTATCCAACCAAAATATGTGAAATTTTACTCTGCAGTCGAGGTATACAAGCATTTAATTCTTTTTATAATTCAGACCGAGAAAATGAATTTATTTTACACTTTAAGCACACACTGTACATACAGGGTGTCTGGCAAGTCGTTACAATAATTTTAGGGAGCGATAGATTAAATTAAAAAGAAAATCCACGTTTGAACTTGACATTTCGCTTAATTCCAAACTCGGAAAATCATGTTTATGAAATTCTAAATAAGTAACGAAGCCGCTTTAGATTTGATTGCTTTAATAATTTAAACAATTTATTCACACAAGATAAAAAGGTTTAGTACATTTTTGTGATTAAAAGGCTTGTTATTCATTTTTCGTTAAATAGTTGTGAAATAGTACAGTTAAATTTAAAAAATATTAAAAACTCAGATATCACAAAAACTGTAACACTTGGTATATGCACAGGTATATTTAGTTAAATTGACTCAAAGTCACGTAACCTATCACCCCTTAAAATTATTATAATTATTTGCCATAAATCTTGTAAATATATATACAGATATGTACAGTCTGCCCCAGATAAAAATGAACAGCATGGGGATTTCAGAAACGGTAAAAGATACAAAATAGTTTAAATTTTGAAAAAGTTGGGCAATTTAAAGCCAATTAACAATCTGTTTTATTCCGGCTAAATTCCGAATTTTTACGAAGATATCCGGAAAAAAACGAATTTAACGGCTTTCGCTTTTTTGCAAGTAACTCTTTTACGTTTACAGTTAGAGGAACGAAAGTTTTACATTATTAAGGCACTTTTTGAGAATTGCTTAGCAGTGTTGCCAGTTTTCTTGTTAAATTCTTACTTTCGGAGAAAAAATGGTAAACTTTTGATTTTCATACAGGCGCGATATCGATTATTCATATTTTCAAAATAGTCATAAAATTCCCTATTCAGTTAAGTATTACATTTAGTATTTTTCTCAGAAACTCTATGAGTTTACCTCTTTATAGTCTATGAGTATTTAATAAGAAAAATGCAGCTAAACTTGAGTTGAACAGATATGCATAGTCATAGATCTATATATATAGATCTATGTACATGCATTAACTTTCGCAGGTGCCACATCACAACGTGAATTTATTGTTTGAATATTCACCCAGTTTGCCATTCATTATGTAAACAATATAGAAATTAAGTCATTTCTCGTGTAACTGTCTTTCAAATATGCTAACTTAGCTCCTGTCTTTTACATCGAAACTCATGATGATAGGACTTATTTATAACTTCGTTTCAATCGCTAAATTGATCTAAATTTACATAAAATTTATGAAGATTTAGCACACTATATCAAGAGGCAAATTTTAATGATTTCTTTGTCGTTTTGCAAGTTTTAATAAAAACTAACCCATCTCTTAGTACTGTTCTACGTCTAATATTATAGAAAATTGCTATTTTCAAAATTTTAATTGAAATATAAAAAAATGCTAAAAAAATAGGGAATTTCATCTACTGGATTCTATAATAGTGGATGAGTCGATGTAGCCTAAAAGTTTATCGAAACATCTTGAAAATGATGTAAAAAATATACACTCTTATACGATTGCGTCATGTCAAAAAACAGTAAAACGTGTAAATAATATTGTAGTTTTGCACAAACATCGAAATCAGGAAGTGCCTTATAAGATTAGACGATATGGCCGTAAGTAATTGAATCATTGATTTCAAAAATACTGAAGTCCATTTTTTAACATATTTATGTTGGACACAGGATGAAGCTCAAACGATATAGATCTATCGATTGAGTATAGAGACAACAGTAATCTAACATTTTAAACGTATTTTATTTGGTTTGACATTGGAGATCAAGTCGAGAAACATCCTTTGTCCAGGACTCAAGTTGTTTGGTATTAAGTACAGTCCACATGCTGGGGGAGTCAAAGTTATTACAGCCAAAGGCTTTATCAAAGGATGGCCCTGTAATACATTTACGTTGCCATTGTCGGGGGCAATGAATACTGAGTTTTCAGAAAAGTTTGCTCTACCCAGTGGAAAAGTTTCGATTTCCAGTAAAAAAAGGTCCCCATCAAAATGAGCCGTAAATTTGTAGACCAAAACAAAGAAGCCCAAAACTTCGGGAATGATATTTTAAACTGACCCACCGTTGCAAAGGATGAAGATGAATTAAAAGGTTTAAGATAATTTAGTTATAAAAATATTTAAGTTTACTTTTCCTTATTATTAATATTTTCTGTAGCTTCTTTTCGTGTTCCCTTTTTTGTTACAAAATCTTCAAAAATATAGTAAAGTTGTGAGAGGTTTCATGTGGACAGACTCCAAGTCCAAGCGAAATTTGATCTTCTGGCGTTTTTTTTTTTTTAACATGACCGATCTCCATTTATTCTATCATATTCTCTTAGCTACAGCAGCTCACAACAGTATTATTACGCCCAGGCGGGTCCCATTTACTTGCAATTTTCGTAACTTAAAAACAATTTAAATCACAAAAAATTTATGTATTCGCACAAATAAGGCATCATTACACGGATTTATAAAAAATATAACCAGGACGGTATCTCTTTGTACGAGGAAAATAAAGAAAAATGTCTCTACGTGTGCCTAAAAAAGAATTCATACACTGATGTTTTGTTTTATTTTTTGCCAAATTTGCTGTTTAAAAATTCCATTCATTCGTGATAAGCCTTCACTAGTTCACTCCAACGCAAGTTAGAAGAAGGTAAAGTTAAAAATAATAGTTATGGCGCGAAGAGCAAAAGAAATTAAAAAAAAATTTGATAAGCAAATGTCTTCAGGAAAGAAATTCCTACAGAAGAATAGCTGAATATGTTGAAATAAGTTATGGTACCATTCAGTACATTACACAAAAAAACAAATCAACAGGATCTGTCAATAATTTCACGCGTTTTGGAAGGCCACGAAAAATAACTTTACAAAATGAAAACTTCATTCAGCAGCAGATTAAAAAGAATTCCAATGAAAGTGCATCTTATCTCGATTCAAAATTACAAAAAAAAAACAACTAGACAAAAAATCCAACCAGATACCATTAGATACCATATCAGGAGACTGGGATTCCACGAAAAAAGACCAGCCAAGAAGCCCTAGTTAAATAAAATGAACAGGAAGAAACGAGTTGCGTTCGCTCTTGAACATATGAAAAAGCCCATGGAGTTCGGGAAACAAGTTATTTTGACCTGATGGTGCCAAGACGATGTGGAGGAAACTGGGAGAAAGATGAAGAAACTTAATTTGAAACTAACAGTAAATCATGTTGGTGGAAATGTGATGGTCTGGGGTTGTACGGCAGCAAATGGGGTGAGCAATTTAACTTTTCTTGAAGGAAGTACGGACAGATTCATATGTATGAAAATATCCTCGTAGCCGATTTAAAAAGTATTGCTGAAAAACTTGGACTAAAAGCGTTTTTACTTTTAACAGAACAGTGATCACAAACACTCATCTAAATTAATTCAAGAGCGGTTACTGTACAGGGTGTCCACTAAATGATGGCATTAATTTCAGGTGGCGATTCCACGTCAAATTTTATTAAAAAAAAGTCCTAATAAACGTGTGTCCTATCTTACTCCGTTTTCGTGATACAGGGTGTTAAAGTTTGGCTTTTTTTCGGTTTTTCATAAATATTTTCGAACGTAAGAGCGATATCTCGATGAAATCCAGTGTTCAGGGGTTTTCCGAGACGAGAAATGTAAATATAATATAGCTTTTACCACAATATGTAGGGGGCGCCACCTGCATTAATGTTCTTGTGTTAAATTTGCCCTAAGGTTTTTAGGACATTGCATTTGGACTTCTAATAGATTACATCCCGTTCCCCCGTCGATTCTAAATAAAAATGGTATGCTTGGTCAAAAACCCTCACAGCAATGGTTTTTGGGATGACGACGGTTAAAAACTTCTTTACACGTCATTTTAATTTAAACGTTATCTTATTAGTGAACATTTAACAACAGCCTACTATTGCGGTAACACCGGTATCATATTTGAATTTCCCTTCTCGGGGAACCCCTGAATGGCGAATTTCATCGTGATATTGTCCAGACGCTTGCAAATGTTTATGAAAAACCAAAAAAATTAAATAAAACTTTAACACCCTGAATCGCGAAAACGAAGCGAGATAGGACACACGCTTATGAGGACTTTTTTTCACGAAATGTGACAAGGAATCACCCCTTGAAATTAATACCGTCATTTGGTACATACCCTGTATAATGCTGCTCATTAGTTAAAAACACATCAGCAATTACCAGATTTCAGTTCGTTTGAGCATTTATGGGAACATTTGGAAAGGTAGATAAGAAAGAGAGAAATTTCGAACAAAGAACAACTTCGCAATATTATTCTAGACGAATGATTCAAAATACCTGAAAATATTACTTATAATTTAGTTGAATCAATGAAGCGTCGTTTACAACTTGCGTTCGTTGCTAAGGATTATCCTATGAAATATTAATGAGTAAATTTCATTCTTATTTAGAGTCATAAAAGCTTGGTTTTGCTAGTGTATGAATACTTTTTTGGGTATACCTAAAGACATTTCACTTTATATTCCTTGTAAAAGAGTCAATTTCCTGGTTATATTTTTCATAAATCTGTGTGATGATGCCTTCTTTGTGTGAATATATTAAATTTTTATTCTTTAAATTCTTTTATATTGACGATTTTATTTTATGTTGTTGTACATTGAATCGCGATCGATATTCAAGTTGATGAGAATAGAGTTTAGAAAAGCGACTTAGTTTTTTTGATCATCGTACAAAAACTTGTTATTTGTGACTTGGGGAGTTTCTGCGACCAGTGATTCAATTAATTTCATCTCTTTGAAGTAACGGGAGCACTGGGCCGAGAGCCCGTCAGCGAACTACAACCTGCATGGGAAATGGCTATTTTGAAATTTTTTGTTGAAATAGAAACACTCAAAAAACAGGGTTTTTTTACGAAACCTAAGTTTGGATGAAGCACTAGAACTATCGCACGTCCTCGCAGGTCAATATCTAACCACAACGACAAAGTCGAAAGAAACAGCTCTCCATTCAATAGAGAACAAAATCGAGAAGGTTTATTCACACAAACAGGTGGTGCTACTATTTTCCTTTGACACTTAAAGAGCATTCGATGGGGCAAGGAGTGAAAATATTTGTGATTGAACCATTCCAGCTGGTGAAATGGGTCAAACCGGCGCTTCGAGACTGTAAATCACTGCACCTCTGGCTGCCTTCGACCTCTTGTTGATATTGCCGGAACTTCCAATAGGTGAGGTGTCCACAGATCAATGCACACTAAACACACATATAAATATCCTGGAAGTGGAAGAAAGTCCACCCAGCAAAAATTGTGAAGCGGCAGAACAATCCTTCCTCTCGCTTCTTGGAAGAGCATAAATAGGTGGGTACGTCTTAGATACAGAAGTTGCGGAGACGCCTTACTCCTCCAGGAGGAACTTCCAATTTTTATACAGAAACTCCCTTTCTTAAGGAGAGCTTTTTTCGAAGAGGGGGCAACCTCAGTGAAAAGAAGGTGAATTTGAGGGTGAAAAGGGCCAATAGGGGCTTAATCGCAGTTTACTACCAATAATACTACCGCTGCTACTAATTTGGTACATGTCCAACGACATAATTTTAAGATTAAATTCCCAATTTCTCCCGCAACAAAAACGAAAATTAATTCCTCCGAAAAGAAAAAAATAACGAACTATAATGACTTGGTTGAGGGCCCTCTTGTAATTCCAGTTTGGAATTCAAGAGGAAGCTTTGGTAAGCGTTTAAACTTTATTATGTAAGCAAATTTGTATTAGGCTAATCCGTATTATCTTCCCGAAATAATTACTCGTTTTCATCCAATTTCGGCAAGATATCCACTTAATACGTAATCAACAGCTCGCTAGTATTCCTAAGATTTGCATTTAAATTTCCACGTGTTTCCAGTTTATTTTAGTGCAAAAATTATACGTACTTAGAGAGAGTAGAGAACATACAATTACCAAAGTTCATACATTATAGTAGTGTGTCGGGAAGTTTCATAATGGCCCTCCAATAATGTCCTCTGGACCATGTATAAAGCGAACTTCTACATGGAAACAAGACGACAAACACCGGCGAATTGACTGCATGCAAGTTTCAAACTTGTTTATTTCCTGATGAATATAATATAGTCAAGACGGAGCATGACATAGCGGACCATTGAAAAGCGCTTTGAATGTTTAGTTTAAACTTGAGCAGGTGACACAACATGGAAAGTTATTTGCGAAAGGACTTTAGTTTTAATGGGGTTCTGTTGGGGATTTTGCTTTGTCGAGGAAATACGTTTTGATTTCACTTTGATGGAAATGTTGATTTATAGATACGGATAAGTCAGATTTAATCCAGGAAGTAAGTAGAATAAGCTCGAAATGAAATGAGAAAATGAGGCCTTGGATTTTCTCAGTAGGAAACACAATATATCTTTATGGACCGTGTTTGGAACAATGTTTTAGTACGCCACCAGTCCAATAACTTACAAAATGTTGGACAATCATCCGGGAAATCAATGTGTTTATCCAGATCTCGCCGACTTGGATTCGCTCCAAGCAGAATATCTCTGGAGTCGCCTTGGCGCTCGTTTTCTAGAGCCAGACACTCTCTGAGCACCCAAAAATTTTCTGTAATACACTCCTGGCGGTTCAATTTTTGATAATTTCTTTTATTTGTTTTTTTTTCGTATTTCGAACCGTTTTCGAGGCATCACTATGTAGCAAATCGAAAATCTAGTGATCTTACGAACTTTTCCTGCAAAGCCAAGGCCCTACGGTTGCAGTTAGTCTCCTGCTGCAATGTTTCCATTAATTGTCCATCAATTACTGTGATCAACAGGCTCTCGTTTCACGCTAAGAAAACCAGGGAGAGAATGTGTGGACATGCTTATCACAAATCTTAGTAAGCTAGGTCTAAATTTCAATTTTAGGCTCTTAAAAAAAGAGCCTCATTGAAGCTTATCTTGTCTCTGGAAGAGAAAATCCGAAAGTTAAGGTTGTACTCCTGAGGAAAGCTAGTTAAGACGGGGTATCAATTGCATAAATATTTGCAAAACGGTAGAAATGACTAGTGCAAGGTGAAAGCAGATGGAAAACACCCCAGGCAACCAAATGGAATTAGTTCAATAAGCCGACAAATTTCAAAGACAAAGACCATGGGAGCAACCTGTTGGAAATTGACCGTGATTCAGGGTTACTCAGTTTGCAGCTCGAGTTACAGTTTCTGTAATTGATTGATGAAACATGGACAAAATTGATCAGATTGTAAGGGAATGTATTTCAAATGTAAAAAAATATATCTAACTCACAAAAGTTGTGATTGTTGGAGTGATTTAGAGAGTGAAGTGCAGTCACGCATAACGTTGCTGGTCAATGATATGAAGTAACTTGATTGTTTAAGGTTAAAAAAAATCATAACTTATCGATTAAGTACAAAATTATTGGTCAAGTTATCGTATAGTATCACTGGTTGTCATTAAGCTACGAGGTCTAATTAAAAATTTATACTACTTGTCCCAAATACGTGACCGGCGTAGGTGACGTCACCTATAACTTAGCTAAAAATAGACATTTTAAATACATTTGTTGTACCCAAAAAAGCCCTCGTGCAAATTTCCTCTCAAAAACTAACAAAATATAAGATTTATCGATAAATTACAAATATTCTTTTGTTTTAGCATCCGGTAAATCGAATAGGAACAAGTTTTATACGAGACATGTTCAGCTTGATAGCATTATTTTCCAACGCCGTTTCACCACATATCAGTTAATACCAATGTTTCTGGGACACCCTGTCGATGATATTTTATTTAAGATATTGCGTGTGGTAATGGCGAGATCCGAACGTCCGAGATGCTGAGGTTAATTCATTCCAGTCCTTTGAGAATTGAAAAATGTAAAACTAAAGTCAAGGGAACTATTTTATTTTGGTCCCTTATGCTTAGCACATTCAATTCCAGCCACAGAGGCCTGCTACAGTTAAGCAGGATTTCCATATAATATATCTGTGAGATGACCTTTAAGCCAGCATGAGTGTTCCATCATAGGGATGATTGAGAATTCTATCAAGGGACGGCCTCACAGAATGGATAACAAACACCAATGTCTGCTCTGGCCCTATGGCAACCAGGGGGCCAGAGCAGACACGTCTTGCGGACACAAATGACGGGTTAAAGAGATTATAGCACACACTTTAACGAGGCACTTTCAATCGAACAGACACGAGTTTACGGGACGACAAATGGTACATTTGAGCCTTTTTGAATGCTCTTATAAGTTTCAACGAATGTCTCCAATGACTCTGTAATGTTAATAAGTGAGATCAAGTTGATTCTGGAGATAGACTTGATTGGGCCATGATAGGCATCACAATAAGTGACTACAATTCAAGTCAGTGGCACGTGACACAAAGTTACTAGCAGACACCACCACAGGTGTCCATGGCGGTCTTCTGAAGCCAGCCCGAAACGGACACTGACGTCTTTAAGGCCACTGAGTACGCTCAGAAATTAGCAGATAAGTTCGTAAACTGTGAGAATTTCTCTACAATATCAGAAAAACAATTCACTTAAACAACTTTTGTTAGAGGAGCAGCCAAAAAGGCTTTGGAAGGTGATGCCAGTAGATTTGGTTTACTTTAGACAAAGATGTTTTCTATTATCGGCGTCATTAGAAGTCCAGTCACCTTAAGGGCAATAGTGAAAAGAGATCGATTTCCTTTGTGCAGTGCACAGCCTGAACATGAGTTCAAAATTGGCTCTGATGAATCTGTTGGTGTGCGTAATGATTAAGTTAAATTTAATGTCCTCTTACAAAACATGAAGTTCAAGTCAGTTAGGTGTACTCAGGCACTGGCCAGTCAAGATGGACAAATAAATGGGTAAGCTGTACTGTCTTCCAGGCAGGTTCGTGGACTCAATCGTCTCGGTGTTTATGAGGAAAAAGTAGAGATGTAATGATCTCGATAAGAGTCGCTCATCACTACATACATATGTATAAAGATTAATTATAAGGAGTGAAACAGGTTTATTTTGCAGAGAGCGGCGAAGTTCTTTTATAGGGATTTTAATATGGTATTCTCAGGGCTCGGCGTATTATTTTTTAATTTTTCTCTCAACAAACACAAGACAATTTTATTTGCAGAATGCATTTTCCGGCTTCCTGTGTATAAAAATAAGAAAACGAAAGCATGACATGACCAGGCATCGTATTTGCTGACAAAACATTTGCCAAGTACTGAACCACATTTCTTTGAAGTTGTGTGTGAAACTTAAATTTCATCTGACTCGTCTGGAATTATATTCCTGAAAGCCTTCTGTCTAAGTTAACAGAATTTCCACATCCACAAAGTAAAAAATTCGCAATTCTTCTCGCACGTGTATCACATCAAATTTTTCAGCAACCAAGTCTGCTTTGATACTTTAATAGGCACGTACCGCGTTCCACTTTTGCCCATATAAACATATATTTTGATACGCTTATAATGAAATTTTAAAAAGGTTTTCTGGGTATCGGTATTCCTCCACGGTCTGGAATTTATAAAGGCAAAAAGGGAAACGTCTATTATTGATTGACCGACCTTCCTTTTCGACAGATATTTATTTACGCTTTGAGATGGGGATGAAATAATAATTATTAAGAGTGGTTTTGTTGCTGCGAGGCCTAATTGTTTTCTCGAATTCAACCAGCGAAAGTAAATAGCAACTGCTATTCCATTAATCCAGTTTTTGACATAAACAGACAATTAACCTTGGGCTACATCTTGCCAGGCACGGCTTTTATTGATCTCACCCCACTGTTTGTACTTTCGCTTAATGATTTTCCATTGTTTAAAAAAAAAAAAATGTATCTACGAGGCTTCGTAACAATGCCTGATTAGCCCCTATTATAGTGGGTCACATTGCGATCAGAGACTCTGGAAAAGAAAAGTTACACCGCCAAAAACGGAAATCTAAAATAGCGAGTCCGAATGTGGTCCTTGGAGCAGACCAGACAAACACAAACGTTGTACATCTCACTTGGTTGTAAAGGTCTCTTTTTGTTATGGTTTTGCTGCGAGCGACTCATTATAGTCCTAGAGCGATGAAGCAGGTTAACTTGTAATTCTATCAGAATAAAGCAGGCACATGAAAAGCGATTTCAGCCTCCGGCTGATTGGCGTTGGGCATCTCGAATTGGTATGTTCTTCCTTTCTGAGCTTAAAAAACGATGTAACGCACCAATTCCGAGTACCGAACGCAAATCCCTCGCCAACCAAAATCGCCCCATGGACGTTTTCTGGGGAACTGAAAACGACTCGATCTTAAGTGACGGATGAAAAATAGCACATCAACGTACTTTACCTTTATTTAAAAGCTGACTCATTACCAAATTAACATGAAACGGGACATAAAAAGCTGTGTGAACTGCCCGGGTAATGAGGCTTTATTCGACTCCTGCAATAATGGACTCGCTTCAAACCTGGCTCGCCCATAAACCGACTCATCCCATAAAAGCTTTCATTACATGCTTATTGCATAAATAATTATTCGCTTCTGTTAAAGCGAGGGGAGATCCAGCGTTGCTGTCTTGAAGCTCCTCCACATGTTGCTCGATACATCAAACGAAATGCCAGTAATGCCTTTAAGCCCTGGACACATCGATTGAGAAAGTTTTTCAGGGTTTTATCATATTAAGTTTACTCCTATTGCAATCCAGAGAAGTTTTTTCATCAAACCGAAGATTTATCGGAAATTGAACGTGATGTGATGTGAAAGAGAGGGATTCGATGTTAGTAGGTTATTTCGAAAAAGTATCTCTGGCTCCACTGATTTATGCTCGAGAGAGGAATCAGGCGTAACTACTATAACAAAAACAATTGACCGTAAATTGTGGGTCATAATCCCCCTTGAAAGCAGAGCAGTTAACACAATCGGGTGACACACATCTAAGTCTTCGGCCCCGTAGTTTCGTAATATCTTACTTCGGTCGTCGACGGTGGCGGCGGCGATGGCCTGGCGGCGGCGCACCGCCACAAATCAGGAAAGGCCCGGTTTCACCGCCACCTGTGAATCCTTGGAAACCCTGGCCAAGCGCGACCTTGGCCTCCGTTGCACCCAGAAAGAGAGTCTGTTCAGGCCGACCAATAGAGCAACGCTCCTGCCATTGTTGCCACGTTGAGTTGTTATCCAGAAGAATTTTTCCCAGGCGTAGGGTTGTCGAACTAGTGCGTCAAAGAGATACCGAAGCATGACAGACAGGAGGCCTTCTTTCGAGTGTCTTTCCAGCGACCATTCTCAAGTCTCCTTTCCAACCACGTGGAACGAGAATTTTGCCTAATTATACGGGCCCGCAAATGTGAAGAAGACATTTTAGAAGTGAAGCGCATAAGATGGTCCGTTAAGAATTCGGGTCACATCAAAAATGAATAGTTTCTCCTTTGAAAAAAAACGACTTCTTTGATACTGTGCAACGTGGTTCTTTTCAAAAAATTACGGATTTTTAAAATTATTTTCCATATAAGTAACTGCAGGCTTTCGGGACCGCGGAGTCAATAGGGGTGCTAGGCGGGGGTAAAGCAAATCAAAGAGAGAGTTGAAAAATGTAATAAATAATCTAACGAAACCCAAACAAACCATTTTTACCCAACTAAAAACAGACATGTAACATAACTGAAACAAAGTTGAAATGCACATGGCGAGTTCGGCTATGGTGATATCGCCATATTTTTAAAAAATTTTTAAATTTTATTTTACCCCACCAGGTACCCCAATTCGCTCCGCGGTCCGGAAAACTTGCACATACTTAAACGAAAAATAAGTTTAAAAATCCGCGATTTTTTTGTGAAAAATCACGTATTACAATGTCCAAGACATACTTAAAAAAAAAGACGTTGATTTGTGGTGGGTTAAAGTGACATGTCCCCGAAAATCTTATCCTCTTGACCGGTAATAAGCCTAACGGTGATGATCGATGTGGACGAGTTTGCTGAGCGAAATGATGATCCAGACAAAATATGTTGCATGAGGGTCAAAAGTCCCGGTATCTGATAACTGAGAATAAGATTCACATTATTGAAGATTTTTTTTTTGCTCAGTGGGGAGATAAGAGTTATTAGAAATGTGGGGGAGAAATGAAGTATTAGGGATATGGAGGAGATCAGATTACTCTTGATAACTTGAAATTATTTTTATTGGTGTTTTCTTTGACACATTTTTCAAGGACTGTACCACGATTAATATGTACATCGATGGATTTAAATTTGTACTCCTTAAGTCAGTCCTTTTAAAATAAATTTTGCTCGCAGAGCTCACCGGGGAAAGACTTTAAGTTATTTAACCCCGACTGGACCTTTGGCGGGGAAAAAAAAATATTTTTTAACCCTCCACGATAAAAGTGTCATAATATTTTTTTTTTATATAAACCGAACCTTTACGTAAACAAAACGTGTTCTTCACCGACGACGCTACGATAGTGAAGCATTCTGAACAAAAACGAATTTTTTATATTAGTTTTATGGAGTATTTATTATATTATGGATTATTTATCATGCTCCATTAAAAAAAAAAAGGAGTAAAATGCGCAGTTAGATTCGTAAAATAAAAATTGGCACGAAAATTGTTGGATTATTTGATGATAACGATTATACTAAACGTGCCTGCATCGCAGTGTTATTATGAAAAGTGGTGAAAGAAAGATAACTTGAGAAAGAAGTGGAAAAACACGGAAATGTGGACGATATGAACCATAATAGGGCTCAATGGAATGACCTCGCGTCTCCTTCTTTTCTTCTGCTTTTCACTGACTCTATCCCTCTTTTTTAAAACTCCCGACGATAACTCTGCATTTCACTCACACGCATCTATGATCAATGCAAAGACCGGGTTTTGTTTTGAAGAGCATAAAAACCATTTAATTCTGGCCGAAATAGAAACCTTCTTGTCTGCGAAAGTGAAAAACATCTCAACATTTCTAAAGCATTACGTCTATTATATAAGCTTCTCAACTGTACCACGCGAACTTAAATGTTTCGAGAAAATTCTAAGAAAATACTTATTTAAATCAGTCGATTATGATCATCGGTTCCTGGAAAGGTTCTCTAAATTCCACGCATGAAATTTCCTCATAAACATCACGATATTACCCGTAGAAGAATAAATGTGTTGTTTTAAAGCGAAGTAAAACAACAAAGCGTGGCATCGATAAGCGCTAGGTGCACTTAAATCTTTTAACCATTAATCACTGTCTTTAATGCACCTATATGCTAAATAATTATTTCCACCGACTGATCATTAGGTTATTTGTTTTGTGCACACATAATCTATCATTACTGATCTACTTTAACGCTGGATTTTTTAGTTGTTTTACATCAATACACGATTTAGTAATGGGCAGCCGAGTACATAAGTTCCAAGTCAAGAAACGCGATATTGTCGTCCTGCTTATCGCTTACTCAACCGACACAGATAAGTTACGAGTTGCTATATGTCATAATTGTCATTTTCTTCAAAAACTATGACACATATGACGTATGTCAAAAGGGAGAAAGAGAGAACGTGTGAAGCAGACAAAGACAGTGAGGGAGAAAGCAACATCGACTGCTTTTACACGTTTATGAGGCATGCGCAATAAAAAAAAATACTATTTAGATAGCTGAGATAAATGTCAGAAGATTTAGAGTTTCTAATATTATGAAATTAGGTAATTAACATAAGTAGTTTCAATTTTTAGTTAAATATTTAAATTCTGAAATGTTTGAAAAGCATTAAGAGGCAGGGAGTATTGAAATACGACGCGACTGATAATAAAGTTTAGCTTAACCAATTTAAACTAGCAAAACACCTGGATTTCAATTTACTTCTCTATTTAAAAGCACAATACTCATTTTCGTTAAACAGATTTAGTTAAATTTCGTTTTGCTCTTAATATTACATTTCCTCTACAAATCCATTATTTCAGGCACCTTGGCACGTTCAGGAACCTTAGTTCAATTACGAATCTTGTTCACATACTTCATTATAATTGGGATTATTTTGAGATAGTTTGGGTTAGCAGAGGATTATTCAGGTAAGGAGAAAAGAAGGAAAAGTGATATTCTCGTGCGATCATTTGAATCGGTCGCTCTAGTGAGAGCATGCTGATGTTCAGTTTCTTGTTAGTGTCACGACAAATGATGCGATTAAAGTCTTATTTTGGAGAGTGCACCTACTTTACTTTTTTTCTTTTATTTTGTTTGGGAGTAACGCCTCAGGCACAAGTAGGGGTTGTTGGAGCGGTGAAATTGCACATTATTCTCAGTTAAAAATAACCGAGAATAACATTCACCCTTTACTAAGAGCTTGGACGAAAATTCTTGTTAACGTTTCGATGACAAATCTGTCACCGTTTTCAGAACTGAAGAAAAATTGTTGGAAAAACAGAAAATAACTGAAGTAAACTCTAGCGATTGTGAATATGTAAGATTGTGTTAAAAATTCCTCACTTCAATCGCTGGTTGTTTAGTGATCGTTGATTGTGCCTAATTTAACCCGCCTCTTTACTCTGAGTGATATCCAGTGGTGTTCAGTTTTTTAGCTCTCTGGTAACGATACAGACATCATACAAGTTAAATTCGTGGCAATTATCATACGCATATCGGCATATACAGACAATACACCCTATATTGAACTATGTAGTTTAAAAGACAAATAAAAACTTTCTATTCAAAGTAAAAAAATCCTTTATTGGACGAATATATCGTTAGTTCAATGGAAATTGTTTTTAATTTAGATAGCTATTCAATTTTTAAAAATTATGTCTTCTAAACGTCCTCTATCAACGTTAACGCAATTTTGAATTCTAAGTTCAAAATTTTACATTACCCGGCGAAGCAAATCTCCGTCTTGATCCACAAAAGAAAAATTCGTAAATTTCGTTGAAAATTAACAAAATTTTCAAAATGAGTAGTTCTGCGAAAATTATCTTTTAAATGCTTTAAATCACTGCTTATTTGTCATTGAAATGAAAATTTCCGCAAACTGTTTACAAAAAAATTCCAGCGTTTACAAAATATTGTTTGGTGTGGTATAACAACAATCCTGGAGCTAAAAGAATCGATTCGCAATGAAATTTCACGAATAGTTTGCGATTTACTTTGCTAGATAATGCAAAATTTTGAACTCACAAATCTAAATTATATTAAAGTCGATGAGGGACATTTCGAAGACATGACTTAAAGCAATTGTATACTTATTTAAATTAACCGTAAATCCTATAGAATCAGCCATATATTAGTTAAATAAAGTATTTTTGTATTTTGATTATACATTTTTAATTTGACTTTCGAACTGGGATAATATGAGAAACTCTGTATTTGACATGAATTTTTTTGATCTACGAAATTCTCTGACAACTATAAAATAGAGTATATTTTACTTAGCAGAACTCATCGTGTGGGCTATCGTTCACTTAGCATGAATAACAGTGGATGTCCATGCTTGAGAGAGAGAGAGAAATCTCGGATATGTGAGACGATAGTAAACTCAAACCAATACCATCTAAGGTAATTACTCCGACAGATATTATAATTATAAAAGACGAAAGGTTAAACTAAATGCAAAAATCACACGCACGCACACATCACTTACCTCAAATCAGCCTTTTAAGCCGATGGCATCGCTCACGGCAAAACCTGCCATTCCTCAGCCATTGAAACGAGGAATTTTCACTGTTTCAACATACTTTACGTACTCACATTCTGTGCCGTTTAGTTCTGCTAATTTTTGCTTTTTTAACAATTTCTTGCCAGGTTCTGAAGACGGTGACAGATTTGTTCTTGAAATGTTAACAAGGGTTTTCATCCGATCCCTTTGCAAAGGGTGAATGTTATTCTCAGTTAATTTTAATTCAAAATAGCGTGCAATTTCACCGCTCCAACAACCCCTGCTTATGCGTTGAAGCGTTATTGCTAAACAAAATAAAAGGAAAAATGAACAATTCGCCTCAAACGTATAGGGCATATTTACTTTACATTGTTGGGTTACCTCTAGATCTTTCAAAAAGGAAATTTCGAGGAAATTCCTCTAACGTATGATTTCCTGAAAGTATCTTTGGGAATAGAAATATCATCAAATATCGACGCTGCCACCTCCTGGATCATGGCGAGTGAGGTTAACTCATTGTGTCGCGCCACCAGATACCTGGGACAGAATTTTGTATAAATAATTTGAGCTCAACCTGCATATTCTGCGGGAGACGAATTTCCTTTAACAATGCACTTATTCCCATTTCCATATGGGCGTTATTTTGAAACCGAAGAGAAAAATACACTCTGAATATTTATGCATCGAGTACTGCAAAAAACATTCAGACTGGGATCTGAAATTAATACACCATTTGGGAAATACGAGAGTTTTCCATTTAGCTCGCTATTATCCAATTTTCGAGGCACAATACCTTTAGAAACCTGAGAACAATATTTCCCTTTGTGATTAAGCAATTTTCCGGTCAGGTGGAAAATCCTTTTACGACCGATCTGCCGCGATATATTAATTTGCTAACGGTTAATAGATACCATTATTCCACTAATGCGGTCTCTGATATCTCGGCATTAACGTTTCAAAGGTGAATATCTGGTATAAAGGCCTTTTAGTAGCACGTCTGCGTGGCATAAATCACTCGGGTAAATGAAAGGGCGATATTTAGAAAAATCCCGGCGACCCAGACATTCGAAAGGCTCTTTTAGAGTTGACACACTAATAAGTCATCTGATTTACATGACTTGACAGAGGAGTGGAATTCCCATATCCTGGTTCGTGTCTGGCAACAAAAGTAGACGGATAAACCGAAAGGGGAAGCATAAGAGCATAAAACGGCCTTGCGTCAAAGGATGGATATCCTCTCTTGTTTGTGTTTCTTGTTGCTGGAAAATTGATATTTAAGCGACGGAAGGGACAAAGGGCAGGGGCGTGGTTTGGATTATTTAGACAAAATGGTGCACAAATATTGAACCGATTGAAATCTGGAACAATCAGCAATTTCGGCATAATTGCAGTGGCTTGTAGCCGCCCATGCAAATGTCAATTAGGCCCCGGATTCCAAATAGAACAGCACAACAACGCTCTCTGGCGTATTATAATTATGGCCGCATTTGGAGCGCATCTATTTATCCGCGTTTAATCACTTAACCGAATTAACAGCTCGCTCGTCGAATTACAAAAATTGCTTGAAAATGCTATTTTTTTAGCATATTTCGGTGAAAAAAATTAACACACGAATTGCCAGGCAATGGGATGCAATTGCAAACAACGGCCATATCATTGAATAGAGGGATTATTCGGTTGGAGTAACGAAAACATTTCAATTTTCAACCGAACATGGCACAGCGCAAGTATAAAAAATGCAGAGATCCATTCCACTTTAGGTATTATCCATTGGGAACCATCGGGCAATAAGTTTCCTCACTTCCCGTTCAATTTGTTGGTTTGCGTTCTTACGAAAAAATAAAAGTGAACGTCAAACGTGGGATGAACTAACCTGGCTACGTTTGGACGACCAAGTTCCGGTTAATGGGAAGTCTGCGATTTTGTTCATTGAACTCTAAACTGGATACCTAAAAAAGTTCTCCTTCAACGGAGAATCCGGCCATTGTCATTTCTCCAGCTTCCTCTAATATTGAAGTTTCACGCATTTAAAAACTTCCTCGAGTTGCCCATTTCGCACACTACTCGTATACCACTCTACCAACTTCGTTCCGACAGGCAAAAACCTCGTTCGAGGTTATCGCCAACAGTAAAAAATGTGATTAAGGCCCCACCTGTATTCTACGCATATTTCCCATGATCCGGGGCCGGTTTATCTCTTTCGTGCCAGAGACCTAAGGCAGCACCTAGTAAGTACCTATCTTTTACTATAACTTTTATTGTCCGTATTTAAAATTTAGTATGCTTCGCCTGTATGAACACGCACAAGACATTCATGTTAAGGCGTGACCCTACATGGATGCTGCCTGGAAAATTAGGCCAGAACCATTTCCAACGAAAGGCATTTCGTCCAATTTCCTTTTGTAAAATTTACTACAGCAATAAAAATTAACCGCAAGAGAACGTTTAACGGCAGAAAAACCTCCTTAACGGACATTTGTGTTTATGTGTTCCCCTGTAATTTCCTTGCTACTAAAGTTGTAACTAAATAGTTTAAAAGTTCACTTGCAAACCAATTTCTTCCGTATATCAGTGTTGCCCAACTGTATTGTTGTAGACAATCGATATCGAATGTGAAGGTGCGGTTGCGAGTGGCGAATAAAAATTTCAATTCAATTATGAATTCTTCTGTAATGTCTATCGAATAGTAGAATTTGCATAACTAATACACGCCTGCATTCTATACCGTTTAAATGGGCTCTCCAATAAAGCTGAATGCCCCTTGTTCCACAAAAGAATTAATTTCCACAATGTCGATTTTCCAGCCGGAGGTTATTCATTTTTGCCGCCGTTACTAGAATTTTGCTGGAAATCTGATCAAAGGGATCTGATTGAAGCTTTCTCTCCATAAAATAGCTTATTTGAAATCGCTAGCCTAATCAGTGCTTATCCGAATTGAAAAAATGCCAGACATGCTGTAAATGGTTCTGCGATGTAATAGCAGTTTTGAGATTGTTTCAGCTTGATGTTCGGTGACCCGCTAGCAGGCAATTAAGATCTAGAACAACATTAATTTAGCGAGCCTTAACTAACCTCGAAATGTTCGATTGTGTGAAAATCCTGCAGTGCCAGAAAGTGTATACCACGAAACTAAATTTGCAAGAAGCACGTTGTCCGGCGCTCACACTCTTATTTTGTGAGAATAGAGCGGATCACACGAAGCTGCTCTAAGTAGGTAAATTTGCCACGTACACCGTATAAAAGTTAAAAAATGAAAAATGTCCATTTAAATATAACTTTCAATGCCTGTATATTATTCATCTAAAGTGGGGGCTTTCATTAAATGAAGAGAAATTGTGCACTATACAAATAATTATACGAGTTTAATAAAATATTAAAACGTGCGACTGAACTTATAAAGGGAGACCGAGTTGAATTTATTACATTAACACTGAATCGTTTGCAATTGTCATAAACTGAAACCTTCAAGTTTTAGCCGGTACACCCTGTATAGGCGGTTTTTGCAAACTTTTGCTTGGAAAATAGTTTAGAGTAAATAATTCGACGATAAAATCCCGGGACCGCAGGTCGAGGGATTTCTTTCCAAGAATTATTTAGCCGAAACCATTTTCCTAAAAGCAAAAATTTGCTACTAATGTACCTATGCAGCTTTTACGTGATAAAGGGGTAGGTCGAGGGTACATGTCAAGATTATTTCTCGAAAAAGTACATTTTCTAACCTTCACACCTTATCGGCTTTCCAAATCGCTGCATTTTATATCTCTTCTTTCGATATGACATCAGCAAGCGCCAGATGTTCTCATGTCCCAGGCTGGAAAGTATATTTTAGGAAAATTCCATTAAATTAAGTGGCAATTAAAGATGGGATTTATCTCAATTAAGATTATTCATCGGTACCTTGTCAGGACCAACGGTAATTGTTCATAATCCTATATATTGGTGGACTTGGCTAATTCCCACCTATTCTATGTTATATGCGTGGGTTGTCAAACTTTATCTAGTTTATGAGACTTGAGGGCTGTATGGACGCCACCGCGAAGGAACCGTAGGCAGATTTCGCACATGGCCCCAGGGCGTGAGAAATCCTTGTTACATTGGCCAGGCCTCACGAAAATCACTGGTTTTCGATAGTGATTGCAAAAACCTTTTAAGGTTTTGTGTTTCCATAACTTGGTACAAAACAGGCACACCGTACCGTGGGAATCGGTCTACGGCAGTTCTGATTGGCGTGTACGTAGGCGGAGGGAGGCTGAAAATTATGAACTTGGTCGCCACCACCGCCGAAACAAAAAAGTCTCAAGAATTTTCCAAGATAGTTTTTTCCGAATTCTCTTGCCAACCACACGCAAATAACCTCATTCTATTTATTTCGTTATATTCTTCAATTTTTTTATAAGCCAGTGCGGTTCTGAGTAATATCCGATAATCAAAATAAAGTGCATATGTTACCGAATTACCAGGCCTTTGTTTTGTGAACCTTTGCTTCAGGGTATAAACGGGTAGTTGTATTCCGGGGCAAAATAGTACCAATGACGAAAACTACATACAATTAATGGTATGTGTCTAAATTCCGCTTCAATTAATACTAAATCCGCTCAAAAAACAACTAGGTGCGGTTTTCCCCTATAATTTTTGCAGCAAATGCTGGAAAGGGTTTTATCAGTTTGGAATTAATACTGTTTTCATTGATTGAATTTGAAATTTTGTCGACATTTGATTGACTGTTAGTGCAGTGAGGGAAATGATCACCGTGAATTATTCTCACCATTTTCATAACTACGATGATTAGAATTAGGCATTCTCCTACGATACTTCTGACCGGGCCTTAGGAATATTTCCCTAATAGTGCAACCTTAACATTTCCGTCTGCGATTACCTCAAACAAAAGCGGATAATTGCGGAAAATCGACAATTAAAAATGATGCAACGAGAAAATGTTAAGTACATGTCTCACAGGAAATATAGCAAAATCGTCTAGAACCCCCAATATTTTTTTTAAATTGAAACAACGCAGGACTTCTGTTACACGAAAATTACATAAACGACTTTGCGACGCGAAAACGTGATTACACAGACTCCAGGAAAAACAACAGAAAATCCATAGGAAATCCAAACAAAATTATCTCAAAATAAGAAGCACGTGCGAATCGAACTGAATTTTTTTTAACCGGCTCTCAGTCTCCAGGGGAGAACCACATGATTCCTTGGAATGAGTAATAAAAAATAAACAAATACATACTTATCTGAGAAAACAATGATACTTTTTAGCAGACAAGCAGAGGCGAAGATAGTCTTAGAAATAAAGTCGCAATCGTTTACAGAAGCTTTCGCACAAATCAGGAAAATACCAGAAAATCGCCCAAAAATCTTAGGGAATCCTGAAAATTAAAAGAACTCCGATCCTTTAAGCGGTTTAGAAAACTTTCGACGAAGAATCTTAATTCAGTAGATACCTATTAACAAATCCTCAATTAGGATCAGTCTTGTAGGTCTGATTTAAACCGAACCTGTCAGTTATACCAAGATTTCTTCGTTATGACTCATGATATTGACATAAAAAAATAATCCCGACTTTCGAAGGTGGGTACATTCCTACAGGTTTTACGAAGTTTGAACATGGAGTGTCTGAACTAGAATATTTCTTCGAACCGACCATCATGCACGTGCTGCCACGAATTTCTAAACGATTCTAGCCGAAATCTCTTAAGAATCACAAAAAAATGAAGAATCTTCATTGATTGCAACGAAGTGATATGCACTCTCTAGAGTTCGCAACGCTCTATCTCCATTGAGAGGATTAGAAGCATTGCTCCGAATGAGGTGACTCTGCAAACGCTTCGCGTGCAACTATAGCTTTGTGAATTACAACTGTCTCGATTTTTTCTCTACTGAAAAATTTTCCTTATTGTGTTGTTGTTAATCGGTTTCTCCTCGCATTGGCCCATTCTCATTGCACGCATCCCATTTTCCCTTTTTCCGTCATTCAACAAACTTCGAAACTCTTCCCCAACGTCCCCGTATTTCGTAGCTAGTTTCACTCGATTAAATGAATTTTCCTGTTGGACTAACAGAGAAAAAAAACAGAATTTATCATTTGCAGTCGCCTCACAAACTTTCAATATCTTTAGTTTACGAGACGTTGCATTCTCTATCTCGTTTATTGAATTTATCTACCATTCTTACTTCACATTGCGCGAAAGATGCGGTCCTAAAAATCAAGATGCTCACCCGGGGCTTGTAGAATATAAAAGTAACACTCGGAAGAACACGAAAAATATTTATTTTAATAAAAAAAAGTTAAAGTTTATCGGCGAATATCTCATTTGTCAATAAGCTCCAGGGGGTAGTAGTATAGGGTGTTGATGCTACCATTGGTGGTTCGTTAGATAAACTGCGCTAACAAAATGATTTAATAATAGGAAAAAAGCGGGGGTGAGAAATGAACTTTGCCTGGGTCATATATGTAGTTAAAGCACGATTGCAATTTAAAAAGAAGCACGAAGAAGTTTTCCAATGGAGTTTTTCCTGAGATTCACCTTCGATATTTATAGACGCAATAAAAGTAAGCCGCAGGAGAGCATTTAGAGGTAACAAAAATGTATTTGAAAAGAGAACTTTACTTCCAGCTTAGTTACGTTCATTCTTTTTAAGCCGCCCCCGTGGTTTACGACCATTTCCAATGGAGCCTGGAAATTGCCTCCCGAGAATGTGATTTGTTAGCCTGACTCCAGGTACATTAATTGGTCCTATTACCGGGGCATTTCTCTAATATACTTAAACGGTACATTAAGTATGAACTTTGAATGCGAAAATGTGCACTAAAAGTAGGATTTTGCATTTGCTGCAAGCTCTGAAAACGAAAACGATGGGAGGTGAAATGAGGAATTTTGCTTGCTTTTCATGTTACACGCCTCTCCACCTGGAGAATCGGTTTGTATACTTAAATCTTTTCAGGCTCTGCGCCGACTTAGTCGGAGAAACTTCTGGTTTTATGAGATTTGTTTTGAGTGAAAATAAACATTAGGAGAGGCAAAAGGAAAATTTCGGTCGCGAAAATTTAAGTACGTTCCATTAAACAATTTTAATTAAACTCCGACAATGCCTGGGAACTTAGCAAGATGTAATTTATTCAGGTCAGTGTAATATAAGGTCTGTCTTTTGAAGATATTTCCTTTGTTTTTAATTACTGTTAAATTAAAATAAATTAGCAAACTTTGCTTCTTATTAAGGTAAAAGATAATTTACCAAAAGTCTCGAGCTACCACAAAGCTGTGGTTAATTTATATTTTGGAAATAAACAGACTTTCTGTCTTCCAGCACTCAGTTCTTTATTTTCCAGGAAAGAAAATAATAACGTTGATCACTCTGTCAGCCTCAGCCGAGGAAGCATCATCGGGCATGAGGAGGTGAGACGCTCACTGCAGCAAAGACTTAGTTCATGTTTATTCTGAGTTCAAAGCTGTCACCAAAATATCCGTCGTAATCACAACAGACAGTGAACCCGTTTGATCTCAGTTCGGACGAGTTCTTCCCATTATCTGTACTGGCAATTTCATCGCTTGTCTTCCAGGTAAAGTTGTCAGTACTCCGCTCTACCGGCCCTTAGCAAGCGAAAATTATCAGCATCTTTCAATGTCGCGATGCGTTAATACTGTCTACGAGACCGCTACGACGTGTCCGGTAATTAGCGTTTTTTGCATTTCGCATTAAATATGAAAATCATGATTTTTATATAATCCACGGCTTCAACCTGCATTTCACTGACTGGAGATGAAACGAAGTGACGAGATTTAAGAGGACCGAAACCGGTCTTCGGGGTGCTTGAGTTAATTAAACGCAGAGCTGATACGAGGCATAAAGCTTTACTAATACATGAAGTGTCAGTTGTCAGGAACATGAGCTAGATTAAGTAATTGCAGCAGTGCAGAAGGTCATGAGGGGGATGCGATTCTGAAATCTTGTTCGCAAAATAAACCGAAGAGTTCTTCACCGCTGAACGGTACCATCGATAGTGGGTTTTGGGGAATGTGAAATACTTGGCAAAAACGAATTATCGTCAAATTGCATGCAAACGAACACAAATCAAAAATCCCGGAATGCTAATTCGACCAATGCAGCGCAACTCGAAGACCGAGATCTATGGCTGTGGGGCGCACCCTATTAATAATTCAAAATTGATTTAAGATTTGGCGCTAAAATAGCTTCAAACATTAATAATAGATTGATAAGCACTATAAATCGTTCGGTTTTAAAGGAAGTGGTTTCCACGGTGGTTACAATAGCGCCATGGTGGCGGCTCTGACACACGTTCATGCTAAAATAGCAGCCCGGCTAAAACGTTTCGATCTATTAAGGAATAGAGACACCTTGCTCCTCTGGCAACCCTTCAGACAGCTACATACAAAGACTCACTATAAATATTGTTTATCTCAACCTCAATAGTCCCGATTCCTTGTTGGCAACGATTTTGGTCCACCCCTCCTGCCTCCAGAAATTTGTCCATAGAAATGTCTTCGTATACAAAAGCCATGGGGTTCACTCTTTGGAGGGAAAGCACAAAAGCTCTCTATTCAGCAGCCATCATATATTAAATGTTACTTACCTCTTACGTGAGAATACATGAATACATTAGGGGAATTATGTATATAAATGAAGCATTTATCTGTGAAGCAGTATATTCTATCACTCTAACGCTCTGTAATGGCGTAGCCGTAAAATTTTGTTGCTTGCATTTAGGGTAAACGATCGATAACTCGAATGGATCTTTTATGGCAGAACATCATAAAATAATCATAAATAATTCACTTTACTGTTATCGACTCGCCGTGCATTCAAGATTTCCCTCCTAGTGGGGAAAACTCGTTTTATTGAGGTGCGAGTTGGAGAAGCATAAATCACGAAAAATAAATATTGTAATGTTTCGCCAAAGCTAATCATGTTCTCGTTAAATTCTCATTTAAGCATGCAAAGGTCACGGTATGCACTTTCAAATATAAAAAGGTTAGCAAGTGTAGTAAACTAAAAGTTTATGGGAGTGACAACATAAACTCAAGGCGCAGCGACCTTAATATATTATTAGGGCAAAACTTCAGAGAAACCAGAGTCGTAGTCAACAAGTCAAACAAGGAAATCAAAGGCACAAAAGTAATATCATTTAAGGCTTATTGACTCAGTTTTGACTCGGGAAATTCAAAGCCGTTTCCACTTATTCTCCGTTTGTATTCAATGGTCGTCCCCATCGATTGGGCCCGAACTATTCAATGCAGCCCTAACGACAGATAGAGAGCAAACTTGATATTAAAGTGGAGCAATAAATAGGACGTTTTAACACAAGAGTTTTTCTAGAGAACTGTAGCATTGGGAAATATAACGTCGTTAAATAACAGTTGAATTGCCCGAGGTTGAATAGGTTCGAATGTCATGGGCGGGAGAAGATTTTGATGGGGAAGGGCCCTTTTAGTCTTTTTAGGTTTTTTACGGCCGAAATTGCCTTAGACGAAGAGACACTGTTAATGTTCTATTGCATTAAGAAAATGGAAAAGCCCTCTTTTAGTTTTTCAGTCCGACAGAGCCAAATTTTGGTTTCAGGTCTTGTTCTATGATGGATTTTAGGGGCCAGATTCCTGAACGCGAGAGATGCGGCACTTTGCCGTTATCCCCACAATCAAGAATCGCGGGAATAATTGGTTCCACTCAAAAAAAATCCGCGCCGGGCCATCCACGCATCTACACCACTGACCTTACTGCTGCTATGAACATACTGTGGAATTTTACGACTCTCCCATTACGTCAAGAAATTTATTTCACAGTTTAATTTATGCCTTTACTATTTATTATAAAAGCTAAGATTTGCATTTAATTGTTGAGATCGATTAAGAATCTGTCATATCATAAGCAAAGTTAACCAGCAAGCCAAAATGATTCAGCTATTGACCTAGTGCGCACCTGTCTTTAATTCATAATTGGAATAACTTAATTCTCGAAACAGATAACTGGGATGACACCGAAACACAATTGGTGACAGCGAAGGTCATACAGCAGCATTTTCGAAAGTTTTCAAAATGTATGGGGGAGAAACTCAAAAGAAGCCAGGCCGTTCCGGAAGATCGATAAATTTAATAATAGTGACCCAATAATTGATTTTAGCACTTCTTCTTCGAGTCGTATTTCAGTACTAACTTCAGGAGAAAGATTTTAGAATCTGGGCAATAGGTGTTTCCAAGGAATGACATAAAAAAGAAATTCAATAAACGTTTCTGGCGAGCTTCACAAATCCACTAAAAGTGTCAGATCTAGAAGAGATTAACTTCATCCTTAAAAGGTTCCAACACTGGAATCGATGTAAACTATCAGCGAAAAAAAGCAGAAGCGAGTAAGTTAAAATATCAATCATTACAAAATGAACAACAGAATCACTGTTAGAAATACTGCATATTATCGAAATATTCGATCCGTTAATGATTAAAATTCAAAGCACTGCCAAGTCATCAACGGTGTAATACGCTTAAAATGTCTAAACCACGAGTTAACCATCAAATATTAATCAGGATCGAAGTGCAAAATTTGGGGTCAAAGTGCATTAATTCACAAAGCAAAAACATCTTTGTCAACAAAATAGAAGCTTATTGCGCTCCGAGGTGGCAACACACTGTTAGAGACAGTTATCATAAAAATGAAGACTTCAAATGAGAAATGTGAATATTTTAGGACGTTAGTGAGGACCGGACGTCTCCCCCACCCCAGGAATTCTATATCATAATAGAGGCAGCCGATACTTTGGAGTTTTTCAAGCAAAAATTGTGAAAATTGGAAGACTAGTTGGACAATTTGGGATAATAGTCAGTCTTTAAAAGAAAATCACATTAAAGGTAGAGAAGTGATAATTATTGAATTTTTTTTATAAAAAAGTTTTGTAAAGCATATACTGTTTAAAACTCATAACAATCCTTCTATTCAATAAAAAAAAAATATATTTTTGTGAAAAAAAAAATTATTTGGCAAATTAATTTAAAATCCTGATTTGAGGAACTTATGGAAGCAAATGTTCGAAAGAACATCCTTCCTGCTCCAAACACGTCTCAACTCTTGTTCAAAAAGAATTATTTACTTTGCGTAACATCACCCCGTATATCAATTGACGCGCAGTTTCAATTCTCCTTTTCATATCATCTACAGTTGTTGGTGCTTCAGCGTAAACTTTGTCCTTTTGAAAACCCCTGAGGAAAAAATCTGGTGAAGTCAGATCAGGCGACCTAGGAGGCCAGTTCACTGGCCCGCCCAGTCCTATCCTTCGGTCCGAATACATTTCAACCAGAACCTCACGAAATATTCTAGAAACGTGAGCTGGACAGCCGTCATGCTGGTATCACATCACTCGTCTAATAGCAACTGGATCATTTTCTAACAATTCCGGAAGATTATTACGCAAGAAATTGCAGTACATTTCTTCATACAAGTTTCCTTTGATGAAGAAAAGTCCAATTAAATATTCCCCAATAATGCCGCACAATACATTCACTGACCATGATCTTTGATGTTCAACTTCTCTTAGCCAGTATGGGTTTACAGCACTCCAAAGATGCAGATTATGGCGATTTACTGCACCATGGTACAGTGAATGTGGATTCGTCCGAAAACAAAACGTTGGAGAAGAAATTTGCATTTATAATAAAACATTAATTTTTTGATGGTCTGCAAGAATCTGCAAAAAAATATGGGGATGTCATTTGAAAAAAAAGTTGTCCTTGAAACAAACTTAAAATGACGTTTCAGTTAAAAGTCACTATCTTCATGACATGTCCCCCTCTTCACCGGACGACTTTTATTTGAAACTTTTTTTCATACAACGTACCTTTATTGAATAATCTTCGATCATAGCTTTAAGTGGGGACACCCTGTACATATGCATATAATATATATTAAATGAGGAACAAAAACAAGAAAAACCTTGAATACATTCGAAGTTCAGACAGACCCGAAGTCCGTAATTTCACTGTGCACCTTGCAGTTTTTCAATATTTTTCAATATCAAAACATTTGTCGCGTTTAAAAAGTTTTCATTTTTTGGATAAGTCATCAGTAAATAATAAGCTACGATCTTCAAAGCAGAAAGGGCCTCTTGAGCTCTAGAGATAAGCACTTCATCATCCTTGTCAACTTCCTACTCATTACTCGAACCGTTTTCATATTGATCATAAGCACTTATTTGAACAGTGTCAATATCATTAGGAAATTTAGCAACTATTACGGGTTCATCAATCACGTCATATTCATTTTAGTTAATTTTCTCAAAATCAGAAATGTGCTAGTTTTTGGCCCATTCGCTTATATTATCAACAGAAACTCCTGACGATTCGTTATAACCGAGCTCAAAACTCCAGATAATAAAGAATAGGGTGTGCTATAACCGAGTGTTCGATACAACGCGTGTTCGTTATGTGAGTTTTACTGCATTTCGAGAACCGTGAAAACTAAAAAAATAACAATTTTGTATGTAGCCATTTGAACCGAAGATCTATCAATTGAAAGTATTTTCAAAATTGCTACTTTTCGGGAAGTACCGGAAATTGCTAATAATTTTGTTATTTTAAATGGCATGACTATGTTTTTTATATTTTTATTATTCCATATTGAATTTCAGATTAACTTTTTGTAACATGCCGTTAACCAAAAATGTCAACTTTCAGTGATAAAAATTGTTTAATGCCGAAATTGGCAAAATCTTCTGTGTAAAAAAAATTGTTAGAGCGGAACTAACAACGTAAAGACTACAAATTTTTGGCGGCAGAAAGTCAAAACATTACACTTTATTGTTCTCATTTCTAATTTTGATAATTATCTACAGGGTGGTCTGCCAAATACATTCAACTAAAAATTTTAAAAAAATGCTAAAAAGTCATTTTTTCCAAATGGGACACTGCATATTTATTACAATACATGGGTAAACAACCATATCAACGTTATGTTATTTCTACATCTTATAAAAAATTTTTTTTGAGTTTGAATTTTATCCAGCTACAGTTACAAACAGAAAAATATTTGGAAATATATCGTGGACATTTTCAACCACTGATAAAATAGTTGGTTGATATGTAGAGAAAGATATTACAGCACCAAGCAACTAACTATGTTTTGATTACATGTTTGTTTAATTGTCAAATTTCGAATTCAAACAGCCCACAACAATGTGTATGTAAGAATAGTAATATATCACATAATTGAATGCAAAATGAAATTATCTTTTAACCCATGTAATAAAATATGGGGTGTCCCATTTGAAGAAAAGAACTTTTTCACATTTTTGTGTTGACCTAGTTCGATTTATATCGGCGACTACCCTGTATATAATTATTACATTTCAAATGGAAAAGAGCGAAGAGTAATGGTTTGATTTTCTACTGGCAAAACCTTTGTTAGTTTCACTAAAGCAACTTTTTTTCAAAAAGATTTTAGTCAATTTTGATATAAAACAATTTTTATCTTCGAAAGTTGACATTTTAGGTTAGCAGCGTTTACCTGGAATTCAACATAAAATCATAAAATAAATAAATAATACACATAGCCTTTCCATTTAATATAACAAAGTTGTTATTAATTTCTAATACTTCTGGCTGTTCCGCCATTTTCAAAATACACTGCACCACAAAATCAACGCCTATTTTTAATTGTTACGCATGTTCGTTTTTATTATTTTAGCGAAAATATTTTACGTTTCCTAACGAAGAGTAACCGGAATATTCAATAAATCCGACTTAACGAAACCATAAGGGGCATAGTTAAGTGAATACACGGCGCGCCAAAAAATCATTTAATTTTTTATCCTTAACTGTATATTTCCATCTAAATATTATTTGATTTTTCTTTGTAATTAAATAAAAAATTTAGAAGGTCGATGACAAAAAAACCATTGGCGTTCTTTCTTCTTTCGCGAAACTCTGATCATTTGATACTCCACTATGAAGCATTATTTTGCCAAAATTTCAAGACTTAATTACTATTACTGCGCGATGCATTTCTTATGAAACTGGGTGTAACAATTTTGAATATTTTTTGATCAATTGTTGCTATTTTGTAAATAAACATGTAAAAAAATTATGGAAAAGTTATAAAAGCCATAAAGTAAAAATTTTTTAAATCACAAGCGCACTTTATAAATATTTTCAAAAGCAAATTGTTCAGTTTAAAAAATTATGTGTTAATTTTGTGGTGCAGTGTATTTTCAATCAATAGTTCCTGGGCGCAAATGGCTGCATATTAAATTGCAATTTTCTAGTTTTCGCGCTTCTCTAAATGCTTCTAATGGACAGTCGACTAAAGACACCCTGTATATTTTCAAAGAAAGTTCCATCAGCTAGGACACCTTCGTCTAGTCAAATCAAAGACATACTGATAGGAACCGAAAAGAAATTTCAAACTATAATGTATTCACAATTCCTTCCTTTATTTTAACTCTTCCTTATCATCTGATAGCACTCTAAAGTAAATTAAGTTGCTGCTGTCGCTACTTCAAGTGAATGCGTGAGGAAGAACTAGAGAAAATCGAGTTATCAAGGACGTATTCGGACGTTTAGCTAAGTTACTTTTCTATGATAAAAACACAGAGTGTTTTTTTAGCCTGAGCCATAAGACTTTAAGTTTTTTTTCAAATGAGTTATAACTAAACTTAGCAGTTCATTATTTATTAAGGTACTTCGAGTAGTGTTTCTCATCTCACATTATCTATTGCGTTGTATCAGAAACTTTTAATAAAAATCCATTGAAACCATATTATAAATTTGTCTGTTCCTCGATACTAAGGCAGACTAAAGGAAACGTGAATTTTTCTCTTCGGTTAGATCCTGCATTTTTACTGAACAGTCCTGTCACAGCAGCAAAGCACCTAAACCACCTTCATAAATAATGACTATACCTATTTAGACCAGGAACAATAGTCGTTTTCCGGTAGCAAATTCAGCAAACTGAGGGCTCACCTTAAATACCTTCAAATGTTTGTCTTTTTTGTGATTTCTTTAACATCCCAGTAACATGCCAATAAACCGCATATAAAACATGCTGTTATATTAGGCATTTTATAATTCCACATTATAAAACAATAAAACTACGAGATTATTGCCATGGAGACGATCTGCTCGTTACTATCGAAATCGATTGAAATTTATGAATTTAAATCTTCAATTTTATCTATTGAATTTGTTTACATTATATAACCAATATGAAGATGTTCAACCAAGAAAGTTGCTTTCTTCAAAAAATACCGGCAGGCATCAAAAGTACTTATAAGATTCTAGTAGTAGCTCTCTTAGATAGCAATAGTCCTAATGTTATGAAATTTAATGGCTGGACAAGTTATATTATATGTTATATACTATAGAAGGTTTTAGTAGTAAGTAGTGGTCGGAATAAATCGATCATAGATGTCGTGCAATAAACTTGGGCTTCCCCCGACATAACCTCGCAGAAACATTAATTGATTTGTGTTTGCATCGCAAAGTAAATCTCCATTAACAACGTCAGTTTACAAGCTTAATTTTTGTCATTTGCGGGATGTTTTAATTTTCTGCTCCAACATGAAGAAATCTCCGGCTGAAATCAAATGTTGAAATCGAATGCTTTCGAATACTTATGGCGAGATCATTATTAGTAAGAGAACGTGTCGTGAGTGGATTCAACACTCTAAGAAACGTGATTTTCACGTCGAAGACCAGCATAGCGGTGGAAGAGGGAAGGTCTTCGAAGATACGGAATTGGAAGCGTAATTTAATGAAGACTCGTATGAATGTTAAGACGAATTGGCTCGATCATTTGGAGAGACTCAACAAGCAATTTCAAAGCGCCTCAAAGATATGGAAATGATTCGGAAGCAAGGAAATTGAGCGCCGTACGAATTGGAGAATGGCGTTTGTTTGCTTGTGAGCAGTTGTTCGAAAGGCAAAGAGGAAAGGGGTTTCTCTATCGCATCGTGACTGGGGACAAAAAAGGATTCATTAAGATAACCCCCAGGAGCAGTAAATCATGAGGATTTCCCGGTCATGCTTCCACATCGACGGTCAAGCTGAATGTTCACGGGTCCAAGATGATGCTCTGTCCTGTTGGGACCGGCTCGACGTAGAGTATCATGAATTGTTGTCTGACGCAATTGATGCGTTTGAGCCGAGCCTTGGAACACAAACCGTCGCCATACATGGCAAAATACACGATAAAGTGATTTCCTCGTGTTGAGAAAGTAGTAAGACAATAGTTCAAAGACGCACTTTGAAACGTTGAAATGGGAAGTCGCACCTCGTCCCCCGTATTCTCCAGACATTGCTTCCTCTGACTGTCACTTGTTTCGATCAATGGCACACGGCGTGGCTTACCGGAACCTCCAGTCTTATAAAAAAAATAAAAAATTTAATCGCTTCAAAAGATGACCAATTTTGTCAACGCGGAACGATGGGAGAAAGTAGTGCCCAGCGATGGATCACACTGTGAACCCTAAAAGTATACCTCGTCTTTCGCAATAAGGCCTCGAAGTTCGAAAGAAAAATGGCGGAATCACAATTGTACAACTAATAATTTAAAAAAAAAAATATATATATATATATATATATATATATATATATAAAATGGATCTACAGGCTTAAAATAATCTTTGCCTGCACCATTTCAACTCATTTAAGCGCTCGAAAATGGGACAGCTTTTTGCCATCCCTTGACCCCAAAAACAAACCCCTTCAGCCCCAAGGGCATAAATCCCAACTCTATTAATCCCCGGTAATAAAAACAATCCGCAAAAAGCTAAATACTGCCGCTTCGCGTGACTCGTGGGCGGCTTCTGATTTGATGTGAAATACTCGAAGGCGGATGTTGCACAGCAAAACTTAATTTAACTAGTTTATTACACGTGTTGTATTGCATATATTTGAATAATAAGTCACCAGGGTAAAAACGTACTAATTTTCACGAAAATGAAATGAAAGATGGGCTTCGTGTGCCGCTGATTTAAATTTCGTAATTGCCACGTTGTGGGTTTATTAATGCACATCAAGAAGACCGGTTTTAATTAGGTTTCGTTTCACTTGACTTGAAGATGATGTCATTTTAACGAAACTCTAAAAAATGTTTAATGCGGTTTTAATGAAGTTTTCAAAGTGCTTTTCTAGTATTAATTAAAATTAGCATTAAAATACATCCCTTCACTTTGATTTGCCCCATGTCCGGGGCTCTCTCGACTCTCCAACTCGAATGAATATTAATTTTTATTAAAATTAATTATGAAAGAAACACTTACGACTAATTAATGCTCTTATCTAGGGACAATGCAGGTTTCAGTTAGTAATAATTAGGAACAACGTGACCTGCATAATTCATCTAGCACTGCACTTTTTAAGATTCTGCTCATCTTCCTCTTTATAAGAGTTGAGTTACGAAACGTTTAACGCCTTTTTTCTTATGGTTAACAAGTGTTGTTAAAGGTTCGATTCGAGTTGTTACCAATGATTTATGTTATTTTATTTCGTTTGGTAAACAATGGAAGTGGACTTATCCAATGGGGAAGATTAAGGAAGCGCTTATTACATCGCGTGACGGACCGGATAATATTTAAATTCGTTCCAACACACATATCAGGACTACTCACGAATTCAATTTGATGGTTAGATTGGGTAGATACAGTTTAATAGGAAGGAAAGTTCCAATTTCCTTTTTGATGGCTTATTGGTGTTTATGTTCTTTGACGAACATTGACTTAAAATTATCCAAGGTTTCCTCCTCAAAATAATGGTCACACTAATCTCTCGGTTTCAAGTTTGCTCTCGCATTTTCTATGGAGATGGAGAAAAGCTTTCGCATATTCCACTCCGCACTCCGATTAATTGAAAAATGCACAATCTTCGACTTACTTCTTCTTCTACCTTCCGAGAGCTTTTCTCGCAAATTTCCAATTTTTAATGTTATCACTTTCTTCACTCCATTGCACCCTCTATTGCGTTAACGCCAAAAATTCCATGAGCAAACTATTTTGATCTGATTAAGAACCATCTCCTAACAGGTACTTTTGCGCATTACTTGAAAACATCGTGTGCACCATCATTGAATATTCTGCGTCCCATTGAAGTAACTTGCAAATTGCTGTTGTTAAGATAACAAGCATATCACACTAATGCACGTGATCGGAATGGCTGCTAAATTAGATTCCTCCACCTAACGCTTATCTAGAAAGAAGAGATATGACGATTTCCTAATGGTATCTATAACACATGAAAGGACGAAAATGTTTTTGATTGAAAATCACAGGAAACCCCCGCTTGCTCAATCGTAGAAAGGAATAAATTTTTTATTAAATTTCTGAAACGCGTAAACTTCTGATGAAAGTGCTCATCCGTTGACCAGAACACGAGGTTCATTATCAGAAGAGACTCCATTGAGGAACATATCCGGATATGTCAAATGGCTCCCTTATTGTTTAGCTACAGGTGAAGAGAATCTATGGCTTATAATCGCACTATGAACTTATTTAAGTCTTAAACGCGGAACGTTTTGGCAAAAGAGTTTTTTCGTCATTATGTAATCAGAGCATTAAATTTTCTAGTACCACCACGTTGACGAAAATATTGTTTATGTCGAACGGCTGTATTCTCGAATGGGAATAGATCGGGGGGAATCTAAGGCCTGCAAAGGGAAGATGAGGTTTCTCCAAAATATTTGACAGTCTTCACAAAATAGTTTTTTATCATTAGGGAATTAGAAGATGCCGTTTTCTACCAAGCAGAAGAAAATGGATCACGAATATCTTTTACCTGAAAACTAGCCAGAAGGAGCCAAATCCGAGTCTGTAGACGTCAAGAAGATCAAGCTTTTAAAAAGTTTCAAATAACATAAATTCCTAGAAGTAAGTATTTCTCAAACCAAATAGAGCACGATATTTTCTATTAAATCGGATGTCGCTGAAGAAAGTCCATTATTTTAAAGTTAAAATGTAGTTGTTTTTGCCTAGAAACTCAATCAAAAGCACCGGAATACCTATAAATTGAAGGTTATCCTGAAATTGCAGAAACAAAACGTCTTGAATCAAAAGTTTTTTCGCCATAACATGCATGCATGAAGTGTTCTATCAAACAAAATTGGCTGGAAAAAGCTCTCATGCCGAAAGTGGGCGGTATTTTCTCGTTAAAGCTGAGCAGGTGAACTAATGGTCAGACTGATAATCTGAAAATCGGCCAAAACATCAGAGCTTTCGACTAAAGAACCGTTTCATCACCAAATAGAGCCTGAGAATTTCTATCGAATAAGATACTGCTGGAAGAAATCTCTGGGGTTCTCGCCTGGAAAATAACCAAATATTTCGAATTTAAATCTGAATCTACATATGCGGAATTCGACGAATTTTGAATAATCGAATAATCACTATTTTACGAACCATTTTCCAAACTATTCGTATTGTAATTTGTCAAATGCCGTAGGTTCATCATTCGAGACTCGCGACTCCAGCATATGGTGGAGCCAGCTTCTGGCTTGTAAATACTAAATTCGATTTTTCCACTATGTCGACACGAAGACTCCTGATAAAAGAGACTTCTAACCGAAAAGTAACCGAATAAGTAAAGCAGGAAAAAACTGTATGTTAAATGAGACGACGCATGTTTTTTTTCCACCTAAAATGGAGTAACATTAAAAGAAATAGGGTGAAAGAAAGGGAAGGAAGAGGGTCGAATCTGAGACATATTAACGGAGAATTAAACGAATTAGGTGAAAATCCACGACTAAAGGATCATTTCAGTAACGAATGTAGAATTAAATTTACTACGAAACAAAACCATGCAATTCTAAAATGTTTACTCATAAATAAACTCCTCCCATGGCCCTTATTTTCATGGGTTCGAGTAAGAGTTCAACGGGAGTTATTGCATTATTGTTTATTGTTGTACTTCTGACGAGTAAAAAGTAATTTCGTATGTATTAATTTCAACAACGACTGAACACAGTGCAATAGCTAAATTTTTGGCCACAAACTAAATATTAGAGACCAGTCTGAATGGAGATAGTTAGCAGATAATGGAAAGTTACTTACACGTATTATGAGCAATCAACAGCACAAAACTTTCATGGGAATCCTCACATATATACAGTATATGAAAATAAGGGCCCAGGGGCTCAGTTCTCGAAGCGGCAATCGAGTAATTCTGTATTCGAATCATGTCAAACTGATGATTCTTTTTTCCATTTTCCATACCATGAAATTTTCTAACCAATACAACTCCTGCGAGGAACTTGGATCGCGTGAAAAGTACTTGTTTTCATGTAAGAAATATGCCGGATATTCGGATTTCAGAGCTATATCAAATTTATCACACGTTTAGAAACAAGAAAATTGTTTGCAAAATATGATCTTTTTCGTCCTCATCATCATATCAAATTTTCCGCTAGTCAAGTTTCTTTGATTAATACTGGTCACTTAGAAAGTGTTTGTTTTCGTATTTTAAAGAATAGAGGACAAATACAGGAAATCCCTCTTTCTGACCTAACTGCGGAATATAAAGTTTTCCCATACACAAAACTTCCTGGCAAAAGACTTTTCTCAATCGAGCATGCAGAGCATGAAATGCGACTTTGCTGAGAACCAGTAGTATTGTGGAAAGTATTTTTTGGTTTTTGGTATGGTGAATATGCACAATCTGCGATCTCCGAGGCGGATTCATATCTTCAAATGAAATTGAAAAAAACATCGAGAACAACAAACGTTCCCTGTTGAAAGGTCATTCCTCGTGATTGAACAAGGGGATTTTTTAAACTATAATATTCTCTATCAATTGGGACTTCGTTTGGCCACTAATGTTGATCGGGAAGTTGAAAAGAGCTTGGAGACTACAGTTGGAGACTACACAAGTTAGAAAAGTTACGTAATGAGGTGTGCTAAGGTTGTGCTTAATTGCATCTCAATCAACGAAGCCATAGGTGCTCATGGTGGTGAAAGTAGAAATCGAGAGTTGGCTATTTTTCCCAAGGAAAACATCCTGATAATAGCACGAATTTATCCTCGCCAGATTGTTAAATTATATAACCGAAAAATTTATATTATCACAGAGTGCTCAATGATACATTTTAACTCTGCAATTTTCTTTTCAAGTTATTGCGTTATAAATGACTCGAGTTCAGTGAGAACGGATGTCTGGAAAGACCCCCTTAAAAGATATGTCTAAGCGATCCAACAGGAGAGATATTCATTTTTAAAGCCTTCTTGTGCATATAATTTGATTTCGCTATTTCGGATTTTTGCTCATTATCGATTGTACAAGTAAATATGCAAATATTGTCGATATTACGCACATCTTTAAATATAAATATTCAGTATGGAAAAACAATAGAAATTATGCGTGAATCGACCGTTATAAAAGTATATTTTCTAAAAATAAAGGCACGTTCCCGAATGGTGAGTAAAGCAGATTTGGATCAACGAAATTGACTCAAAAAAACCTCCACATCTCAAATTTCTCATATGCCGTGACAATTTTGTGACACTAAAACTTAGAGAAAACATTCTACAAAAATTTAATACGTTTCTCAACATGCTCTATTGATTTCTGGGTACCATGGCAACCGATTTGGATTTGATTTGCTGCCTCGCGAATCTTTCAAAATAATGTTACCATTCAGCAAATTTAACCTAACGCTTTCTCTAGTATAATATGTAATTTATACGAATTCCATTCCGTTTTAATCACTCTTGCTTACACGACATTTCCCAGGAAAATACTCAAATTTGAAATATCACGGCCTGGAGGGCTCTTTCGTCCTAGGAAAATTATGAAATTTCCACTCGTAAAAGCGGCAAATTGCCAGTAGAACACTTTGCTATGCCCTCCCGTTTTGTCACATGGCACGGCAAATGTGTTGAGTGAGAAACCTCCCTCGTGGATTACACATCAATTTCTCCCTATCGATTACCCACATTCCCACGATCCGCGTCCTTGGCAATGATGGGTAAATAATGTAGAAGGCCGATTTAATCCAATTGACGAAAAAAACCTACCTTCATCTTGATTGCTCCCCAATAAAATCTCCATATCCTCATAATCGCCGTCAGCCAGTAAATCCTTTGGATGTTTAGGCAGGAACGCTCCATCGATGGTAGGCATGGATGGGAAGCCTAATATGCCCGAATACGAGTTCCATTGTTGCAAAGAGATGGTCTTGGCATCTACAGCTCTCATGCAATCCAGGACTTGAAAAGGGTTGGTGTCAAGGTGCGATATGTTGCCACAACCGCAATCTTGCACCAAGGCCCTCCCTATACTCTCAGCTTGTTCTCCTGACATGTAGCTCCAGGGAGTATTCATGGTTCCGGATTGCAATATGCCCCTTTTAGCCAGGCCTTTGGTCACTGGACTCATGAGGAGGATACTAACGGACCCTCCTCCCGCCGACTCTCCGAAAAGAGTGATGAGCTCAGGATCTCCACCGAAACTGGCGACGTTGTCCTTGATCCAGCGTATCGCCAAGGCTTGGTCCCACAGCCCCATATTTCCAGGAGTTTCCATACTGTCCTTTGGGAAATACTTGTTCAGGTACAAAAACCCGAACGACCCCACACGGTATTGCATGGAAGCTACAATGACATCACTGGTAGCTGCGATTATGTCTGCGTCATAGATGTCCAAGGTCGACGTCCCGCTCATGTAACCTCCACCATAAATCCAGATAAGCACTGGCACCTTGGGGCGCTCCATTGGAGGCTTGTTGTCATGGTGCCTGATGCGCAGTCGCTGTGGTACCCAGATATTCAAGTACAGGCAATCTTCTGATATATTGGTATTGGGGTTCCACATTTCCTCTCCCTCAAAGCCAGGAAAGTACTCATAACGCTCCTGGAAACAAGAGTTCGGCAGCTTGGTGGCGTCCAAGACCCCATGCCAGGAGTCTATGGGCACAGGCCTCCGAAATCTGAGCTGCTCTATTGGCGGCTTTGCAAAGGGTATCCCTGTGAACACATGCACATCCCTTCCGAGCACGGTCTTGGAGTATCCCCGCACCGCCCCACTGGTGGTTTCGACCACCAAAGGGTCGTTACGGTAAGTATTCGGTTTCGTGGTGAGGTCTTCACTGGGCCACGAGTATCCCAGCACACCAGAAACGACCGTTAACACTGCAAAGAAAATAAGTTCCATTTCGAATGGGCTTTACGTTTTACGCATATCGAACGAACACGTGGATAAACAAATATCTGTTGCTCGGGGCACGGACGTAAAAAAGGGCTCACGCGTCGGCGTCGTCGGCGTCGTCCTCGATGGGCGTCCCGGCGAGGAAGATGTTATTTTGGTGACAAGCTGATTCTGACTGAGAGCCGCGATTCTCGGACTACATTTCGATCGGAGGCTTGCGCGGCTAGAGCCAAGACGCTCTACATTATTTACTATCATCATACGAATGCCCTTGTTATTACAAAACTTTCCATTTCGTGGGAGATATAGAGCTGGATTTAATTTGGGTCTGGTTATTACGTGCTCTGCCTCCTAAAGAGACTAGGATTATTATATTACTTCTTCCTTTATGTGGAGTTCAGTTTAAAAATTTTCAGCCAGGCCTCGATCTTTATATTATAACTTTTCGGCGTCGTTTCAGCGAAAACTTTGCTACCAGCAAAGAAAATACTAGTTAATATCTCGAACGTTCCTGGGAAGAGCTAGTTTGAGAAACGTTTCATTTAAATATTTCTTGACATTTTCCTCTCTTACTACATTATATTTATACAGGGTGTCCCACCGGGAACCGCCATTAGACGATTTGCGGAAGCTGTGAGTAGCGAACTTACGACAATTTAGTGGTTTGGTGGAGCCTCGGGGCGACCTCACCTAAAATATTTTTATTGACGTCATGCTTCCGGTTGTACCGGAGGTCGACTCTTGCTTGCTTATTTTAAATGAAACAACCTATACAGGATGATTCACAAAGCAATCGGCACAGAACAGGTGCGTTTGGAGGGCCTAAAAATGTGTCAATTTTTAATTTGTGCAGTTATTTCTGAGACCTGCAGTTGCTGAGATATCGCGTTCAGAAGATGAATTAGAAAAATTGGAAAAATTCCGCGTTTCAGGAAAGCCGTAAGCTAGAATAGCCAAATTTCCGATGTGTCTTTGTTTCATTGACGTTTTTTTTTGCTAAAAGTTTGAAGAAGCTGAAAGCTCAACAAGGGGTGGTTTAAGGGTGAGTCAGCTTTAAAATAATATGAATTTTTTTAACCCTAATCTAATTAACAACTAAGGTTTAACAATATAATGTCATATTTAATTTTATGCCTTTTTAGACTCCTGTATATATGTTTTATTAAAGTCGGTCGTTATTGAGTAAAACAATATTTTGTGATTTGGTGTCAAAACCAATGAATTAAGGCAAAAAGAACTTATGTGCCTTAGAGAGTAAATGAGCACACGCCAGCTGGTCTTCAATTGTTCTGTTGCTAGGACACGATTGTTGCTAAATCTGACGTTATTCAAGTTTATGCAGTCGAAAAGTTGTTCGTTCGTTTTATTTTTGTTTTTAATAATTTTGCAATCGAAATAGATGGAAAATTCACATTTTATGAACAAGTGTAGAAAAACACCACAGAGATTTCATAATTATATCGTTCTGCATAATGAAACGTTTGCTAATATTGAAGAGAAAGCTCGGGAAACGGATTCTCTTTACATAAATAATGCTGGAGGACACACTAACGCAGTTAACGTACGAAATGAAAAGCGCATTTCAGGAAATATTGAAAATAAACCTCAAACCAGCACCGGAGGAATAAACATTAATAAATAATTAATAAAACTAATTATAAGGAAATTTTGAGTACAAAATTACTACCAACAGCAATAAGACATAAGAAAAATTGAAAAATTTTAATAGCGTCAAATTTGACAACGGTCGTATCCTAACAACAGAACAATTGAAGAGCAGTTGACGCATGCATTTTAGTCTTTAAATAATTTCTTTTTCCTTGAATTGATTTGTATTGATGCCAAATCACAAAATATTTATTCTCATTAACTGACGATTTCTAAAAAACGTACAAGAATATAAATAGATATTAAATTCGATTTACCACCATACTATAGAACCTCAGTTATTAATTAAACTAGAGTTTAAATAACTCATATAATTTTAAGGGTGATGCACCTCTAAATAACCCCTTGTTGAGCTTTCAGCCACTTAAAATTTTCAGCAAATAAAAACGTCAGTAAAACAAACACATTTCGCAAATTTGCTTATTCTAGGCCAAGGCTTTCCTAGAATACAGAGTTTTTTCACGTTTGTTTATTCATCTTCCGAAGCTGATATCTTAACAAACGTAAACATCACATAAAAAAGATAATGTTTTCAAGTCTTCTAAACGCACCTGTTCCGTGTCGGTTGCGTTGTGATTCACCCTGTATATTATTGCATCTTTGGAACCCACGTTCAATTTTAATGCGAGCTTACTAATACATCGACTTCCTTAGAATGAACGATTTTCAATACATATTCAATTGAATGTTAAAAGTGACAGAAGCAGATATCTGCATAATTGGAAATTGTTCACAAAGGGAAAGGTATTTTGGAACTTTATTTTTTCTACAATAGTATAGAAAGTCCGGATTTTTGCATGCTGCCAAGCTTTGCGTAATACTTTCTATTGGGTGTCCGCGAAAGTAGAGCCAACTTGGACATCAAAAAATGGTCAAAACTTAAAAATTTTAAATGGAATCCCACTGTTATTTTTATGTATTATGAAACCACGTCGAAGAATAACCCACAGTCACATTTAATTATATAAAATGAAGTTTTGGGTAATTTCGTTTTAGAAGTTGAGGAAGAGATAGGACATTCCTAGTTTTAACCTATAATGCTATAATTAAGTTAGTTTTATATAACTAATTTTTTCATTTAAGTGTGCATGACTTATATCACACAACAGTGGCATTTTGCCGGTATTTCCATTTCACACAAATACGTCTGCTACTTTCGCACTATGTATTTAATACCCTGTGTATGCGACAGCAGTCATTCTGTCTGAAACTTTAGTACGCCTTACTAAGGAATATTGGTATGTTATGGTTAGTTTTCATTAGTTATAATTGAGAATAGTGAGCAACTCCATCAACTCCTAAGTTGCGCTACAGGGTTCTCTATATGAAACTATGCACTCCAAAAAGCAAGTAAATTATTTTGAATCAAAGTAAAAAAGAATGCTTTATTGGACGAACCTATCACCATTGCTATGGGATTTATTATTAATTTAGATGACCACTCAATTTTTAAAAATCATCTCATATAAACGTCCTCTATCAACTTCAATGTAATTTTAAATTCTAAGTTCAAAATTTTGTATCACTCTACGAAGTAAACCTTCGTCTTAATCTTGATCCACGAAAGAAAAATTCATAAATTTTGTTAAGATTTATGTTAATTTGAAAATGAGTAGGTCTGGAACAATTTTTTTTTTTTTTTTAGTTTTACCCTGCTCGTTCGTCAGTGGCGTGAAAATCCTCGAGAATTGTTGACTAAAACACTTCACGGTCCAAAAGTCCTTGTTTGGTGTGGTGTAGTAATAATTCTGGAGCTAAAAAGGCGAATTCGAAATGAAACTGCAAGAATAGATTGAGATTTATTTCACCCGGTGATACAAATTTTGAACTTAAAATTTCAAATTGCATTGAAATTGATGAAGGGCGGCGTATAGAAGGCGCGATTTTTAAAAATGGAACAGTTTACATATCTAAATTAATAATAAATCCCATAGAATTAGCTGCATGTTAATAAATTTTAAAACATTTTTAATTTAATGAAAAAGTTTTTTTTGGACTTTCAAAGTGCGTAGTCTAATATGGGGGAACCCCGTCTATGCAAAGTAGAAGAGCATATGATTTATTTTTAATTTTGTTGTACAGCATGTCCCAAGTACAACTTTCGACATCGGCATCGAGCAAATCAAAGGAGATAAAAATTGAATTTACAAGAGTCAATAGGGTGCCAATGTAAAAGAAGTAGTTTGCCTTTATAAGATAACCTTTTTTGGTTATTCCTAATTCTCAATTGTTAATTCGTAATACTTCCCTTATTCGTAATTCATAAATTTTCTTCAACTTCCCAATTCTTAAGAAGGTTGTTCTGACAATTTTTTAACGCCATTCATTAACAAATTTTTGCAGAGCATTTCTTCATCTAATCATATTTAGTGCATCGAGGCGTCTCACGTATTTTTGGATAGATCACGCATTGTTCCAGTAAGACACCTTGAAATTCAAAAGTTGTAAAAGAACGAAACAAGTCTTTTATTGGTAATTTTTATCAAATTTAGCAGCTAGGGAAATCAGAAATAATCCACCACACATGAGACCACATAGTAATTGTCCACGTAGATGCGCGTCGTTGCTGCTAGTCATGAATATTAATTTTTATTTATTGAATGGACGTCTTAGATGATAAAATCCTCTTTGTTTCTGCACTGCCACCAATAATCATTAATGGCGTTGATTTCCTATCCTTTGATTGTCACACCCCCATGTGACTTACTTCAAGTTTGAATTCAAGTAACAATAGGGGAAGTACTTAATTAACAGTTTGACAGTTAATTAAGTACTTCTAGCTAGTATCATGCCTATTTTAATGACGTATTAACGATCGCATTCTCCATTAAACATGATAGCATATTATACCGGCTCCATGTTTTGATAAAATATTCGGTCTTCTCAAGGAGTTTCGTAATAAATTGAGATAACATTTAGCCCATTAAATATAGAAGTTCTAACTAATCTCCACAATACGCACGGTGTGCTTTGATTGTGACTAACGACCAATAAAATGATATTTCCAGCATCTTTAGCCACAATGCAAGATTTTCTCATGACTGTTTCGAATTTTCATCGCATACTAAGTAGATTCGGTAGCGTGAAATTGACCCCAGATATATCATTGTTACAGCTTTCACATAAGACACCAATCCGTCGATAGCCATCCACAAGAACAGATCATTAATTATTGTTGCTGATGTGGAAGCAGTGACCTGTGTTGGGAACAAACGGGTGTAAAATGGATGGCATCAATGTGGTTAATTTTTAAAGTGCCCGCGAATATCATGCGAGACTTAGAATGTAACTTTTAGAGCGAATGTTCTAATCAATAGAGAAAAGTCTTGCATCACGTGCGCTTCGGGTATTTCCAACCAAACACTTCGAGGAATTCTTTGTGGAAAGTCACGAAACGAACACCCCGTACAAAATCGATCACAAGAGTCTGATTTAAATCGAAAACTCCGCACAAATAAGTCATAAATTTGAAATATACCTGTGTAGCTGCAGCAACTGAGAGACCACCCTGAGCGACATTATTACGTCGCTGAGTGCAGACGGAACAATCAGGTCCCCACGTCCCAGGCCTAGTTAAGTCCGGCATTCAGAAGAAGGGTCCTAGTTTCCCTTTGGCCCACTTCGGCGCCCTCCCCACCCATCCTATTACAATGTAGTTAATGATATCTCCCCCAGACTTAGTTATGCATTTTAGAGTTACTGGTAATCTAAGACGTTTTACCCACGAGATTGACAATTTGTACTCGAGCTGACATGAATACTTATTGCCTAATTACAGTTGCTATTATTGGCCGACACGCAGGAGATGTTGGAAAGGGTTTGTGGCAAGTTAGGGCGGAAATGTGTCCTAAACATGAGTTGCTCTTTCTGTCGCATCTGCTTAATCTAATACGGTTGGCATACATTGCACGTAGTTGCAGTGTAGCTGCCTTTCGATCGTCACCCTTGCAAGACCCATTGAATAGTTTATGTCAGCTATTTTAGCCTCCTGATACGCCGTGTACAAAATTGTTCATCCATATTTTCAACTTATCTTTCAAGTCCAAAAATAAAATATCCTACATTCCTGCCATGTGCCTCCTGTAGAACAATACGCAATTCGAGCCAACGAATTCAGATAAAATCAATAGCTATGCATGTTGCTATAAGACGCTTAATACTTCCGCAAGTGTAGTCGTCCTGGGGCAAGTTATTAATAATAAATTTTTCAAAGCGGGCCAAATCTGCACGGTGTCAATGATCGGGAAATTTCCGAAATCTACCCCGACAGAGTGTAAAAGCTTCGACCATTAAACGATGCAATTTGAAATAAATCTAGAGAACTCGTAATCATGCCATTTAAGGGAAGTCCAAATATAAATCAGTGTGTCAAGGGCGAACTCACAACTTGGGGATAAAAATACCCGTTTCACGTGAGGAATCAGGCATTGCATATGTTTTTGTCATATATCAAGGTGAAACGACAAACTTAAATAAAAATAATCTCAAAATCTTTGTCCTTGGAGGAACACTGGTACTTCATTTATTCCCCCGAATCCTAAATGATTGACACAAATTATGTTTTGATGGCTATTTTTCGTGCTATCAGGCCCTTAAAGATTTCAAATCTAAAAATACTTTTACTGGTGGTGCAATTCATGTAAATAGATTTAATAGACATTACGATGAGGAGATAATTAAAGGAGGAGGAGAAATAGTTCCCGAGAAATGATTGATGATAATCGATTGACGGTACCCTCATCCCGTTCCGTACATTGCGAAGCAAAGTGGGGTATCAAGATGGGGCAAAAGTGCGAAGAAGTACATCACCATTCTGGGATTCTCTGAAACTTTTGAATCGATCCTTGAATGGAATTGACCTATTAAACCAAATGATTGGTCAAGTAAGTGCACTCCTCGACTAGTATTTCACGCAGTCCTTTTAGCCACCAATGTATCTGGTTTGGACACCACAATGACTGCAAAAAAATTAACAGTGTCCAAGAAATTTCAAATGCGACTTTTGGATTTTCGCCTGCAAGCACTGTATAAGAAAGAACGATGCACCAACGCATCAGAATCTTTGAGGAAAAAAGAAACCTAGAGATATAGAGGTACCCAGAGTTTGTTAGGAAATCCACCATGATGTCATAGGCCATTTACCATATCTTGGCCGCAACAAGGAAGGAAAAAGAGGGCACAACAACCAATGTGACAAAAAAACAAATTTATATTGTGGAAAATGTAATATTCGCGTTTGGATAAAAACAGAAGCTGTTGAGTAATATATCACAGAGATAAAGGATTAACCGTTTATTTTAGTAACGTGGTAGACATTTTTTACATGTCTTAATACCCTTTGAAAACTCGCAATGTTTTTTCCCAAAGAACATATTCTGATGATCAATGCAATCTGGAAATAATCATGGACATCATTCTTTTGCAGTTTTCATGGGAAAAAAAACGGTAAAATTGCTTATTCGCTCATTTACTTTAGGCAAATCTAAAAAGATATTCCAGGAAGCTTTTTTTTTAACCTAAAAAAAATTGGTTTTGAGAGGTTAAGAAAGACATAAAACTTTTTATGGACACCCCTAAAGGAAAATATATTTTCATTTCGAATTGATCCCTAAAATGTATCGATTGGGATGGCTTTATTTCAAAGGAAATGCATATTTATTAAGCCGAAAATTATGCAGAGGTTTTAGTATACATCGATCCGAAATTCATAGGCCCAACTTTGCGAAGAGCATAGAATAACAGATGCAGTAAACGGGATAAGCCTTTTACAGTGATTAAAAAATGATTTCCTTAATAGAACTAACATTCAATTAGGCTAGGAATTATGATAATGTGTGTATGTAACATGAAAAGATGGCTAAACACCTAAGCATAGCTGCAGGAACGCAGCAACCTTCTTCATTGAATATTTTAATCGTGAAAAGGGCAATACAACTGCCGCTCGATAATGTAAACTAGTTCAAACCGAATGCTGTTCACATTATCGAAATGTTTACATTAGCGAACGTCATTTAAAAAATAAACTGTTTATTAAAGAAACGTTTAATACGTATGTGCGGGGTGTAAAAAAACTCGCATCCATGTATAAGGACCTCGGCAACGGTAAGAGATACTAGGTCGATTAAATGGAGGCAAAGTCCCGCCTGTTGATGCTCAACAATAATCCATTTGGAGACGTTGAAAAATCCGAATACTTTCGGCGACAACCGATAAAAATTGAAAATTCGGATTTTCGTTTTTCTCAAAAAACCACGTTCCGGCCAGATGGTGCTCCTGCGCATAATCCTAGGAACATTACCAATTTTTCTAATTGGCACTTTCCTAATCCATGGATCTGGAGTCGAAATGTAGTATACGTTGGTCAGCGCGATTTCCTGATTTCAGTCTTTTAAACTATTTTTTCCAGAAGTTCCAAGTAACTCATCATCCTCATCTTGATCATTGGTACAAAAGAAGTTGTTCCAACATCCTCACTTCTTGGTTGTTGCTTTAAAGAATGACTTGATGCATTATATAATAGTAACAACGCTTTTACTCGAAGCTTCTGTTCTTTTAGTAATTTTTTACCTCCAAACTAAATAATCCTCAAATTATGAGTATGTAGAACGTTTATTATTGCAGATTCTTTGTCATCCTTCAGGAACGAAGCACTTGTGGAACCATTTCAGGAATATGCTGCTTGTCATCCAAACCGTTTTTGAATAGTCTTAAGCAACAGGGATATTAAAATTTGTAAATTAGCGCGGATTTTTTCCTTTTTCCATTATTATTGGCTTTATTGTGTGTGCCGCCAAAAACTGCTTACGTCATTGAACGTACACTTTGTTTACGTTATCGCGCGTTCCCATAGCACGAACTTTGCGTTTCGATTAACGCAATATTTTTATTACCGCGTGTTTACATTATCGAGCGTCTTCTACATTATTGTTATTTTACGGGTGTGTGAAAAGTGCACTTTTAACACTCGTATGATGAGTGTGCAAAGTGTGAGCATGCGCACCTAATCTGGAATTACTGGCAGTTTGCAACCTGACACTTGGACGTTTCATTGTAAGTGCGTATTCATTTATTTCCGATCCAGTGCTAGGAAAAATTTCTACGAGCATCCCCTATGAGTAAAACGAACATTGATTTAGAATTGACAGTTACAATTATTACAGGTAATAGCTCCATTTCATGGGGGAAGTTAGGCCGAAATATTATACAGAGGTTTTAATTTACTTCGGTCCGGAATTCGTTGGTTTAGCGTTGCAAATAGCTTCAAAATGCAATGGGAAACGCAATTAAAATATGACCAAACAGATGCAGTAATTATTGCTTAATAATGAGGAAAATTTGAAATTAATGTGGTTGTATATTGGCTACATTTCCGAGCTGAGTTTATGGAATAGGTACATGAATTAATTAGCGAATTTATTAAATGCCTTCAGCATTCCAAGACCTTTTTCTGCATTGGGCGTTAGTGGCATTGATTGAAATGATCGAAAAAAATTTTACATCGTTTTAAGTGGTTGTTGCTACTGTAAATGCGGTTGTTACAGCAAAGCAATTTGCATGGTTCAAAGTCGACACGGCATGACGTATATGCGTGCATTGTACTACATACATTTGAACAGGAAAAGCCAATTGATTGTATCAGTAAAGCTGCCAGCTGCCCATTATACAGTTTAAATCACGATGGAAATAGCTCTGACTGTTCGTATTACCATTTAAGTAGGTATGTTTGATTTAATGAAGCCATTATTTGAATATGCGTTATAGCCCAAGACACAAATGTTATCAACGCCTTTCTGCGCAGCCCTGTGCATGTGATCCAAGAAAACTCCCAGGCCTTTAACGACCCTAAATGTATTCAAATTAAGGCCAACTTAAAAAGAAGATTCGAGGGAGTTGATCCTATTAAGTTGACATTAAAGTCACGTATCGTTCGTCCTAACAGTAACTTTTTAATCGCCACGTCCAATTGCCACTAGTTGCCGGTACAACTTTATTAAATAGTTGCTGTGCATGGCAGGGAATTATGAATTCCCAGGGCCATAAATAAAGCCGGGAACGATTGTCCTGAAGGAGCGATAAATAACGGGAATGTCCACTTTTTTGTTCACCAGTTAAACGGCGGTGTTTTAATTTTTCTGCTGGGAATTTTTTTCCCTTCAGCTAATTTGCCGTGGTTAAATTGATTTCGTTTCCTGCTAGAAATGATAGAGGAAGCAGTAAATTACAAGATAAAATACATTTTAACTATATTACACGAAATTGTGTGTTTTAAGTATTCGAATTGCGATGCTACAATTAAATCACTTTCCAAACGTATTACGTGTAGCAGCACAAGGAACACGCTGTCCAACTAACTCATTTTTCCTTGCTCCATGAGGTGCGCGGGTGTGAGAAAATAGTGTAGCGTTTCTCCCACCAACCTCCCTTTTAATGCTTGGCACGGCGTACCGCCTCCATGTAAGAGGTGAAACACAGAAACCCCAAATAACCTGAGCCATACAGAATGTCAATTAGGCATGTAGATAGTAGGCTTTGCGGAGTAAATATTTGAAGAATTTTACCAGCCATCAGTTCACCTTAACATTGATGGGTGGGCTCTTTCGAATACACCAAGTGTATGTTTAGTGATTACACGTGACGCCAATATCTTTTTTCCAAACCTTCCTTATTATGAATTTCTGTGTTACGAATCAGCAACTTCAAGCGATTCCATGAAAATAATCGAAAGGACTCACATCGGGTGATCTGGGAGGCCTTGTATGCAGTTCTACCGTTGGTGTCCGAGGGTGCGTGTTCAGAAGATTATCGTTCAGAACTAAATGCGGAACTAAAGTCTGGTAGCACACCATCGCGTATGAACCACGCATTTTTGCTTTGTTTCGGCGTCGTTCGCCAATAAGTTTTTGTAGAAGACTGAAAAGTTCACTAAAACGACCATCGATGTGTCCAATCCAAATATTGAGAGAAAATTGCGTTTGATGTTGAATACATTTTTTAAGCATTCTCTACGTCCCAAATATGCTCATCGTGAAAATTAGTAATGGTGTTCGGATAAAATGAAGCTTCACGTGTAAAAAACACATTACGTCGAAAATTCGCGGTTTTTGCCACTTAAGTCGCAAAAACCCATTCTAGGAGGAAAATTCCTTTGGTAGTAGAGTATTCCTGAGACATGTGTTGTTCCTTTGAAAGTACCGCTTTATCTGAATCTTGCACAAGTATTAATAACAGTTTCATGCTTTGGAGACGCTAGGTAGGAAGGTTGCTCTTGATACATTCGTTTTGTAGCTCGAGCATCATTGTGACCTACTCCGTACACAATGCACGTCTGCCATCTCTGTGTTGATAAATTGGACCGTTTTAAACAGAACCCACAATTTATAACTCGAAATTCACATTTAAATTTTAAAAAAATACACATGAAATTCAGTTTTCCACGACCACTACCAGATTGTTAGAACTAACTACATGTTAATACATTTTGTGATTTTTCTGCCACAGGAACACGTGCATTGTTTTCCAGGGCGTATTTTGCATGCATTGTTCTCTTGTACATTGCCGGTCTAGAGGTAAATTACAGAATGTATTTCGTTAATTCGATACCAAAAGTTCAAACTTCAAACTTGTTTTCGCCCAGTGCTTTTTAGCTGTAAAAATGGATAAAGAGTAATTTTTTTTTAAATTCAAAAATGGCATGCAGTTATATACAAAAAACTTATGTTTATTTGAATTCAGGCATATTACAGTATGCGGTGCCCTCTATCCACAAATAAATAATTTAGTAAATATTTTACCAATCGACAGTTTGTCTCCAGCGCTAAATTTCGTCAATATCTCGAGAACTTGGTCGCTATAGGCTCGTGTTAGTATAAACGTTTCATTTTAAAACTCTCGAAAAATCCGCCCCTTAATTAATACCCTGCATATTGGAACCAAACCATGGTCATCACGTCTCATTAGGCGAGGGCGTGGATGAGCACCCCATTAAAGCCGCGTGGAGCGCCATCATGAGCAAACGCTGACACAGAAATCGACTTTAACTCAAAATGATTCTTAGTGGCATCAAGAGTGAGATGGAAAGAACTTTAGTACTACACTTCGGCCTTCTATTAGAGAGTATTAAGGCCTAGCTTTGTAGAAGAACTATTGAGGGGTTGTGAATGTCCGGACGTTGCAGGAGTTCTACGGAGCTTCCGGAAATCAAATGTCGGGCCTACGGAGAGTCGTCCACAGGAGTTCCTGATCGAAACTCGAAGGGATGGCTAGTCAGATATTTTTCCAGAAAGTTTTGGAAGAAAATATCAGTTCAGTTGCGACCCGCGAAAAGCTCTTATGTCGCATTGGAAAATTAAATGATGATGGACTGAATGATATAAGACGAAGACTATGGGCGCGTCCCGAGTTCTTGTTCTTCTGTGCTTTTCTGTGTGCATATATGACCTAAAAAGAACAACAGCAAACTCATTCAAAAAAGGTAGTCAGTTTATTTCCTCCCTAATAAAAAAAAATGAAGTGAAAATGAACAATTCGATCCTTCACGCTCCTCTCAAATAACCTTGACCTTATTCGTGCTTTATCCCCATGTCATCTCGAGTTTCGTTCTGAGATTTTGAAAGAAGTTTGCATGCTTTATCGGCCTGAAAATGCCGCTGATGGATTTAAGGCTGCTTAAGACTGATATTCTCCCCCAAGGAACATACTTATTTTTATTAACTACGTAAACTTATTTTGTGGTTTAAACAGGCAATTAGGGGATCGCTGAGGCCTACTGTTTGAGTTTGGTAGAGCAACACTGGAAATAAAACGAAATTTTCCCATGAAAAAGAGTATAATTTCGTTAACTTATATTCTCTTTTTTTCAGCTCTTCCACGCTTATTCTTTCAATTTAATTTTGAACAATAAATGTCTGCAATAATATAATCGCCGCATGATTCGGAAAAGTAAATGCTCCAACAAATTTTCCCCAGAAATGTTTGTAATTTCGTTTCTGTTTAATGGGAAAAAGAAGAAGAAATAGTCTATTATTTATAAGAATTAAGGCAGCCAAACTAAAAGAAAATATTGTCTTCTGTTTACTTATAAAGATAGACGATCCTTGAATCGGTTTCGTGACTATAATTTTATTATCTTTGCTAAAAAGCATTGCATGTTTCAACGGCCGCGATTAGTACAATTCGCTCTGATAAATTCTTGATTTTTCCCTCATTATCCTCAATCTATATAACATGGGGACTTTGTCCCTGCGTTAATCCTTCTATTTTCACCCAACTTCACTTCAAGGGTTTTCACTAGACATTACGCGACTGCTCGCTCAAATGATAATTATTCGTTTAAATCAGTTTCCATCGTCCCCTAAGAAGTTCCCTGGATAAACCTGGAAGGCTATTCATACAACATTTCGTTTCAATGAAGTAGAAACCTGTGGAATTTCGTAAAAAATTTTAGTAATTAGTGCCTAAATAATGGAGTTAGAGATATTTCGCTGATGTCAGTGCAGTGCTGATGTAGCCCTTGAGGAAATGCATAGTTGCATAAGAAGTGTTTGTACACACGGTTACTCGTAATTCGACGTGTTCCTCTGGAGAAGAGATGGGGTATGAGCTAAAGAGCAAATTGAACTCGTATATGCATATTAAAAAACTCACTAGATTTTGAGTTATTTCATATATTTTTTATTCGGGGCCTTAATAATCTCAGAGCGATTTTTCCAGAAATCCTGTTTGGATTTTTTCCACTTTCGCTACTCGATCACTTGCCAAACATCCTGATCCTCCCTATGAAGTGAAATATGTCCAGAAACATTATGTGAAGATTTAGTCGTTACTAAATTTAAGTTAAATTCTAAAGCATTTCGACTATTTTTTTAACCCTTAAACGATTTGTTGAACACGCAATACCTCGTTGGAGAGCTATGGAAGTGAAGAAGGTTTTAGAGCAATTTGTACGCATGTTACTTTGAACATTTTTTTGAAAACTGCCCAGGAGATGTTGGCAGTGATGATGATGGTCAAAAAGTATTTTATGAAAGTTTTTACTGAAAATCTTCACGCAATGCAAATATTTTCAGACATGTTTCATTGCACAAGGAAGGTCCTAATGTTAGAGAAGTGACCGAGCAGCGAACGAAAAATCGCTCTTAAATCATTAAGGCCTCGAATTAAAAATAAATTGAAACAACACGGAATCAAGTGAGGTTTGGTATATGCATATATGAGTTCAACTCACTCTTTACCTCGTGAGCTATCTCCCCCACTCAAACAAGCACGCCTAATTACTAGTGACCCAGTATATTTGGGATAGTAAATTTAGGTTAAACGCGCGGCATTGTTTAGATAGTTCTAAATTATTCTGAGAGACAATTATTATTAATAAAAATACAGTACCAAATTTAAACTGTCCTCAAACTGTCCTCTTTTAGCCAGATTAGCGCAAAATTTAAAGTTGAATCCCGTTCCAGGAAGTTTCCAACAGGGGAGGATTACTTTATTTAGTTATCCAGTTGTAAAACGTTTCTTTTTGTTATGATTAATGTAACTCCACGAAATCCCCTTTCGGTTATTCTGAAATTTCCAAACAAGGACAACATTATTTTTCGTTTAGTTTATTATTTTAAACTGAAAATTTTATATGTGTTAATTTTAGTTGCAAATTTGTGCTGCGGCAAAGCTGGAGAATCTTCTTTTTATGGTAAAGTAAAGCCGTGAATTGCTGTCCCTTTCATGTCTATATGGTTTAACTACGTTAGCAGCAGGAAGTCTGCCTCATGTAAATGTTCCCAAACAAGAATGGTTTAAATTTAAATTACAGCAACTACTGGCACATCAGCAGAGGTGTAAGATAGGCGAAATTGCCCCTATTTCTTAGTTCTGGAAATATTTTTTAGCGTATTTACAAACAGGTTTTAAAATGGTAAAAGAAGAGCGTGCATATGGCGAGCGTGGGGAGAAAACTTAGCAAAACTGTTAAGTTGAAAAACCGACCCTAAAGAGACAGTTTTGGAGACACAACGAGGAAGAGGTCTTAGTCTTTTTGCATTTAGAAAGTTTCTTAAATATAAAAGAGAAGTTACCTTCAATTTCATACCCTACTTAGTCGTAGCTGAGAGTTTTACTACAACTCGGCCCTTAAACTCTATTTTTAATAAATTGAAATTTAAAAATATAAAGAAAACAGAGAACTTCGTTCTGATATACGAGAAGAGACTGTCGAAGGAGCCTGGTTTTCGTTGCAAGACTTTTGATATGCCGTTTTTCAATTTGCATTATTAAAATTCTTTCTGGCTCAGTAAAGGGGATTTTACTCTTAATGTTAGACTTTCAGAGCGAAAAGTAACTTTTCGACCCAATGGAAATATTTACTTTGCAGCAGTTTTTCAATATTTGTTCTAAGCATGAAATTAGGCGAAGATTTTATGCAGTAGCATTAACGAGTCACAATGCTTCGGGAGTTTGTTAATTATTGTGAAAAGTCGCCACAATTCGCCGAGATCCTAAAAAAGCAATTTAAAATCCCATCAAAGTTCGTCAAACTTAATACTTCATTACATTATCAAGGATTAACTGCCCTTTAAAGGGTGAGGCTCTAATAATCAGTGAAACCCTAAAACATAAAGCAAACTCTGTACTTTGGTATTTGTCAAGATAAAATCCTCCTTGAGGAAACTTTTCCTACTCTAATAAATTACCTCGTTACTTTGTCTTGAGACCTGAATTTTGCCAGACTTGGGCAATGCCAGCTTTGGTTTTGTGTCTCAATTTAAGCAATTACGATTCACATACGAAAAAAGTGTTTAATCCCCGTCAAGTCAAGGAATAAAGGATCGATTTTATGTCAAGAGCTTTAAGTGGATTGGAGGGATTTTCCATGGTCTTCGTTTTTTATTGACTCAGCGAAAAAATAACGTGTGCTTTTAAATATCTCGGCACAAAATATGATAATCTGCTCAGAAGAGAAAACTGGCAAATGATTAATTAGTTAGCCAGGGTATGGCGCAAATACATTCGACGACGTTAATATTCTCAGGAGAATAATTTCCATTTATCATTTCAATTTAAGCACAAAAGGCGAGCGAACACCGTCATTCGTTGAATAAACATTTTATCGACCCAAAAGGTCCAACCTTCGGAACTTCCTCGCGAAAACTCCCACCAAGAAACGTTCAATTCATAGAACTATTTCTACCATTGTTTGCTTCTTTACTTTTTCATTAATTACTTACTTTACAAAATCAATAAAAAGCACACTAATTTAATATCGGTATAATGTCCCTTTCTTGGCAAGGGAGAAATTACTTTTTAACCCATTAACGGTCACAACCTAATAAATGATCCTACTTTCTTTTGCCTTAAAAGTTTCCTTCTAAGGATGGGCATATCAAATCGATAAGTGTTGTGAAAGTGTTGTGTTTTTGTTGTGTTTCGATCCCTGAAATCGATATTTCGAGTCATATCTAGACGAGATTCTTTCCCTTTATCTAAGGGATAAAACAAATATTAGTGAGAGTATACACTCCCTTTGGGGTGAAAGTAAATGGGCAGAAAATTCGCGACGCACCTGGGATTTCACTTTCGAGACTAATTGATTTAATTACTTCTACGTAGTTTCGTGTGAAAGTGCGTGTTTCAAGTAGAAAATTTGCTTCGTAAAATTACTATTTACTATGTGATCAAAATCTCTCCATATGATGGACAAATGGAACTGTATGTACAGCTAATTATTTGGTAGATGTCTGATCTTGGTGAAGCAAGTGCGCTTTCGTCATTGTCTTTAAAGTGTTTTGAAATCATGCAGGCACCATAGTTAGTTTCGATATAGAGATTGTTCATGTTAAAACGAACTGATCGAAATGTCTCTTGATTGGAAGGACAATTAAAAATCACAAAAAAAGTCTGTTTAAATATCGAAGGGGAAGTTTAGTTTGACGCTAAGAAGAATTGTATCAGTCACCCCCTCACTCCCAGCGACTCTCATTTTCACATTTCAAATGGCGCCCCCCATCGAGTGGCTCATCATTGCAAACATAATTCAACATCCCATGGAATCGTATCAAGAAAACTGAAAACAGTTAACGGAATCAGGAGTTAAGAGAAATAATATGTGCTACTACAAATCGTTTATTGAGAACACATAATTCATTTCATCAATTGCTCAAAATGTGAGCCGTTATGAGCGATGCAGCAATAACAAAGTCTGTTTGCAAATTCTTCGCGAATATCGGCAAAAGTTTGTCCAATAATACTTCTACATTCCAGAAAAAGTCTATCTTTTAATTCTTGAATACTTTCGAGTGGAATTCTAAGCACTTTACTTTTTAATTAAGCCCTTAGGAGAAAATCTAGTGGATTGAGATCTGGAGATCGTGCTGGCCATTCTAATGCACCTCTTCTGCTGATCCATTTTTCCCGAAATCGTTCATTGGGCTATTCTCGAAACAGACTTTATTATTGTGTCGCTAATAACAGTTCACATTTTGAGCACTTAATAAAATGAATTATTTAATCTCAATGAGCTATTTACAGTAACACATATTTTTCCTTCCAATTCCCGGCTCCACTAACCGATTTCAGTTTTCTGGGTGCAGTTACATAGCAAATTGAATTCCACTTGCAATGCTCTGCCACCCGATGGGGGTGGCATGTGAAATATCAAAGCGATGATAGCTAGGGGTGGGGGAGTGACTGCAATTCCCTCTAATGTTAAATTAAACTTCTCCCTGAATATTTAAATAGACGTTTTTTATTATTCATTATATAAGAGATATTTTGGGTGATTCGTTTTGAAATGAACATCCCGTATGTTCTGTTCGTGAGGATGAGCTCAAATGTTATGCATATGTATCAAGCATCAACTCCATTGAAGATTCCAACCGTTGTCCCATTGTGATCGGCCCCACTTACGATTTTGACCAGATTTCCGCCTGAGACTATAAAAAGGATTTTCATGGAGATAATGGAGTAGCTTCACCTGAGTAGTTCCACCCGTGGATGTTTGATTAAATATTGACTTTAGTCAAAGGAAATTTTCTCACTACCTGCAAGAGAGCACTCTGGCATCTAGATAGCTAATTTTCTTTGAACTTGGGGTCAGTCGCTGATCGATGTTGACTATGATCATTATATTTAACTCAGCCAAAGAGGACTATTTTTATAGTAACTTCACTACCTAGCAAGATATGCGCTACTTCAAGAGTAAGCATCATTATTTTAGCGGACCCTAACTGAAAACGTGGTTTTCGGGATATTGGAGTAATGAGCGCCACAACAACGTACCGACAAATATATCTAGAAGGTAAACTCCATGGAAATTACAAAACTGGTCAATCCGCTATGTCTTTATTTGGCGTGTCCGTAGATACTATCCTCCTGGTCAAGTTGCCAGAATTGTGACCCATCGACCCTTAGGACTGGTCCTTCAATGTTCAATTAATTGAAGCAAAAAAATTAAACTGACGGAACAGGAAAATTGCTTTTAGAGGTCACGAGCCTTTCAAATCCCCATAGAAGTAAAACATTTTTAATTGACCTTTCCCTTAATTTAAAATCAATGCAAATGCCTTTATATCACAAGGGGCAAGAAGGACCCTTTGTTGGAACAACATAGCGACACAAGTCTCGTCAGTTGCAACTGAGTCTGGATATTCCAGGCACGGAGAGTCGAATTAGCTGTCGCCATATAGAACCTGACCTGAATCCCGCATTTCTCTACCTGCTTTCGCACCGAACCCGACTGAGAAATATTACTTTTTCCGTCACGATATATCGGTATGTGAGTTTTACGGAAAAAAGATGAATTATCCTTTGGAATATTCCGAAATGTTGCAATTTAAATTACGTCTGGATGAGACTCGTTTTGTTTCGTTTTTTATCGCATTAAAATTGAGCCTTTTGATACAGATACGTGTCAGCCAACATTTTCTAGCTTAAAACAAAGCTCCTATGACATTCTAAATTACAAGGTAGGTAGGGAGGCAATACCGTTAATCTAATGTTGAAACAATTAATTAGAAAATGCTGCAAATTAATTAATTACGTTATAAAGGAGCTTTTTTGGGATAAACTTAAACTAATTACTTTAATACCAGATCTCGTTATGCCTTCAGTTTGCTGTGCACAAGAGTCATCGCTTATCGTCGTTTCAAATGAAGGCCTTTTCATATAGATTTTCGCAGCAAAATTTCCTTCCATTTAATTAACGTTTTAATTGGCAGATAATTTATCGGGAAAAATGGCGAGGTGACGTTAATTGCGAACTAGTTGGTAATTTTGTTGTTAGCTCAGATTAGTAGATTTCAACATTTTGGTGGAAACACGAACGAAAAATCTATTTCCCACATACAGGATGTTGAAGTTCAAACGGAAAATCGTGTGTTAACCACTTTTTTTAAAGTCTTATAGATCATTTATTTGACGATTAAGTAGTTCGACGAATGTAACGGACATTTTAGGCGTTATTATTTTTTGTGAGGTTACGCGCAACCTATAAAACGATAATCCAAAATGACGAAGATCTGCGACACTGGGTCTACAGGGGGTTCGGTTTACCGATACACATCCCAAGACGGTGGCAAGAAAGGTGATTTTGAACGTACCTTACCATACATGTTCACTACTGCACAAAGTGTGACGTGTTTCGCTGCTTGCTTGCATATAAGTTGGAATAGAAATTTAGTAGAATATTTGATCCGTAAATTATCTAGAATCGTTACGAAGTAATTTACCAGATATTTGGACCAAGTGCCTTTAGTTTTAAGACCGAAAATCGTATTTCAAAACGATGGATGTCCCGCCCATTATCGGAGAACAATAAGGAAATTTTTAAATAGTAATTTTCTTGAAATGGACCGACATATGTCCTGCCAGACATTCGGATCTAACCCCACTCGACTATCACATCTGGAGACGAACGATGCAACTGGTATACAATGAAGGTATTAATGATCAAGATCATCTCATCCGAAGATTCCAAGTAGCGAAGGCTGAAATCAGGCGAGGAGTAACCACCACGGAGATGCGACGAAGGTACCGACGTTTAATGGTAAAAATTCCATCTTCAAACCCACTTTTTCCAGAAGGGCTCCCTTAAGGGTGGATATTAAAAGTACATTTAAGAGATGAAACTAAATGAAGAATACGCTTTTATGTTCAAAAATAACACGCTGTGACCTACAAAAAAGTTGTGGGTATTTAAATTCAAGTGTATCACAATATGAGGCTTCCTCGATCGGTAAATAAAGAGCTCAGTAAATATTTGCATTTTCCATAATCAACTTTCCTGGTTTGCAAAATTTCGTCATAATGCAGCGTTATTGTTCAAAAAATGTAATCAAAAAACGCAATTAAAATTTTAATGTAAAATACCCTTTATCTCGAGAACACATCAACCGTTGTGGTTCCGTATTAAACACAACACAAAACAATAAAACTGAAAAGGTCAGTCAGTCCTGATCGCATACATATGTACATAGACACTTTGAATTAACTCGTTTACAGCGTATGTCAGCTAACGATGAGGTTGATTGCATTAAAAACTCTTTGAAACACTGGACTTTTTCCATTATTTTCAGATCAATATCCATCCAAATATTAAAAAATTACTCCCCATCATCGGTGTAAGTCTCTCAATTTAAAATTTATTTTACGCACCAATGAATTGAAACTTCTTGTTTACATCTTAGTTTCTATAGTGGAAACAATGAATTACGACTGGCGGGTGTTGTTATATTTTTACAGTCCTTCGCTCACGCCAACGGGACGTAGAGTTATAATAACAGCCGTCGCCCTTAGCAACGGGCGGTAAAGTAAAGATAAATTTTCAATCAGTTCACTCGGTGTGATTTTATTCTAGTTACACGTAGAGGTATTTAAAAATTATCATTTGCGCTTAGAACGTTGTACGTATCACGGGTCGAGAGAAGGATTATGCTTTTGATCGAGTAAAGGTCCTCCGTTCGAGCCTTGAAGGTAATGTCCTTCTTTCAGCCCCCAACACGTGAATAACTCATGAGTCTGGGGTCAATTAACCAATCGCAGTGAATGTTTGAAATGAAATCTTAGGCATCGGGGGTGGGGCAGAAGTACACATTTTTAAACCCAAACAATTCTCTCGTAAGGTATGGAATAAACGCATTAATATTGAAACTAACACGTTTTGGAAAAAATTATCGGACACGTCGATTAAGGTGATTTTTTTTATTATTCATATTGATGACGTCATCGCTGTCCGAGATATGATGTCATCGGGTATTTTTTTAAATGTCAATCGCCGTTTTTGATTCAAAATGTTGAAGAGCGTGTTTTTCGAACTGTAAATCGTAAAAAAATGAGAGAGGTACATAGGGCATTTTCTGAGAATAACAACATGAATGTTTGGTAACAGTACCGTAAACGGTTTTCGCTCCGATCGTTCTGATTTTTTAATATGTTATTCTAAAGGTCATTTTGAACAACTTTTCTAAAAGGACAAGGGCGCGCAAATGCCTTTTTCACACTTTTTTTAGGTTGAACATTTTTCCAAACGGGATCGTGGAGCGAATAGGGGTGATGGGTGGGGTAAACTGCTTCATTATGGGTATGTAATATTTTGTTGTTGCTTTAAAGATCTGAAACGTTGTTGATAATTACCTCACTCAGCACTCCAATTCACTCCATGAATCCCGAAAGACATTTCACTTAATCCACTAAAATACTAGCGTGGCCCCTGCGCAAGAAAGATACGCAAAAATTTTACAATTTTATTTTAATTGCAATCGCAATTGAAAAAATATATAAATTCTGATCCAAATAAGTAAATGAAAAACATATTGCTTGATAAGAATTGAAACTGAATGAAATAAATTTCCTTTACTGAGGTAATCCGAACTAACCTGAACTAAATGAAATAAATTTCCTTACTGAGGTGGATGTAACTTTGCAATTTCAATAGAGAAATAATTAATGAAAAATGGAAATTTGTTACCTTACCTCACCTTACCTTATCTTACCTTACCTTACCCCACCCAGCACCCCTATTCGCTCCACGATCCCGTAAGACAGTTGGATTTGGAAAAATGTTCAACCTAAAAAAAAGTGTGAAAGAGGCATTTGCGTGCCCTTGTCCCTTTAGAAAAGTTGTTTAAAATGACCTTTGGAATATCATATTAAAACATCAGAACGATCGGAGCAAAAACCGTTTACGGTATAATTACCGAATGTTTTAATGGCGGTGTAACTAGATCTACATTCCACACCAAACAACATTTCATCTCTGTTCAATAGGGCTGTTTCCACTGTACGCAAACCAATGAAAACGAATGAGTACCATCCGTATAAAGCGCAATTAATTCATGGGCTCTCTGAAGATTATCTCTATCGTCGAAACGAGTTTTGCGAACAAAAGCAAGAATTCTGCACCAATGATGAAACCTTTGTAATAGGAAAATTTTTGCTGATGAAGCCACATTTATTTTAAACAGCCACATTAACCGACAAAACTGTTATTATTGCGCTGCTAATAATCCCCCATTATGCAATGGATTTTCATAGCGAACACTCTCGAAAGGTCAATGCTTGGTGGGCCATAATACGTGATAGAATTCGGGGTCCTTATTTTTTCAACGTTGTTCTAATTAAAAACGATATTTAAGTTTTTTCAAGAAGACATAATTCTAGCGCTAGTTATTTTATATCTCGATCCAGAAGACCACAATTGGCCAAACACAAGTTTACTATTTTAACAAGATGGGGCACCTCCTCATTATGCATCACCTGCGCAAGCTTACTTAAAAGACTGTTTCCCAAATGGTTGGATAGGACGAAGAGGATTCGTGGAGTGGCCAGCTCTTTCGCCTGATCTGACGTCCCTCGACTATTTTTGTGAGAATATTTAAAAAACAAATTGTATTCCATTAATCTTTTAACTTTAAACGATATAAAAATAAGGATTCGTGAAGAAATACGACTTATAACTCCAGACGTATTCGATGATCTGTAAAAGGAGTTTATTTACTGTCTTGCTAATTGTCAGGCAGCGAGAGAAGCTCAATTTGCGCATCGCATTTGATAATTCGTTTATTTTTTTTGTAAATTTTGTGAATTAAATCAATGTTATTTTTCTCAAAAAATGTCTTACGTAACTCCCCAATTTTTATTGCGGTTTATACTTAAAAAAAATGCTCTTCAATATTTTGAATGAATAAAAGGGGGGTTGTTATTAGATAAATGACCCATGACACCACGTCTCGAACAGCGATGACGTCATCAATATGACTAATATTAAAAAAAACTTGTATTTTAATAACCAAATCGACGTATCCAACGAGTATGTCTAAAACCCGTTAATTTTGATATTTTTTAATATTAATGAATTCATTCAATACTTTACGATAGCACTATACGGGGTGTGTTAGGAAAATTCCCAACATAATGATCTCCCTCCTAAGTAATGCCCTAACACCTAGGCAACAAATAAAAATAGAAGGAACACATAATTCAAACCTCAACCTACCACGACATGCCGAACCATGGGTACTGCGTTATGTACCATACATCTGGTTTACTTCTCTCCTGATTTGCGAGTTGCGAGACGGGAAACAAATAAAGGGCAGCAGTAAACCTGGATGAAATATCTCTTATCGACCCGCGTAATGGCCCAAGAACTAGAGGGTGGCAGTGCTAAAAGAATGGTTCGAGAGCATCAAGGTGGTGATTTTTCCACCACTTCGTGGAAAAAAACCCAAGACAGGAACCTGCATTTCAGGGGGAAGGATACCACCCTTCTTGAAGCGGAGACAGAAGCGTCTCCCCTCTCGTCGCGTCGACAACAACCCTTCAAATCTTCTGATATAAAAAATAGAGTAGAAATTCAACAACTTCTAACATGTCTCGTTGCAAATCGAAATCTGAATACGGGCATTATAGTCAATAATCTAATCACTAATCGGGCACTGTATAACGACTAGCCTTCATTAAACATAGTGTAGTACGTGTCGCAACGTTTTTGTATTCTCACGAACCTTTGAATTCTCATTATCTCATGACGATAGTCTGTTTGGTCCTTTGATCTAGTAATAATCCCCGCCAGCGTATTTGGATTATTTCACGGATGCCTAGTGAGGCAGTCATTACTGTTAGGCAAAAGCTCAGGAAGTCCTAGCCTAAACCTAAACCGGGTGTTTCCTAAGTATTCTAAAACATTTCACGGGATGATTTCCCAGTTTAAAATATGAAAAAAAATTCTTATGCTTACTGGCCCGCAAACGCTGTGTCTCCTAGAACAGGACGTTAAAAATTAATATTTGTTTTCCGTACTATGTAGGGGTTTGAAGGGACAAGAATCAATAATATTATTGAATTTTGCAAGTTATAAATACGTTAATATTTTAACATTTTTAAAAATACAACATTTCAATAAATAACTGTGTTTAGGCCAGGGGCTTCCTGAGTTCCTACCTAACAGTAGTGACTGCCTCACTAGGCACCCACAGAGGAATCCAAATACGCTGGCGAGGTTTTTTAGTTGATTCGAAGGACCAGACGGGCTACCGTCATAAAGTAATGGGGTTCCAAAGATTCGAGAAATTATATAAACTCGGTTACACAAATTACCTTAAATTTAATGACAGACTAGTTGAATTACAGGGTGAGTTGTGACTAACTTATTAACAATATTGCCCGTGTGTGGGGTTTTATGGCAACGAGAGCTAGAGAGGTTTGTTGTTTTCGCGACGGGATGAAAAACGGTTCTGGTCTTTGCTCCAAGAGGAGTTCGTGCCCCTTCCCGCAAAAGACGCAGGTTCCCGAGTTTGGGTTCCCACGATTTCATGAGAAAGTCGCCACCTTGATGCTTTCACACCATTACCTTATCGCTAACACCCTCTGGTTCATGTCCACTTGCGCGTGTGTTGCCACATTTCATCCTAATTTACTGCTGCCCTTAATGTGTTTGGGCAATTTGCACTTCATAAATCAGGGTGAATGTGCACCAGATGAGAGGTGATTATCGCGGTACCCATGGTTTGGCACCCAGTGGTATGTCGAGCTTTTGTTTCTGGTTTCTCTCTTTACCAGATTTATTACCCAGATGTTAGGGCAATACGTGAGAGCGATTTTTATGTTGGAGTTTTTCCAACAAACTGAGTTGACAATCACTGAACAACTGATTTCAGCTTTCCCAGTTACCGTAAATGTGGATCCAGTATTAAAGTCTGTTCGAAGTTTAATTGAAGCATTTTGCTTAACAGAATAACTTCTTGTTGTTTAATCTGTAATTATGCCGACCTTTACAACTGAATAAATTACCCAGATGCATTTTTGTTATGGACTTACAAATGGAAATTCCTTACAGGCACGGTGCCTATATGCTGAACGGTACCCAGAAAAACATTTGCCATGTTCAGACATTTTAACACACCTTCATCGCCGCTTACAAGAGACTTCTTCATTTTTGAGAAGCAAAAGTATTGCTGGTAGACCACATTCGGTTAGGACTACTGAATTGGAGGAAACTGTTCTTCACGCTGTAGAAGTCGCACCAAGTACTAATACTAGAAAAACTGCTAACGACTTTCATGTTAGTCTGGAAACCGTTTGGACCGTGTTAAAGGAGAATCTGCTATATCCTTACCATGTCCAACGTGTTCAGGCTCTTTCACCTCACGATTATCCTTGTCGCTTGAACTGGTGTCAGTGGCTTCTTGAGAGAAATGTCAACATTCCAAATTTATCAACCAAAATTTCGTTCACAGATGAAGCAAAGTTTTCACGGCATGGTATTACCAACTTTCATAACAATCATATTTGGGCACACGAAAATACTCATATCATATCAGAAGCAAACCACCAGGTAACATTTTCAATCAATGTATGGCATTGAGGAGCAGTTGATAGGACCATATGTTCTTCCACATCGACTTAATGGTGATTCCTATTACCAATTTCTTAGATATATCTTACCTGAACTTCTTGAAGATGTGTTATTAGAAACGAGACTCTGCTTCCGGTTTATACATGATGCAGCGCCTCCTCATTTTGCCATACAGGTTCGAGAGCACCTCGACGATACATTTCCAAATCACTGGATTGAAAGAGTAAGTCTTCAGCCTTGGCCACCGCGATCACCAGACTTAAATCCTTTGGATTTCTATTTTTGGGGGCACCAGAAGGAGCTGTACCCTACTCTTATTTCTACGTAAAGTGAGCTGCCGAATCGGTTGTTACAAGCTTTCAACAATATCCGTGATAACCCCGGTGTCCTTGGGCGAGTGCAGGAATGTCTTAAGCGATGAGCTGAAGCATGTGTAATGGAGGCCATTTTCAGCAATTTGTTTAGTATAATTCAATTATTTTATTATATCATATTCTTTGCTTCTCATAATGTTGCATTTTTTACCAACGTAGCAATATGTTTTATTCTTTTTTCTCCAAACCCCCATACATAGCACGGAAAACAAGTATTAATTTTTAACGTCCAGTTCTTGGAGACGCAGCGTTTGCGGACCAATGAGCATATGAACTTTTTTTACGTTTTGAGCCGGGCAATCACCCCTTGAAATATTTTAGAATACTTAGGAAACGCTCTGTATACGTCGTTCATTTAACAGAGTTTAACTGATATTGGAAAAACAGCTGTCCTTGTCAATTTAAGCTTGGACTTAGACAGCATTCAATTATATTAGATCGATGTCCCGTAAGTTTGCAAAACTAATGAATAACTCACAAAGGGCACAACTATCTAAAAAGTTATTTATTAACCCAGTTACTAGCAAAGAACGTTAGCCGTAGCATGGAAAGAAAATTGTAAAGTGAAAAATAGGAGCGACATTCTGGGTATCGGATGACCAACAATTTGTCAAGGCCGATCTAAGTTGGACGATCTCACAGTGGTTTTGTGAGGTGAGAAGCTGGTCAAAACACAGTCTTCCCCGCAGAATTTGAGACTTCTTTCTAAAGTCTTTGGTCCACTCTATATACTTCTAAGTTTTATACATAACAATGATTGCTGAGTCAGCAGTTCTGGCAGCATTTTAAAACCGCAGTTGCCCCATATTAACCATTGTTTGCTCACCACTGTTCTTTATCTTATTTCCAGTCAGGCAACGGCTTAGGGATCGATTTCAAATAAACTTATAAGCCCAGAGTAACCTGTTAGTAATCAATGTACAAAACTCCAAGTACCTTCGGCTAGGTTGATTTACTTGTATATAAACTATATTATTTTAAGACCTAGTGGCCTTGAACGCACAATACAAGGTGAAATGGTCAAATGTAATTGAACCCTCTGCCCTTCCTCATATACCCTTGTGCAAACAATCAATCAGGCAATGCCGAGGTTACACGTGCTATGTTCGCTCGACCTTAAAAAAAATCGAAGAAAACCTTTAGGAACCTACTGGGATACATTAGGTTATAGATATTTATATCTATCGCTTTCAGGGAACAATGTACCGAAAACTTTACCTGCAGGACGATTTTCGTGGACGCGACGAAACTGACCCGTACTCTGTCTTCATTTCATCGATTTCGGGGATTTTACCCTCTCGGAAAAGTGGCCAGGACTTTGATCTATTGGCCCTAAAAAATGTCTTATTCTCAGTGAATTCCATGTTAAAAACAATCAGGAGGGAAATGAGAAAAATCATTTGTATCCTTTTTGAGACGGACACGACATCAAAGTCTGCTTTGAGCATGCAAATCAAAGCAAATACCCCCAGAGAAGGACCACTAGGGATAAAGTTGTCCCCTTTTGCGACAGTGCCGACAATGGCATCTAAAATGCAACTCCTTCGGAATATCCAATGGGCTATGCGCTGAATTAGTTGTCGCAGCTTGTCGTTTGACCTTAAATTTACTGCTTCTATGTTGCAGACATTGCATTCTACATCTGTCCTGTTGAGATTGAGTCAGTAAACTGCCATTTTTGTGATCCAGCAAAAACCAGCGTTATAAAAATGTAAAAGAATTCGCATCCGCCTATGCGAGGTAATCCACTCATCAGTATTCATGGCATTTGAAAGACACTGAATTATCTCCTTTCTACCCCATTTACTACATTTAAATCCTTATTTTCACAATATAAATCAACCCCCAGAGTGTAAGATAAGATGGAAGCCAAGAAGGCGGAGAATTGTTGGTTGCACGATGTTTTCTCATCATAACATTCTTATTTATCTAGAATCAGTTGGTTCTCGCGAGCCCAAGAAAAAATCCTTGAAGATCCCCAGTTTTCACTCAATTTAATTTCCGTTGAAAAGATTTCAGGCGTTGATAAAATTTTCACAATTTTACCACTTCTTGATTTTTCAACTGCTCTGACTTTTTTGCGTCACACTTAATAACATCTCGATCCATTATTTAACACCCTTTTTATTGTTGGGCAACTCTCTTGGAGTTGTGCTCGTTCTTTCCCTCTCTCGAGGGAGCCTGAGTGGTTCGCCAACTCCGGAGGAATATTTATTATTTGAAAAATTTAAAGGCCTGTGCGTACGAAGTGAGATTTTAGGTTAATTATTATTAAGCTGGAGGAACTCTTTGAAGGGACACGATTTAAGGGATAGCGAAGGGTGCAAAAAGACACATTTGTTTTTACAACTATTTTAGAATGAAAAATGTTGAATGATAGTTGCTGTTCTTGATACCAAAATACGTGTCTCGGAAATAGCTCTGCAGTAGACATCCCCGTCGTCTTAACAAGGGGAACTTCCACCTATGTATCTCGACATTCACGACTTACCCACATTCCTTTGCTTTCCCATGCAGAGTGCTGGGTAGTTTTCCAGGATCCCATCGTCAGATGTATCATTTGATGGTCGTTAAGGACTAGCGGGCACTTCGATTTATCAGATCTCACGTGCGCTATTTCTTCGACAAAACAAGAATGCGTGGTTCCTAACTACATCTCCGTTGCCGAATAGAGAAGATTAAAAGAAAGAAACAAGAGGAGGAACTTAATAGAGAAATAGGTGCGTTCATTTAAAAACTTGCCATGTCACTAGGTCGAAAACAAAGGAGATTCTGAATTGAGGTGTGTGGGGATCTCAAAGATTGTAAAGGGAAACATTTTTGGCAGCAGCGATGCTAATATTACGCACACCTCTGCACCCCGAGTCACGCTACCTTCAGAATCTTAAACGGCACCCTAGCTGAGTGCGTGCCTCATATTAAAGGCATTTAAAATGCATTAATTTGCATTTTTTAAATTGCATATTTTACATGAACCGTTTTGTAAATTACAAATTTACACAGGAAATTATCAAGCGGCGTTAAGTCAGGAAATCTTACCGGCCATTTGATTGCACCTCTCTTGCCAATCCATCACCAGTTTATGATTTACAGTTATTTTATGCACTGGGCTTATATAGGATGTTCGGGATATAACTTTTGTAAGTTTAACCAATGATTGAGAGCATTATTTTGAGTAAAAAAGCTCTCTACAACAGGGGTCTAAATACAGTCATTTCCTTGGAAAATAAAAAAAAAACTTTTGAGAATTGGCAATGTCGCATCGCGTTTATTTCATTTTGGTGCCGCCCAAAATGATCCCATCAACTAGGTATGCATTTTTACACGGTTTTTTTTTGGATCCGATAGGTTTTACAGTTAAAATTTTAACATTACGTGATTCTTATTTTATTATTTTGAAAAGCTACTTACCTGAAAATTATTGTTGTCATTTCCGACTAGCAAAAAAATGTACGTTGCACATTTTCCACCACTTACATCACAATCAAAAATACAAATGTGTTATTGTTTTTACCACATTAAATGTTCGAAATGTCCACCATTTGAGTCCGTGCGTCCACGACAGCGTTTTAACCAATTTTCCCGTACACGAAGAAAAATTCCATTTGTCCAGCTGGAAGTTTTCTCTATAGATAATGATTAGTGTAATTTTCGGAATTTTATAATACCTCTCCGTAAATTAAAAGCATGTCATGATAATCGTGTAATGAATGCATTTAATAAGTTCACGCATTAATAAGTTCCAATGCATTCAGATACTAATAAAAACTCAGGTCTCATCAGCTAACAGGTATTAAGGAATTACAAAAAAAAATTATAAAAAAAACATAAATTCCTCTCTTCGGTCGAGTTCATCAATGCGGCGTTGCCGCTTAAGTTTACTTTTATCGCTTAATTTATATTATCAGTTATTAAGTTTCGAATCGCTTTTAAAACTGTTATTACTGAATAATTTTAACTTTTTTTTATTACACGTTAAACAATCAACAACTGTCAAGTACATTTTTCATCATGTTGTTAAAATTTTAAGCTTATCACAGCTTTTCGGTTGCCAGTGTTAACAATTTTTTTTTTGGAAAAATTATTAGGTTTTCAACCCCTGTTGTAAGGAACTTTTTTCTTCAATATGATATTCTTAATCATTGGTTCAATTTACAATTGTCATTTTCCTAACACCCTGTATAATAAAATTCCAGTTTCACTAGACACTTTTCTCAGTAACGTACATAGTGAGCTCAGCTGCAAAGTGTCTTAACACTTCCATCTAAAGAGATTCATTTAACATCCTGTGATTACTTCGTTTCGTGTGCAGTCATATGCTAAATTTTGTCAATAGCTGAATGACATAAACATGGGAAATATATTGATCAGAGTGTTTCCGCCGCAGTTTGCCTGGAAGATTTATTATTCGCACCATAAATTAATAAAATTTTTACTCTTTCTTCTACAAAATAAACTAATTTTAATGAACTCATACTTTAATAATAGTGGCAAATTATTTGCCAACCCCTAACCAGTAATATTCAAATCTAAATGGGTTCTGACCAACTGGTTATTCTGTTAAAGGGTTGTTTTTTTATAATTTCTCAAAAACAACTTTATTAATTTTATAATTATTGTCATAAAAACAATTCATTTTAAATATCCCTTAATATGAGGTACTCATCAAGATAGTGAGCCATTTGAGGTTCTGAAGTTAGGATGGCTGGGAGTCAAGGGGTGTGTTAACACTGCTGCTGCCAAAAATGTTCCCCCTTACAACCTTTGAGATCCCCATAAACCACATTTCCGTATTCCTTTTTTTTCCAAACTTATTGGGTCGGTACGTTTTTAAATGAACACACGGTATACCTGTGCAAGTACCTGAGCTCTTAGATTTACTCCTTTCTTTTAATGTAAGATTGTTTCTATATTTCCCGAGGCGCTAAGCTAAAGATTTCTGGATTTATTTGCTGATATATCACATTCATGGATAATTCTAGACCGATCTACTGGACTAATTGAACAATTCCTCACCTTCAGTACAAGCAAGTTATTCAAAATATGTCTGTTAAGAGGTTTCGAAGTCCACCTTCCTTATAAAACTTTGATTCAGAAGATTTAAAAGTTGGAATGGGATTCGCCTCCTTAGTAGACTTAAACTCATTCAGAAAAACCTCTCAAATAATGAAATGCTTCTTGCAATCTCTCTCTCAAAAACTCTTTATTATAAAGGATGGATGAATCATGGAGGATATACGGAAGAGGGATAATGTAGTTTTCTTAAGACTATAACGTAGATTTTTCCAATACTAGTAAGTATGAAGCAAAGTCTTATTTGTAGAGTCGATCAAACACCTCTGTGTCACAGAGATGGATGGTTTCAAGCCAATTGTTCTTTCTCGCGCATCCATTGTGGATGAGACAGTCCCCTTCCTTTTGGTGTTGTTATGTCTTAATCAGTTGAATTTTTTGCTCATATGCCAGGTGAAATATTAATTCCCTCTCCGTTAAAATGTCTGGAGTTTTTGACCGTTCTCCCTCTGTCCTGTTGATTCATGAGGTTGTTGTTATCCAGGATAAGTAAGGTAAGTAAGTTATTGTGAAAATGACGCCTGGTAGAATCGCCTATTAGTGCCATACCCATCAGATTCAGGTAAAATGTGAATAACCTATGCTTATGATTATTTAAAAAAACTATTGGAGAATCCTCTTCTCCTTGAGAATTTACTACTGTATAATGTTGCCAAGAAATTGATTAGAAATTTTCGTTTTGTATCATTAATTTTTTAGTTTTAAATTCCGAAAACCTGTAGGATCCTTCGATGTAATAATGCCTTTTTCCTGCGCATTCTCATTTGAGATGTGACCTTTAAATATTCATTTATCGCCATCTATTGGAAATAGACACAGTTTCAGAATGTCAAATTCTTCAGGAGGTAGTAGAAAAATGATTTTGTACAGGGCAGAAGAAGAGAGCACGAAATCTGGTTGGCGCCTAATTTATAGATCAGGTTATGGCACGCAGTTATTGATCTTCTGTTGCGCCCTCTAGGATTGAAAGGATGAGCTGAACAAATCGATAAATTATAGAATAGCAGACCCGCTATCCAACCAGAGAAAAACAGAATACTATATAATAAATTTTTGGAGAATTCCTTACCCCAAGTAACCGCTAACTACATCTCTTCCGTTGAATTATTTATTTTTTAGTGTTCATTAGTAGTCAAATAGAAAAAAATATTATAAATTAACACACATATTCAGTTATTGATATTATTATTTATTTTCCACAGATGCTTCAGTTCACTTTGTACATACAATGAGAAGTTACAACTTGCCTTACCGCCCTAACCCTTACAAAAACAATTATAATGTTATTATATGAGTAGATATATGTATATAAATTAATACTAATATTTAAGACTCGTTATGGACTTGTCAAAAACGAAGCAACAATAAATTAACTATAATAAAACGAGTCCATGAATAACCAAATAAGTCTTTACATATGTGCTATGCAAACTAAAGAGAAGGCTGTAAAATAACGAAGATCAAACGGTTTCCTCTTGTAGCAAGGTCTTCTTGGGGGAAGAAGTTTATTTCCTACAAAAAAACCATAGTATAAATTAACATGGACACATTACCAGTTCAAGTGGAGAAATAGGGATGGTGCAAGTGGGAGAACGACCATTTAAGATTTAATAGGCCTCCGACAAAGACCACAACGAAGTGGGTGGAATCAGTCAAGCCAACGTCGCCGTTTTGATATTTAGATTAGTATTGATTTCGCTACCTTCAAAGCTATGAAAACTTTTAAAACTATCAAAGCAAAAAGCAACAATTTAAATACATGGAAAAACAGGTAATCCATAGCTGAAACGTATATGAGTAAAAATTTTGAGACCATGAGAGATCTGGTAATACTGGACTGATTCCGTCCACTGGGTCGGTCCGTTTGGCCGACATCTCAACTTCGATTTTTATATTAATGTGGATTTGACTGCTTTTATGACAATAACATTTTTTTTAATGTCAGAACAAAAAGCAGCAATGTAATTAAATCAAAAGAGTCACAATAAATCTATCATTATAACTTATATTAGTAGAAATTTCCAAACGGTGAGAGGTCTGGTAACGCCAAACTGACTCCGTCCACTGGACCGGTTTGTCCGGCAGACCTCTCCATTTCAATTTTTAGATTAGTGTGAATTTGATTGCCTTCGCAACGATGGAAATTCCTTAAAATACCGGAACATAAAGCATTGGCATAAATAAATGGAAAAAAACATTAATTTATTTCTAGAATTTATTTTAGTGCAAATTTTGAAACGGTGAGAGGCCTGGACGCTGTCCCGCCTCTTCCAACTCTAACCGCTAATTTCTCGATCCACTGCGTTGCTCTTTGTCGGAGGGACATTAAACCTTGTACGGTCTTTCTCCTACTTACGCAATCTCTATATTTCCACGTGAACTGATGATACCTAGAGAGTTAGAGCCCTGCAATCATCGCAGAAATTGCAAAACTTTCAATGAAAACCTTCAAACAAAAATAAATCTTCATAAATATTCATGAAAGGTCTGAGAAGAGCTGTACTGAAGTCCAGTTTACACAATGACAAACCGACATAACAACAATACGTTAAAGGATGCTTGTATGTATGTGGATGTTTCACGACATTTCTTTATCAGCGCACATTTTCTGCGAACCACTTTTTTAAATTATTCTTTAGAAAAGGAATAAATTTAGTAAAAGTTGAAGTGTCTTTCTGGAAAGGAACAAAGCAAACTGCCTCGTTAAGATTTTAATTGCGTTATTATTACGACTTGTGAATATCAATCATTCACTACGTGTGAAAGAATTTTTTTTTTTTTAATAGAACACAACCAAAAGGAGCTTTCAACATAAAAGCTTAACAAGGAATTGAAAACTAGCCTTTAGACATTTAAAAGCAACTCGAAAGTTATAAAAGTGCATTGAGAATAAATTTTTCCATGATCCACTAATCGTTTTATGCATCTTTTTCGTTCAGTGTCTTTCCAATAGAACGATGGATATTTTTAGTTTACGATGCGAATTTAGTCATGTATAAAAATCTTTGGAACATGCTCCCAATGCAATGGAGTGTGCAATTGCAGTAAAGAATTATGTTATATTCGATATACGTCATATGGGGTGGGCTTCCTCGAAACAGGCTCATAAAGTCTCTGCTGGAAGCCTCATTAAAGTTTTTTTTACAACGCCGCGAAATCTTAAATGGTAACCCAATTGCAGTTGAAGGGGGAAAAGTCCATTTCAACTCGTCAGAAAAGATCACCATGAAGGGATGAGGGTTAGTATTAAGTGAATCAAATATCTAAATAGCTTAACGTGAAAAATCGTCTAAAAAGTGGGAGGAAATCCAACTAAATCCTAGTGATTTTTTTAGAAAGATGCCGTCAGATCAAATCAGCCACTACATTGCACTAAACAACAAATACCCATCTACATCCTTAAATCTGATTTATTAATTCCGCTAAACATTCATTTTATATGCATATAACTCTGAGAGACTCCATATTCCAAAGGGATGCCTCGATTTCATGGCAATTGACATGTAGTTTCTGAGGAAAAGCTCACAAATTTGAAACCAGTTAGAGTTATTTTCTGAGGGAATTGTCGAATTTGTATAATATTATTTACAAAGAAGAAATCAATCTTCATTTCAAATAAGTTTCGCTTTACCTCGGCAAGTGAAATTTCCTTCCCACATTTTATCATTGGTGTTTACGTTTGGGTTTATGATCAATGGGAAATCAGCTATAATTTTTTCCCCATTTATTTGGTTCTTGGGAAATACGAGGGAAATAAATATGAAAATGAGTATCGAGAAGCCCGCAAGTTTCGTCCTCATTCTAGAAAACACTAAACTGGATTGAACTTCGAAAAATCAAATTTTTGAGAATATGTGCAAAATTTCTCTTTAGCACTTCTTCATAATTTGGCCAGCGATGTAGCGCAATCGACCACTTCCTATAACGACTTTCTTTATAGATTTACTTACATCTCCAGAGTTACTTCATCAGGAAGGCAGGCGACACTCATATAGTTGGTAATGTCGTTTTTTGTCAGCTTTGAAAAGGATACTGTAACAGAATTGTCGAAGGCCCCACTGGATACTAGGCGTACTGTCGTGGTGTCACATGCGATATACTCGGAATATTTGCCTGATAAATAAATAAAATACTGAGAATTATATGGCCGAGAGTCTTCTTTCCTTGGTAAAATCCTTCATGCCCACTGAATTTCTTTACAAATTCAATTTTAAAAGGAATTTAAATTTATCATAGGTGAGCTAGAAATCGCTCGCTTTTGTGGCAGTTTAGGGAAGTTGCGTTTTGGCAATGCGGTTTGTCGTAAATGGTAGAAATTAATTACCTGATTTGGAGTTTAGACCACAAAGGGAATCTGCCACTTTCATGTTGCTACTGTCCAGTCCAAACGAGCCTCCTATTTGAACGTAATCCCCCAGTCCGCGCTTTTGGCACTAAAGTAAATTTACAACCATTACTTGAGGAGCGAAAGCCCTTAATAACAATCTTACAAACGAACAGATTGTTGCTCTACACAGTCTAGCAATAAAACAAGGTGCTTTGCAAGTTCTAACCACACGATTGTTGCACATGAAGAGAAAAAAAAATTGAAGTTTGTTAGTTGGAAACTGGTTTTTAGTGCTTCCGAAGTACTCCTTCAGGGAATTTTCTTTAAAAACAATTTGGGAGAAGCATCTCCCCTTAAAAAGAGAATTTTCCTACAAAACGTCGTCCCTGGAGTTCTCAAAACAAGGAAAAGTTCGTTTCCAGAAAATATTCCATCCATTGCGTATGCGAGGAAATATTCATAGTAAGATAAAAGTTTCTTTGATGAGCACAAAGCTCCCCAAAATTAGCGTAAACTTCTTCAAATTGACGATAATGGCCCCCATTTTAGAGGCATTTGCATGCAGGGAAACCAACATGTAGGAAAATCTTTCTTATGAGAGCAAATGTGCATTAAGAATGTCATATCCATGTTAAGTGAACCTTTGCCGATGGCAGCAAATGATCTTTAAATGCGTAAAAATCTTCAACAAATGTTTAAAATAGTGAAAGTAGTCAATTTTGCTTGCAAAACCTTTAGCCCCAAGGTGTCAAAACCGGAATAGAATTCTAAAAATAATAATAATTTTCCAATTTTGAAAACATTAAAAAATACGACAATACTCAAGAGCCCATTTAAAATTTGTCTGATTGATGGTTGTTAATACTACATTAAGTGGACTTTTAAAATTGTTTTTTGTTGATGAAAATCAGTTTCCAAAATACAGCCTTTAAAAAAAGAAGAAATTAGTCATTTTGACTATTTTTATGAGTAACTTATACAGACACTAGTAGTTCCAGCAGAAATGTAGGGGTAAGTACAGGTGAGAGAAGGACCGCATAAGGTCTAATATGTCTCTGATAAAAACTAACGAAATGGGTTGAGGGACTAGCGACTGAAGTGGGCGGAGTCAGTCCAGTGTTCCTAGATCTCTCACCGTTTCAGAATCGGCGCTAATGTAAGTTCCAATGATGAATTCATTTATTTTCTTTTTTAAATTTATTTACATTACTGTTTTTTGCTCTGTACTATATAATAATTAGAAGTATAAAATACCGAGTAGTTATAGTTGATGATTGGTTACTATTGTTCTTTATATTTTTAGGATTAATTCATACTTTCAATAATTGTCGGAAACAATTGATCTTATTAATATATATTAATTGCATAATGTTTAATTAATTTACAAATATGGAATTATTGGATTTAATGTAAATTATTTATTCTTCAGTTCTGGCTGGAATGAAAACATAGGAGCTGATAACTAAGGTTGCTGGCTGTACGATTCCTACAACTTAAGGTTGGTGAATCATTCGATCGAGATATCTGCTGACTAAAGACGTGCATAATTTATTGTGTGTAACATCTGATGTTTTAAAAATTTAGATTTCGGAAGGTAGCGAAATCGATACTCATTTAAATGTCGAAGTGGAAACTCCGCCCACTTTGTTGGTCTTTGTCGGAGGCATATTTAATCTTATGCGATCCTTTTCCCACTTGCACAATCCCTATATTCTCTTTTAAACTGATGACACCTGTATACAATTAGAAATACATAAGGGCTTAATCCATACCTAAATGTCCAACAGCTATTTAAAATTAATAAATATGTTAGGGCTCTTGGTATTATTTTCAATATCAGTGGTGAATCATGGCGTTCCTGACATCTGCAGAACCTGAATTATAATCATTCCTAGTTCATACATAGGTAGATGCATAGTTGAAGATATATCCGAGGCAATATGCACGGTCTTCAGGAAATTCTCGATATGAGAAGAATTAGGCGAGTTCTGATAGATTCCCTCACCTCGTTTTCGAGCTCATTCATAAAATTCTTGACAACTGAGCAGCCTCAATTTAAATTTAAATTCAGATATACCCGTGAAAATTGGTAAATTTCATAGTTAAATCTATAGTTTTGAAAGCGTTTCTGGTATGGGAAAAAATGATATCACTACAGGAATCATCGGTCCAATGGTTCATTAACCAGTATATGGTACGCAAGGTGTCTCGAAAATGTATGTCAAAAATAGTATCATTGGATTATTTGAGTCAATACATTAGAATTTTGGTTAAAAAATAATTTGAAAAAAGTGTCTCGATTAGACGCTCTTGGAAGTCATAGTTATTGAAAAAAATGTTTTTTTGCTATAACTGATTTCAGTGAGACTCATTGTGTATTTCTTCATTAGCAGGAGGTAGGTTCATGTGCAAGTGGTAGGTTCTTGGTCATCTTCGTAAAAAAAACACCATAAGTTTTTACTGGATAGCTGCGTGGTGTTGTTTTTTTTCTGGTGATGCATTAAGCCTTTCTCCAATTTTTCCACCTCTTAGAAACCTCTAGAACGATTAACATTCCACGACAAAAAAATTGTTTTTCTTTTCTCCTACAATACACCAAATTGCCATCACATTGATAATTGTCGATATTTTTCATTGTGAAAGCTGATGGTACTTACGGAAAATGTAAAAATGTGTAAAATTTTTTAAAAGTTGTTCCTTTTGAGATCAATAATGGCGTTCTTTAGTGAAGAATGACCGATATAGTTAAAATTATGAGATTTTGTCATAATAATCTGACATCTTGTGTTACGATTTGTGCGACGCGATTCCTGACTCATCGGAAACGCGATGACCAAACATTTGCGTGAGTGGTTAGATCCCTATGGAAAACCTATACAACCATGTGGGATAAACCCATAACTTTAACCATATCGGTTATTTCTTCCATCGGAGAATGCCATTATTGATTTCAATAGAACCTTTAAACAAATTTTGATAAATCTTTATGAAATTTTCCCTAAGTGACAACAGCGTTCATATCGACAAATATCGATAATTATCGATGTGATGACAAATTTGTGTATTGTATGAGAAATGATTTTTTATTTCGGCGTGAAACGTTAACTCTACGAGATAGCTCCAAGAGATAAGAAAATTGAAGAAATGGCGAACATATTTTAGGAATATAATCAATACAATGCAGCTACCCAGTGAAGATGACTAAGAAGTTACCACTGGCACATTCCGAATAAACACGAATGATACATGAAATTCTGTGCTAATTAATAAATGCACAATGGGTTTCAGTGATATCCATTGAAGCATTCTCCAAATGTAGCAAGAAACATGTTTTTTTGAAGAACTTTCATCGTTGATAACATCTAAACGAGGAGCTTTTTTCGAATGATTTTTCAACTAAATCTCAATGTATTGACACAAATAATCTCATGATACCATTTTTGACATGAATTTTCTGGACACCCCGTATCTATTTCTCCCAATTTACTTCCTGAAAGACAGGGTCCGCCATTTCAACTGAAATATTTCGGATACACCGCACAACTTTTCATAATATAAATATATGAAATGTTCTTGAGTTCCGCTTTTACCACTTAATCATTTCCAATATATCTACATACATTATGAAGAGGTGCACGAACTATTTCATTACTGAAAGCTCAGCTACATTTACTCCGATGGGTCAAATATTTAAAAGCTTATTAAAAATTTAAAGCTCCGTTCTAAAAGTCATTCGACAAACCCGTTCAAACATTCATTAGAACGGGAATTAATTTCAAAGTGCTCTTCTTTTAGCAAGATTTATCCATTACAAACCTCAGCTGAAATCTGTTAAGCAGCAAGAAACCCTCAAACGTTTCCTTTGTGAATGAAAATTTATGAAAGTTTACTCTTGCAGGGAAAACAGATGGAAAATTGCTTCGGTTGACGCATACTTTTCGTTTATGTATTATACATATACATAAGACGACGCAGATAAATTAACAGAACCCTCTAACATTTAAATCTACTCTTGCATATATGGAGAGGAATGGGACATATTTTTCTCTATGACTACTAAAAAATCTCAGATGATGTGTTATAGAATTAAGCATGCACTACCTCAGTTCGAACCTTGTGGAAAGTGCCAGTTTCAAATTCGATCCCTCGTTCTCTCGTAGGTGTAATGCCAACATTAAGGGCTAAAACCCTTACCGAAGCCGGAAACAAAGAACTTAAGCTGCAATTTGACCTTCTGTCGTAGTTCCGGAGGGTATAAGTCTCATCAAGTTGCACCAGAACATTGCAAGCTATAAAGAAGAAAGTTTATGGTTATCCTTCTGACATCGATGTCCTTCGAGTGGCAATCCCGGTGTATATAGGCCTTCTAAAAGGGCCGAAATTTACTCGTCACTAAATAGAAATGAGTTTTAATTAGCCCTTAAATGAGTACTTAAACGTAATTGAGCTTAATTTCATCTGAAAGGATTCACTCTAGCTGATGAAATCTTAAGAAGTCGTTGCTATTATGCCCGAAATTAGAGGAGTGGAAGATTATAAAGCCCTAATTAGTGTTTCGTACTTACGTGTGGGGTTTCTCACTATTTTCACGTTGAAACTGAAACTAGCGCCTCTGAAGGGCATTCGGTGCTGGATTAGGGCAACGTTTTGCGAACTTACAAAAGTTTCTTTTATTTTCTTCTTGCCACAAAATTCGTTGAATCGTGATTTTAAAGCTCTGGGATGGTCGTCTGGATTCGGGAAAATTTCGCCATTCAGTTCCCAACCGTCAACTACCTAAAATCCGGGAAAATTAAAGAGTAAATTGCTTTGTTCGTTAACTACTGAAACAAACGATTTTGCTGAAGGTCTAACACACTGATACTATGCGTGGGATGCCTTGAGATTTCGTGGAAGCTCTATGAAAAATTTGGAAAAGCAGTTTCCTGTTTTATTCTCAAAAACATTATTTTTTGCGATTAAGTCACTCCCGAGGAAACTTTTCTGTAGGCGTCTCAATAATACTAAATCAAATTTTACTCAATTTAACATTCACTAGGAATTTACTCCTTCGCTAAAAATTTAAAAACATAGAAAATTATGATAAAATACTGGACAAAAATTTGAAAAAATAGATATACCAGAAATATAAATAGAGCAGGAAGAAAAGGTCACAGAGAATTGTGGAAAAATTTCCTGCGATTTTAAAATAAAATCTCGTCCTCGTTTCTTTTGTTCATTTAATGATCAAATTACTTGAGATTACATAGGGTGTCCCATTTAAAGCTGTGATTGAAGATTACTCAAAAATGGTACGTTGTATGAAAAAAAATTGCAAATTGAAGTTCCCCAGTAAAGAGGGGGGCATGCCATAAAGATAGTGACTTTTAGCCAATACGTCATTTCAAGATCATTTTAAGGGCAAGTTTTTTTCCAAACGGCAACCCCGTATTTTTTTTACCGATCTTTTTAGACCTTGAAAAAGGGAATATCTTTTATTTGAACAATGTTTTTATTAGACATTTTGCTGCGGAGTTATCCGTGATTTTTGTCCAGTTTTGGAGATTGTCGAAATTATTACATTTTTTTTTCTAGAAAAGTTTTCCCCTGCATATTTTGTTTAAAACTCATAAAAATCCTTCTATACAATCAAAAAAATATATTTCAATTAAAAAAAAAAAAATATATATATATATATATATATATATATATATATATATGTATATATTTTAATTTGGCAAATTCATTTAAAATCTTGATTTGACAAACTTATGGAAACAAATGTTCAAAAGAATGTCCTTCCTGCTCTAAATTCGTCTTAACTCTTGTTCGAGAAGAATTGTTTACTCTCCGTAACATCACCCCGTATGTCGATTGACACGCTGTTTCAATTCTCCTGTTCATGCCATTTGCAGTTGTTGGTACTTCAACGTAAACTTTCTCCTTTTGAAAACCCCAGAGGAAAAAATCTGGTGAAGTCAGATCAGGCGACCTAGGAGGCCAGTTCACTAGACCGCCCCCTCCAGTCCATCGATTTGAAAACATTTCATTCAGAACCTCACGAGACATTCTAGAAACATGAGCTGGACAGCTGTCATGCTGGTACCATAACACTCGTCTAATTGCAAGCAGATCGTTTCCTAACAATTCTGGAAGATTATTACGCAAGAAATTGAAGTTCGTTTCTCCATACAAGTTTCCTTTAATGAAGAAAAGTTCAATTAACTATTCCCCAATAATATCGCACCATACATTCACCGACCATGGTCTTTGATGTTCAACTTCTCTTAGCCAGTATGAGTTTACAGCACTTCAAAAATGCAGATTATGACGATTCACTACACCATGGTTTGTGAATGTGGATTCGTCCGAAAACAAAACGGTGGAAAAGAAATTTGTATTTTGATTTAACTGCTGCTTTTCTTGATTACAAAAATTGACACGATTTTCAAAATCACTTCCATGAAGTTTCTGATGTAAAGAAATGTGTTAAGGATGATATTAATTTACATTTAAAATTCTTTGGACACTTGTCTTTTATATTCCTGAGTCGGCAGCAATTTGACGACTACTTACGTGGGGATCGAAGGCAACAGCTGCAAGACCTGCTATTTGATTGCCTTCATGTGTTGCACTTCGGGAGCGATTGCATTTTTATGTTTTCAACGTTTTCGTTTCTTTGACATTGTCAATAGCAATGTTGAAAGTCATCCAACAGAGAACTCTTTCATCTCGAAATTTTTCAGCATAAACTTCTACTGCTCGACAAACATTTCTTCTAGCCTGACCATAAATGTAAACCGTTTCTATATTCTCATCTGAAGTGCAGCGATCCATTTCAATTATTGAATTTTGAAATGATAATAATAATTTTTAAGTAATTTCTTACAGAACAATTAGATTGATTGTAGACTTTATTATAAGATAGACTCAAACAAGAGAAAATTAAAAAAAAAAAAATTTCCATTAATTTTTTTTGTATTAGATAAACGGATTGTTATGAGTTTTAAACATAATATGCATTGCAAAATTATTTTAAAATCAAGAATGCAATAATTTCTACAATCTCAAAATTTGGACAAAAATCAAAGATAACTCGGCAGCAAAACGTCTAAAAAACAAATTGTTCAAATAAAAGATCTTCCTTTTTTGAAGGTCTACAAAGACCGTTTAAAAAAATACGGGGTTGCCATTTGAAAAAAAAAACTTGCCCTTGAAATTACCTTAAAACAACGTTTTTGCTAAAAGTCACCATCTTCATGACATGTCTCCTTCTTTACCGGACAACTTTAACTTGAAACTTTTTTCATGCTACGTATTGTTATTGAGTAATCTTCCATCACAGATTCAAATGGGACACCCTGTATACTCAGTTCAAAAATGCACTAACCGATAATAATAATAATAATAATAAATTCTTGTAATTTTGGCAAAATAATGTTTCATAATAGAGTATCGAATGAGTTTCAGTAACAAAAAAAAAATTAGAAAGTTAATAATCGGTGACAATACCTCGCACAGTAATGCAATGCCTTGGCCTGCTCGGTGTCCGGATCTATCATCTATCGAACTACTTTGGGAAATTATGAGTCTCTGTCTTCAAAATTTATCGAGGCCTCCAGACAATTTGGATGACCAACTACACCACCCGCAAGTAGCATGGGCTGAAATACGCCAGGAGAATAATGATCATTTGTTGCAAAGCATACGGCGAAGGGCATATTCTTGCATTGTTGTACGAGGCCATGTCACTCATTATGAACTTTTTAATTAATAAGCGTTGTTTTTTTTTTAATGAAACTCTGATCATTTGATACTCTGTTATGAAGCATTATTTTATCCAAATTACAAGACTTAAATATTATTATTTCCGGGTGGTGCATTTCATGCGAAGGCGAGTGTATATTTGTTATATTTTTCATTTTATTTCCTTTATTTAAATCTTGCCCCTCTCGCAAAGTGAAAAAAACAGACACGCGAGACTTTTTATTAACTGAACTGCAGTATTTTCGTAAACGTGTTCACAATGAAAACTAATAATGATAATTCCTTTTCAAGTTTCCTACTTTCCCCAAGATAAAAATTGGAATTCTTCCACTATATTTGTCTTTCATTGAAATAAGAATTCCGTCTACTATGATAATATAAATTTCATTATTTAAAGATTATTCTGTAATATTGCTCTCTATATATCCCGCATATAACTTTTTAATATTCGATGGCAGTTTCAGTGTCCTGCCCACACACAAAGAGACGAACCTGTTGGAATAGAAAGAGACATTTATTGGAAATATGCAGATTACCCCCTATTCCTCAAAAAACAAATTGAAAAGCAAAGTAAACCGAGTGTAACGGAAGTGGTGTCATTTGAACTACGCTTCTCTCAGGTAAATCAAATCTAAACTAACCTGCATTTGACAAGGTAAACTATCGTATTGGATATAAGAGACAAATCCAATAGCGATTTCCGCAAATATCAACGAAATGCGATTTAATTGGATATCGACATTCAGTTTCAAGAGGAACGTTGTGTTAGATTTTCATGAAAAATTTCATTGAAAATATTTCTGTTCCACCCCCCCAGTTAGGAAAATGAAGTCTTATATTCACGGCCATGGCTTTATTAAACTTGGTCGAGCTGCATTTACCGGCACGGTCATCCGGAAGATATTGCAAAGAATGTTGGACCTTTGGAAACGTTGATATCAACACCTAGACATAGAGATAAAATCTATCAATCGGAAATTAGAATCGTTGGATTTTGAAGTTCTGGAAATGGAAAACAAAATAGTCTAGTGTGACGTTGGTGAAGACAGAATGAAAGATTCATTAAGGGAGAACATAAAAAATACTAGAACACTTAGGTGACAATAGCTTAAAAATTGAACACTAAATCTATCATCGATTTGGAATTCCCAGGAAAGCGAAAATTTTCGAACTCAAAGAAAGTTCCTGGAAAGTTAAATCCACGAGTGTACGCCTCTAATATGAATTCTGGCATGTCGAAGTTAAAAGCATGAGGACGATGGACAATAGAAGGAATCCCGAAAATGAAAGAAACTGTAACATTGAAATGACGACAACTAGAGTCCTAGCGAAGGATCGTGAAAGCGGTAGCTACCATCCTGGGTTTTTGGAAAAAGCTTCAGAACTTCACCGAATACTTTGAAGTTGACACTGAGGAAATCCCGCCTCGCGAGATTGTATCAACCTAAACAATACTCTCAAAATTGAAAAAATTACAAGAGCTTTTCTTCGGAAACGATTTCAAGGAATTGTATTGTCGAGGAACATAAGCTTCAGAATTTCCAGGAGCCGCCCACCATCGAAAACAAATCTGAAGATGTTGTTCTCTCCTGGAAAGGCGCTTCAGAGCTTCAAAGATTTGTTTGAGCTGACTTACGTGAACTTACCTGTCCTTTAATACCATCCTGTTCGTTAAATCTATACGTTAAACAAACCTGCCAAGACATGTTGACTAAGACGCAGTGCGGGGGTATGACGGTATCAGCGCGAGGGTGATCGTTCTTAACTCTTACCACAACAAGGCCTCCATTCTCACAAGAAACGTCGAGGTAATTGAAAGTTATTTCTATCACTTGGTCTGGTTCCCCGAAAAAGTAGATCCCGCATACTTTTCCTTCCAAGTGTATCTTTCCCTTGTAATAAAACTCGCCCTCCTCTGATGCCATATGCATACATTCTAGAAAAATAAAAACGAAAACGTAGTATAATCTAAGATTCCATTAAAGTTTAAAGTTTCCGTAAATGGACCGAATCTTCAAACTCCTTAAGTATGTATGAGAAAAAGTTCAGAGTTGAGCATTAACTTCTTCGAAATGGAATTATTAGGGAATGCTTTGATATGCTAACCACGATCTTAACATGTATATTAAATCAGACTTTTGATGTTGATAACTGAAATCGCACGTGTACACAGCTGATTAAATTCCTGTATTTAGAAGCAATTTAGGAAAATTTACCTTCGATATGATGTTCAGAAATCCTCTTAGGCCTTATAGGGGGCGACAGGAAATCGTCTCTAATTTCCCGGTTAAAGTAGAGTTTTGAAGACGGCCGGAAGTTGACCTAGAAAATAAATTGCTCATTAAATTACTGTAATATCTAGAATAAACCCAACAGTCGCACCCAGCATATGAAAATAAATTCTCATTTTTATGTATCAATTCTCTTGAGTTTCCCGCCATATTTTGCCAAATACAAATGGAAATTCATTCTTGTTTCCGCCCACTTTCACTTAATCACTTCCATTTGAGACGTGTTTTCCCAGAACTTTTCTCGGAAGTTACAAAGATAAGTTCATTTCGTTTATATTATTCATCCATGCGATTTATTCTGGTTTCTCTAATTGTCCAACAGGAGCATGGCTCAAAATAAACACATTTATCTGCCCATTTGGTTGGTCAGAATTAATTATTTATCTCTGGCAGTAAATCAGCGGGGACGTAGAGTTATTCCTAGTTTGCATTCGACTGTAATGATTTGTGATGCAACAAAATTGTATTACAGGCATGCAATAAACTGACTCTTGCAACATGTAGGACTAGGGATATTATTAGAAAATTTCTATGCGGAATGTTGATGTTCACGTTGAGAATGATTTTGTGTAGGTGTAAATCCTTCAAATTCCTCGTCACTAGTTAAAAAATTAATTTCAAAAAATTGAGCTTTCTCGCCATAATTCAGGGAGGGCATGCAAATAAGATAGAAACTATCAAAAACATTAAATTAGCCAAGACCTGCCCTGCAAGTCTATGCGCTTTTCAGCATTTTTGAAATTTATTGTTCACAAAACGGTTATACAAGATTGCCACATTGGCCTGTACAAGAAAGACGGCCATCTTCAAAACATCGATATACATACAGAGTGTTCATCTAACAGCCCCTCGGACTCCTATGAGTTTATTTAGGATTTTAGAAAAAAATGGAGATGCATATGAGGCTAATGAAGGTAAATTTTGAAATTGGTGATAGCCCCGCAGGGTGTCCCAAAGAAGCGGAGAATAATAAAGTATAGTTTTTTTTTTAATAGGACCTTCTGTCTTTTTTCTTGTGACAAAACCCTCTCTGGATGTTGTGTTAGTTCCTAAACTCCTAAATTTTTTACTCTGAGATAAGATCACTCGAAGCTATGACGTTTTAAAAGAAATTTTAGACATTTGCAGAGCCTTATAAAGAAAATAACGTCGCACTTAAGTTAAATTTTGATAATTTTGGGATGGATTCTGATGTAAGATCACCTTAATAGGCACGAATGCTGATTTAGCCAAAAATGCACATATGCTATTCATGACAGAAACTTTAATTATCACCTTTTCAACTTCAATTTTCTCGAGTTTTTCCATTAAAATGGGAGGTTTTTAAATGTTAATGGAGTCATAAATTATTATGGGGAAAACCTACATTCCTGGACAAGTGACTGAGTGATAATCACGCGATGCCACGGTTTTGATGACTTTTGTTCTGAATTTTGACAGTCCCACTTAAAAAATTTTAACTTTTAGACACTCCGCTTCCTTGGAACGTCCTGTAGGATTTTTACTAATTTCAAAATTGCCTTCGTAGGCTTCATATACATCCCCAGAATAGATTTTTCATGAAATCACAAATAAACTCATAGGAGTCGCAAGGGCTATTAAATGGACACCCTGTATATTAACACCAGAGCTAGGACGATTCGTAAAGTGATAGTATACCTTAATCTCAGATTTTTCGTTTGTACTTTTATTTCTTAGGGCAACACCCGGAATTCTCAAATTGCCTAGATATCAAGAATAATTTCTCTAACTCAAGTTCTTAATGTGTCTCAAAGTTTTAGAGTCGCTCAGTTCTATTTTCAAGAATATCACTCAAAATGCTGAAATTTACCATTTCTCCGCTACCTGCACGAGGTTTCAAAATTGTCTGACAATTTATGTTCAAGAACTACTTTAATAATTCTAAAATCCTCAATAATCAATAGTTCTTCTCACAATTATCTCAATATTTACTCTGGTTGTTTCAAAATATGGAAAAAAAAACATAAACTTTTCTCCAAAATTTAAGACAAGGAAAAGTTACCCTCTGCCAAGTAATATTTTTGACTTTTCTGAAATGGTTTGTCTTTCAGAAAATCCTCCACAATTTTAGCAAATTTGCCTAAATTTTAGATATCCAAAGCAGTTCTTGTTTTCCATTTTTTTAGATTGAGGGGGATTCGTGGACGGATAAATGATTGTACACATTACATAAAAGTCTTTCAAATTTTAGTGAACTGCGAAATATCGTATTTGAGGCCCGTTCATTTACCATGAAAAAACACACGAAAAATTTTATGACTGAAACTGACGGTCGAGGGAGTGATTTTTACTTATTGCAGGTAATTGCCATGAAACTTTTAGTACCATCATTCTCAGTTTACATCGAAAAATGGAATTCATACGTAACAAATAAACTCAAAATTCACAAATTAAAACTGTCCTTCGCAACGTGCAAATAACGACCTTTTTTCAATTTAGCAACGTATCCGGCATATTGGCCATGTGCCATTTAATATTAAATCAAGCAGCGTCATGTTCATAGACAAAATAAAATTTAATCTAACGATGCAATCATACCTTTATAAAGTAAACATACCGGAGTTAAGCCCTTGATGGGTTAACTTTATAGCTCCACAACTGCCCGAATAATTGATTTATCGGTGCGTGTCTCTAATGAGCAACACAGCTATTTGTAATTAGTACTCAGCGTATAATTACTAATTACAGTGCCTTATGAGCTAAAAGGCAAATAATTAGAAGCGGATTAGGATTTTTTACAATGATAGAAATCACATCGAATTGTTAATCTCACGTTTGCTTTAGTCAGGCGAATTACTAATAAACGAATATGTGTCTTAATTATTAAAATCTACGAAGTTTAACACCCACGAGTTAATCTGAGTGTGTAAACACCCGACGAGTTCGTCCCTTTTCTTGCAAAAATTTCGATTTCTTACGGCACGTTGTTAATTTCCAAACTAATTACCGAACGGGCGATAATTTATAATTTTAAAAGTGCACGAGACGTAATTTTAAAGTGACAGTTTTCCGAATTAATTAGCGGCCATCTGCTGTGTTTACACTAAAAACTTTTAGGCCAACAACTACACACAAATTGGGAGTCTTTGCCAGAGTTTCATTCACTAAGCTGAAATATTAATGGACTGAATCCACGTCTATGAATCGTGACCAAAATAGCGAGCATATAGCTGTAGTTCAGCAGGAGATGAATAAGAATTAACAAGATTAAGAGTGACATGTTATTTTGGACAGGAAGTCGCGCTGATGGAAGTGCCATGTCTAATGCTTAAGCTTAAAATTACATTTTAGCCTTGGTTTCTATAGAAAATGGAGCTTTCCTGTAACCTCGAAACTTTAGCTCAGTTTAAAACATAATTAAGAAAGCTCTGGCCAGTTATTGTATTCTCTGCTCTTTAATATGGGAGATAATCTCGGGATAATAAGTAGGATAAAAGCCCTAATGCTTTAAAATTGTCTCTTTAGTAGAAACGCAGAGCCTTATTGGGCCTATTTTGCTGCTAGTCTTGGAAGCCAAATATAATCTCGAGAGCGGTTTTACTCTGCTTTGTTCCAAATTCAATCTAATCATCTATTCTTGCTGCATGTTTCTCAGCATATTACTCTATCAACTTCCAGAATGGTGCACGATCTGCAGTCTTCCCATGGTCTGCCATAAAACCGTAATATCATTCAAAAATTTAATTTATTCTCGTTCAAGTCAATATGGTTTGCAAATATGTAACAAACTTCGTATAGGGAAATTCCTGTTAATTTTAAAGCATCAAACTCGAATATTTCCACCCACTGTCTAAAGTGGGTTTTTCAACGAAACGTAATACGTCTCGAAAGAGAATTGAAGCCCTCTTTTGAGAGCCTCTTGCGGGGGAACTGCATTGCTTGTTGAAGAGAATTGAAGGTGGTGAGGAGAGGCAGCGGAACTGGACATACAGATTGAGAAACGTGCTCTCTTTAACGCACAAATTAGAGAAAGGAATTGTGATGATGATTAATGCTACAATCCAACGGACAAAACACGAATTTGTTGAAAAAGTTATTTTTAAAAATTAAACAAAAACATTACCTAACTAAATAATGAGCATTTTCCTGTGTTTTTCCTACAAACAATTAAATTCTTCTCTGCCATTCGTGGGCAAAACATTTCACTTTAGGGAGAGGTTAATTCCGGCTCTGGTATGTCCACAATGGATTCGATACTGCTAATTTACAAGATTTAACATCAGCAGGTTTTCTGGTTGCATAATCATAAAGCATAAAGAATAAAGAGTAGTAAGCATAATAGGTAAAAAATTATCATAACCGAAATGTTAGTTATAATTTCTTTACGAATGTAATTCAACTCAGGACAGATTTTACAGCACAACAGGTAGAGTTGCCAGTTTCCTCCCTTGTAACAGCTCAAGTTTTCCAGCAACGTCACGGGCATTAGTTGAATTTACTACGATTAGTCGAACGAAAACTCAAAATCTTCAAGCTGCCCTAAGTTTCTGAGACGTCCAACTAGTTGATTCTAGATCGCTCTGTTTCGCCTATATTTATCGATAGTTAAGGAAATATATCTACCTAGAAATTACATCTAGTTCTTAATTTTTTCCTTAAGATTGCGCAAATGTTATTTTTGCATACCAAAAAGCGACTACGCTACTGCCTCTTACACGAACGGGTTGTAAATTTTATTGTTTATACAAAACACATGTAACATATTTGAGTCCGAAATTCGTTGGTGCAGCGGGTCTGTTTGAGTTAATACATTTATTCAAATTTAAAATAGTAACTTTGATGCCCTCAAGGGCGAGTGGACCACGTCAGTTTTCCTTCATGTTCTAAAAAGCATCAAGTTATGCGAAACGTTTTTATGTAATAATTGAGACACTATACGAAATACGCCAACGTGGAAAATCTATTTTTGTAATTGTGGTTTATTGAAATTTTCACTTTCTTTAAGATCGAACCATTTTGAGTTTTGTGAAGTCACATGGCAATCGACTACGCCACTGCTTCTTGTACAGTCAACTAGAAAATTTGGTTAATTGGGAGCAATACTTTGAGAGATAGGGAGCCCCTAATTCTTTAATGCAATTTGTCAGTTTGGATCTCTATATCTTTTTTGAAATATCTCAGTTCTCTTAGGTTGGTGCGATGCAACTTCGATGGCACCCTTACCTTAGTTTAATTTTGAAATCCTTCAGCGTTGAATATGATTTTTTACTCTACTGCGTATTAACAATAGCTGAGCTAATTTCTTTTGCCAACATAATTTTGCTTCGTTTGATCTACATTGGATCAAATCGATTAAATCCTACACTTAAATTTCAATGCCTTGCAAATAACTAATTGTTTGGCGCTCGAGAGGAAGTCTTGGGAAGCCTCATTTCAACTGACGAAGTATATATTAACTTAATTGAAAACAAATTATCGGAACTCCTTTTGAGCAATTTCGCCTACTGCTTTATTACGTCCGAAGTATCATTAAACACTTCAAATTGATAATTTCCAATGTCAGACCATAATAAATACATCAACTTACCCCAAAGGGAGCTCCGGAGGTTGGAACCAACGCCGTCCATCCGTCTGGACGACCGCTGACCGCCACCAAAGCAAAAACACTAGCGGAAAAAAAAGTTTGGAAACTCAAAACCACGGCCGAAGTCATGTTACGGATTCTGAGATGCGGCCCTTCCTCAAAGGGTTTGTGAGTTCCGGGATGTGCAAGAGGAAGCGCGGCCAATGAACAAGTTGTTGAGGAGCGTCGCGTTTTATAGCGTCCAAAAAGGCGTCGAGGGCGTCTTGCGCTGCTACATAGTGCTGCGATGCCGATGGCTGGAACGCTTCATATTCCATGTAATGTTAAATTTCACCCTAAAAGTGTGCATGGAAGTGTCCCTTAAATACCGCACGTATCAATCACTGTCTTAATAAGCATTTAAGTGTCAAGAAACAGGATACGAACCACCGCCCTCAAAATAAATTTAGGTTGTAAGCAAATGTAGGGAATCTTTCTGGAATGTTCGTTCACATGCCTATCTTGACTTAGCATTAGCAATCATGACAAATTTGATATTTAAATTCATTATTCGTACATTCTAGGAAAGATAATCAAGTTCCTTTTCAGGGCACGTATACACTCCAGTTTTATCAGACTAAATAACGGTTCAAGGAAGTTTGTTCAAACATCCTTAAAACTCCACTGCAACTGCAATTATTGCATTCTTCAGGGACTAGTTTCAAGGATTTTACCTTTGTAGATGATGAATCCGTTTATATACACCATAAAGTTATTAATTACTAGATAATTATTAAGGTCAAGTGCTATTTGCTTGTCCTTAAAGGTGGAACTAAATTAGCCTGTCCTTCATTGATTTTATGTATTTACTGGGCAATTGGTTTTAGATCATCTCACCTTCGCACTATTTTCGAGATGATGGATTTTGAAGACTGTTCGTCAAGTAATTGCGAACCGAAAAAAAATAAGGGCACGGTCCCTCTCTGACCAAACTACGTTAATGTTTGGTTAAAGCAAAAGTTTGCCAACCTTGGATGATGAATTTTACGTGTCGAGGGAGGAAATATTGGTTCTAAAAATAGCTTAGAAGGAGCTTTACATGTTTATAAGTTCAGGAAAGTCGTAAAAAACAACAATTTCTTTTTCAAGAAACACTAAAATAATTGAAGATTTGCTTATACTCTAATTGACACTACTATAAGTACTATCACGTGCCTCCTCAGTGACGTAATTGATGAATATCAGTTTTTGGTTTCAAAACTTCAGTAAGGGAGATTTTTGAACACAACTTCTCCTAGATCGGCATTTAAGATCAATCAGGCTTGGTTCAGATTAAAAGTAACCCCCGGTTAAATTTTACTTACATTCTTAAAAATCTTTTCTACATTTTTCGATATACTTATTATTTCTAAAAATTCAAAATTAACGAGATAAAGCAATTGAGAATATTAACTAAGTAAGAAATATTTGGAAAGGCACTCATGGAAAAAAGAGAATAGAGGAACTTTTCTAAAGTGCATTTTATGGATTCATAAATTAATAATATTAGAATCTGATCATAATCCTATTTGATACGATTCTTCAAAATTTTCACTATTGATTTATTTCAATGATCAAAATTCTTCAGAGGAAGTCTCTCCAGCCCTTTAAAGCTAAATTAGTTGCTAATGCAAGCCGAATATGTTGTTTTACTTTTTTATATTTTTTTTAGGGGGGGGGGAGCAATTTCGATGTCGCATAACATAAATGTAACCTTATATTAATCAATTAAAAATTTGGCGATCAAAACCTAAAATTAAATTTACATAGGTATTTTAAACCCCTGCAATATCAGTTTGAGTATCTCCACGATTGAAAAGCAGAGAAGAAAGTACATCATAGTCGAAAATCCATCCTTGATACGGTTATTCGAACTATTCTAAGTTTAGATCTACCCCATAAACGAGGTTTTAATCGAATCAGGCATTAGGAAATTTCATGAAATATTTAAACTTCAACCCCCTAAAGCCAGTTCTGGAATGTACTGTGTTATTTTAGTCCTCAACTTTCTTATACAATAGCAATTAAAACTGTAAATTTTGCGGCATCCAGAAAATAATATTAATTAATATTAATTAAAGTAGTAGTCAGATATTTTTAGCAAGAGGAAACTGTTCACGGGAGCAGTGAAATCAAGGCAAAGCATTGGCTAATTTCTTGATTTCTATGGATATTAACTTCTCGTGAAACTGCCTGCAGATTGCCCTATTACCCCTGAAGAACATAAAAATTTACTTATTAACAACGAAATGGCCAAGGAACATGCGAATGTCTGGATTAGTCGATTAGCAGCCTCCTTCTAAATTACCCACCGGGTAAATTTACCAGTAGTATTATTATTATTAATGCGGACCATAGAGTCACTTGATCAATATTCCGGTAATTTTATTAACAAGGTAAATTCCATGGAAATATGACTAAAAAGTGTGATGGGCCTTAATCTGTGGTAACTGCCGAAGCCTAGTAATCTAACACTCTTTGCCCAGGATTGTCGGAAGCCTTTAACCGATATCTTTGCACAAAATGCTCTTTCAAAGGACATCCCCAATTGGTGCTTGCTCACGGGACTTTCCATAAAGCCCAACAGCTCTAGAAATCCAGGGAAGACCGAACTGTCCCACTTCCCTTTAGGGGATACCAACTGGATAGATAATCCGCTTCTAATTTCTCCAGCAGGAGGTATCAACTATAGTGCCCTCCAGTGATTTTGCAAAAAGGAGCGTACCCGTCCAAGGGCGTTCTCACATTGTTAAACTAAAAGAGATGGGACTGCACATGGTAAAGTTCACCTTCACTCCCACATGACTGATTTAAATGTCCTGCCAACGAGACTTCTTTGATTCCAAAGGAGGAGCTTGGTCATAAATCTAGTAAGTGGACACTGGTTCCTCCGACAACAGGAGCATCTGAGACATACGACTAGACAACTGGACATATTCTGGAGAAGTGTAGAGCTTTCAAGCTTCGCCACACGAGTCACTTGTGACGACCAATTTAGTTGTCCAACAAGATCAGACAATCACACCCTAACTGATTCTTCTGCTTGGCCAATTTTTTGGAATTCCTGTAATTCCATTAGGTGATACGTAATGGACGCGTCTCTGAGGTAGCAGGTCTCGTTAAGACTCTTTTTTCTCCTGCTTTCTTCGTTCATTCAGTCATTCATTAATTCCTTTATTCCTTCATATACAGGGTGCCCGATTTAAAGTAGTCCACCGAAAATATCTTGGATGGATTTTGTTTCTTCGGAAAGTCCCGAGACACGTAAATTTTACTTCTAAGAGGGATATTTTTAGATCATAAATTTGCAGGTGTAGAGTCATCCCCCTAAACGGGGTGGCAATTCCTTTAATTCTCTTTATAAGTATGTTAAAAATTTTTTGCTCCGCCTTTAAATGTTAAAAAAAAAACGTTTTAAAACATCGGTGAAATAAATCGTTCAAATTTCAGGTGGACTGTTTTAAATGGACCACTCTGTATATTTATTCAATCAATTTTTCCTTGGAAATAGAGATATTGGCCACTTTCCCTTCACATTATTTCTATGGTAATTTTTTGTTGGTAAAGTTACTAGGAATTTGCTGTATTAGCATTTAAGGACCGGTATTTGAAACTCCTAATAATTTTGCTAGCAACATCATTTTCATAGAAATAGAAAAATTGACTAAAACTCCGATATTCATCAGGTACATTGTTGGGAATCCTCGATAGACTGCAGAACTGTTCGAAGATGCATGGCTGATGCATCAGCAAATATAAATAAGTTTGTGAACCCTTATATACAGTGTTTGCAAAAGTATTGCAACACATTTACAACTTTCGTAAATCCGATATAAAAAAAAGCTTAAACACGTATAATTTTATTTTAAACAGGCCATTTAATACATTATTCTGGAAATTCAAAATTTTCACCCCTATCTAGCTATCCCTACTAAGTTTTTATTTTTAAATAAAGAGCTCGCCGTTGTAGTGTAGTAAATGAAAGTTTATTGAAAAAGGAATGCAATGGTATACTCAAAATTCAAATCGCATCTACAGTTTTCTTACAAAACAAAAAAAATTAGAACAAAGGCCATATCCTAAAAAGATTAAAATTTTCAATCTTTGCTTCCTAAATTAACAATCCATTCTTATTTCACTTTGAAAACCAGTGAAAAAATGGTAAAAAAACGTAGAAATTCCTAATCATTTTCAGTGTTAACAATTTTTTAAATGCAAAATATTTTAATTTTCTTAGAAATCAGTAGTTTAATTCAGTTGGTTTATTTCAAAAGCAAATAATTGATGTTTCAATCTTTTTGGGGTATGGAGATCGCAAAAAAACTTACGAAGAGAATCTCGTAAGAAATATCCAGACCAATTTATTGATAGAAGTGTGATTTGACGGATTAATAGAACCTTTCAACAAACTGGAAGTGTAAAAGTTGCTTCAAAATATAGAAGACCTCGAACAGACACTGGCGGCGATAAATCACTAGCCATTCTTTCATCTATGGGTAAAAGCCCTTTACACTCTATTAGCAAACTTGCTGATAAATTTGATGTGTCCGCGAAATCAGTAAGCGATCTGTTAAAACGAGAAAATTTTCATTCATACAAAATTTCCCACACCTAAGAGTTGATGTTTGAAAATTTTCATCAGAGAATGGAATTTTGTGAATTGATGCAACAATTTCTCATTCGAAAAAATATTTTTTTTGCGAAGTTTTATTTTCAGATGAAGCAACGTTTTGCTTAAGTGAATCCATTTATAGACATAATTATCACTACTGGTTTACAGACAATCCTCATTGGATGCAGATTCTGTTTACACAAAATCCGCAAAAAATCATTGTGTGGATGGATATGATCAGCCGCCAGTTCATCAGTCCATTTTCTATAGAGGGGAACTTAAACAACGCATCATACTTGTAGTCGTTGCAAAACGAACTAGTTCCATTAAACGCCACAATTTCTTCTGGAGAAAATGGCGAACGAATGGCTTAATAATATTTAGTAGCCACCAAGATGGTGCACCCAATTTTATGTTATGGCAGGGATTGAGACAGAATATTTTGATGAGATTTTCCCCACAGGATGGATCAGTACAAGAGGCGCAACACAATGGCCACCGCGATCTCCAGATCTTACGCGCTTGGATTGTTTTTTGTGGGGTCACTTAAAAGGCGTCGTTTACAAAAATAGACCACAAAACTTTAATTATTACACGAACGTAATTAGAATTAATAACAGCAATAACACTGGATAATTGCATAAAGAAGTTCGAGAAACAACTAAGTAGTTGCCAAATTGTTACTAGAGCGCAATTTGAGCATTTATTGTAGGAATTTCAATTTTGTTTGATGCAATAATAAATTTCCTTATTTTGCATTTAGTAATTTTTCTTTTTAAGAAAATTATAGATCCAGTTTCAGTTCTAAGTATACAGTTGTATCCTTTATTGAATTACCTTTCAGTTGATATACTACTTAATATACTGCGTGACAAAGAAAAGAGAACACCCCGTAAAAATGGTTTTATTTAAATAATTTTTGGTATGCACATCTGTATATGGGAACACAAAAAGCTATAAAATATTCAGCTATATTTGTCAAACGTATTTACGCGATATCGGGATTTTTATTTACTATAAAAACTGCAATAAAATATCAACAATATGACTGCAAATTATCGTTTATTGGTGTATAGTGCATTGATAAAGTGCTTTTAGATTAATCAAATATGCCTAAACTCAGAATGCAGCGAAATTTTCATCAATTGAGAGAGGTTGAATAGTGGGTCTATGAGAAACTGGTCAGCCATTTAGGGAAAACGCCACTATATTGAACAATAGTGTGAACACTATAGTGAAATATGGCCAAGCATGGTTCCAACAACAGCAAAAACAGACAGGAGGAGAGGTAGTAGACGATCCCGAAGAAGTACAGAACGGCAAGATCACTGCCGAACGCTGACGGATCAGTAGTTTGCTGAGTATGGAAGATCCATTGGGATTCAAACCATTTATTGCCGGATAAGAAGTTTTGGACTGATTTACTACTGTCTCCATCTTATGTCACCCCGCATCTTATATCATCGTAAAAATTGAATGCAATGGTGCAGAAAACGGATACATTGAAACCTGGAACTGGATAATATCGTATTTAGTGATGAATCCAAATTCTGTATGCATGATAGTCAAGCAAGAATAAAAAGGAGACAAAGTGAAAGGCGGGATCCTCGGTTTACAATACAAAGACATGTCCGTTACAGAGTGTAGGTAATCCTTTGAGGTGCTATTGCATATAGTAGCAAGTTACCTTTACTTTTCATTAGAGGCAGAATGACAAACAACGATACATCCGAGAAGTCCTGAAACTTTATCTCGTGCCTTATCTGGAAACTCTTGTTAATTCAGTTTTCCAGCAAGGCAATGAACGATCACATATTGCTTGAATGACTATGGACTTCTTTCAACAAAACGCAATCAATTTGCTACCTTGGCCACCTCGCGATCCTGACCTCTCACCGATTAAACATGTATGAGATATTGTAGGTAGAAGGTTGCATAATTTACTCCATCCCCCACAAACCCTAGCGGCGCTATGTCATGCTGTACAGTTAGCCTGGAATGAGATTCCCCAACAGAACATCAATCACCTCATTAGAACTATGCTTAGACGTGTGCTGGAGTATAACTATAAGACGCCGCGGAGGATCGACAAATTATCCATTTTTTTTTGGTTTTTTACAATTAAGTTTGTTCAGCTTTTTAACGTAGGTATTTGTTAAAGTATGTATTTTTTAAAGTATTTGTTTTAGCAAACATGCGCACCAAAAATTACGTAAATAAAACCGTTTTACGGGGCGCTCTCTTTTCCATGTCACGCAGTGTATATACTCACCATTTGAAAATAAAGAGTTGGTAGGAGTAGCTGGATAGGGACGTAGAAATGAACGTCGGGAATAATGCATTAAATGCTTCGTTTTTTTTTTAATACAATTATACGTGGTTGAGGATTTTTCAAAATATCTTGTTTACGAAAGTTATGAATGTATTGCAATACTATTTACGAACGCTGCATAAATAAATTTGAATGATGTAAAAAGCCAAAATTTAATCATAGCTCTTGAATCTAAATGGTTTTCCCCGTCTACCAGAGACGGGGCATCAGCTCTAAGGCTCAACTCACGTATTTTTACCTGTAATTAATGTCGAATTATTTGTGAAAAAATAATTATCAGTCATTCGCGACTGCAACTTAACTATGCTTGCTAATTGGACTGCTTCACACTTGCTCGATTTCCACTTTGAATAATTATTGCAAATTTCAATTAGTATCTTTACAAAGGACAGAATAGATCTATTATTTGCGTAACTACACGCAAATCAACAGACTCTTATTGACACTAACAAGGCTTGCACTGAAGATATACCTTCACGCAATTAATAAGTAAGTTGTTAAAGCCATTAAGCGACAACTTTTAGCACCCAGACAAGAATTGTACCTACAGTGGCAAAACCCCACTTTCTTAATTACTCATTAGCCAATGCTATAAAACTATTTACGGCGCTAATAAAGGGGCCGTAAAAGTCGGGGGGGTTTCTTTAATAAATCGGTAAACACGATACTTAAAGGGCCAATCGATAAACAACTTACGCGGTATGAAAGCTCTAAAAGGGTCTGTATTAATTTATGTACTTTACATTATACTGAAGAAACATACCTGCCAAAATTTCACTTAAGCCAAAGATACGTACTCTTTTGTGTCACGAAAGAATGTAAAATCTAGCAGAAAGCTGATGGTTTCGAGATACTTATCACAAGGCAAATATTGGACGAACAAACGGTGGATCTGTATTAATCAAAGGTTGATATTTTCTTAATGTAAGTATAGCGAAAACACTTCTTCTGCAAACATTTGCAGAGAGCCTCCTATTTATCTCTTCCCATTACCAACTAAAAGTCAATAAAAGACATATTTTTACGTAAATGCCGTTCTTCTAAGTTACGTACAAAATAACCACGTTTTGATATATACAGAGTGTCCAAGTCAAACGATTTTTCAACAATATATTGGCTAAACAGCATAAAATGCAAGCGACCTGTAACGAAAGTCGCCTAAGTAAGAGGGAAAGTAGTTTTTAGGTGCTTTATTAGTACAGGGAATTATTTAATAAATTAGAACGACAAAGCAAACATTTGGCCCAGTCTGGGATTTACTATGAACTACGTATTGAAGTTACCTACTTGGTAAATATTGCCTAAAGATATTTTAAGTGAAATAATAATGCCATAATTTTCGAGATTTCTCTATGTTACAAAAGCGAATTTGTTGCAAAAGTTTTTTCAAGGCAGCTATAGTTCGGGTTCTCACCAACACTTCAATAAAACACACGTTAGCAACTACAAATAATTTACTACACAATCAAAAACTAACAATTTTAAAGGTGTGTTAACTTGTGCGTAAGGTAATCTCATCAGTGTAAATTAATAATACAAAATATTAAATAAATATTCATTTATAATAGGTCCCTAAGTTGAAGGAAGGGATTTAGGTGCTACATAAGAGTCTCTCGAATTTATCGTTGGATAAAATGGAGTTAAATCCGAGGATTTTACGTATTTATCCAAAACTGGACTGTTGTCTAACGAAGTGGGGTGGTAAATAGACTGGTATGGGTTAAAATCGTAGGTCAATTTTCGATCATAGAGCCCTGAAAATCACAAAAAGGATTATCACAGCAGATATCTGCGATTTAAAAAAAATCGTATAAAATATATGTAGGGTTACGTAACTAACCCTCCGCTTTAGTTTCGTACCTATTCATTCTTGTAAATATGCGTTAAGTTTAAGTTCGATAATGGTTAGACAGGAGGAATTACTTTTAAGATAGAAATACCCCCTGAGGCACGGCACTGGTAGGCATTGGCTAGAGCATGAGAATTTCCCATGCCATGCCTTGTCGATGTTGGAAATCCCCGCAATAAACCTGGTCGGCATTGGAGCTGCATATAGTGAACTTTGTCAGCGCTGGAATTGCCCGCAATGGACTTTGTCGGTCCCACAGTTGCAGTTCGAATTCCTGGTTAAGACGCCACAGTTTGATGCGGCAAATGGTGCAGATGGCACCCTGGCCAAGGCACGCCCATGGTTTATCACCATGGGTGTTGGTACTTAAGAATGGACAAGGCATGGAGGGCCCTCTTACCAACAGGACACTAATAAAAATTATTTTTTCAGGACTTTTAAAAAAGGCATCCACAACGATGTATGAACAAGGACCGAAAGCAATTCGGGTACTTTGACATCATCGTCTGTGAAATAAGACTAAAAGAAAAAAGAGCCGACAAACAAAAAAATGGACCACAAAAAAAAATAATAAATAAATAAAAAGGCAAGAAAATCTCCCGTCGGCGGGAAAATTCTAGCCCAAAATCGGGGGAGACATATACCATCCCCCCTCAAAAGAGGAAAAAAGATCCTAAAGAGATGACAGAGTAAGAAGCGACGGTCCCGCTTGTCTCTCTTTAAAAACAGGACAAAAACCAAGCGACCCAAAATCGCGATCGAGGTTGTTCGGGCACGGGCTCGAAAACCTCCAAAAACACGAGGACTTTTTAGCGGGTGAAAACCCCACACAGGCTGGTGCATGGGCACCAGTAACATCTTACCGACAAGATTTTTTGCCCCAGGGTCACGCACCTAAAAAAAAAAAAGGGTCCTCTTTCTCATCCTTGTTTATTGGAATACGGTCGATCACTGCAACGCAGTCGTCGTATCCGCGCTCATCAAATTCATAAGTCACTCTAACACTCTGTATATTCCGTATTAATAAACGTAAGCTTGTATACCTTCTCTCTGACCTGGGATTTCATTCAAAAGATATGAACAACATCATATATCTAAAGTAGTATCAAAACCCGACGCTACATATATAACTTGATGGGGTTCGTAAGCACGTCAACAGAGCGGAGCCTCGGAACCTTAAAATCGTGTTCGAATTCAACCACTGAATCTTTAAAATTCCCATTGGAAGCAAACAATCTTTATGGAGTTATTCTCCTCACTTGATGTGCATACAGGATGTCTTTAGCCGAGTGCCCACTGAAAGTATTCAGAAAACTGCGAACGCTGGAAAATCACAATTTCATATGGAGCCATTTGAGACCAGGACAATTGACTGAAAATATATTCGAAATGTAGACCCTTACGGAAGTATCGAAAGTTGATAACGACTTTGTTATTTTAAGTTGAATTATTGTGTTTTTTACTTTTTTATCGTTCCATATTGAATTTCCGGCCAACTTCATGTAACATACTGCTAACCTAAAATGTCAACTTTCGGAAATAAAAATTGTTTTATGTGAAAATTGATAAAAATCCTATGTCTAATAAAAGTTTGTTACAGTGGAACTAGCAAAGGTAGAAAAACGAAGTTATGCCAATTAGAATTTAAAACATTGCACTTCATATCTCTCTCAATTTCAATTTTAATTAGCATCCACAGGATGGTGTGCAAAATAAATTGAACCAGGCCGATACGAAAATGCCGAAAAGCTGTTTTGTTCAAATGGGAAATCTCATATTTCATTATACCGGGTGATTCACGGTCGATGGTAGGTTAGACGTTTCTGGAAGACTGATATCGCCATCTTTCCGAAAATTTGCATAAGTAGATAAACGAACTTACTGTATCGACGTAAAATATTTTCAGTGATGCAGTGTTTAAATGGAACACCCAGTATATTTTTCCATTTTTGGGTTCTATATTTCCTACCAATAACTTCCTATACCTATCTCTAGCAGTTTTCGGAATATTATTAAATTTTCTTATTTTTTGCTCAGTCAGGCCTTTAATAAAACCTGTGTTATAACATGATTTGAATTCACAGAGGGAGAAAATTTGGAATATAATTTGTGCAAGGTTTGTCAATTTGTTGCATGCAAATAAGAATGTTCTGTCTTGTACAGGGTGGCTCAAAATTAATGGTCTTACGGGTAGACAGTAAAAGTGTGTTTTTTCAAATGAAACCCTCTATATATTACTAGCCATGCTGAAAGACGATTAAATTTCCTTTAAAATGATGTGGTATATCCCTATATCTAAACCATCACGTTTCGAAAATAAAAGCTGTTTTGTCTTTAAATTGAATTATTTAAAGATATTTGTCAAAAATGGCTCTGGGACGCCATAATTGTTGAAAACTATGCAATTGAGTCAATGCGTCGATAGAGTAAGTTCATTTATCCACTTATGCAAATTTTCAGAAAGATCGCGATTTCAGTCTTCCTGAAACGTCTGACCTACCATCGACCGTGAATCACCCGATATGGAGAAAAAATCACTTCATTCTACGTACGCTCATGTAATATTTCCCTATCCGTACATGAGGATCTTTTTTATTTATTTGACTTTAAAATTTTAAAATAAAAAAAGTATTCAAAACATACAGAGATATTTACCTGGTGCCCTAATGTCCTTAACTACATCTCTACAAATTATTTTAATAACTGTTTAAAATATCCACAATTTCTTTCCAAACATTATTCTGTCCGTAAATAAGTATACCTGATCAAAATTTAAATAACTCGGAAAAATTCTTTTATAAGAATGAGAAAATGTTACATTACTGAATGCAGAATGAAAGGGCCGTTGAATCCATGCAATAAAATATGGGGTGTCTCATTTGAAAGAAATGACTTTACGGCTTTTTCTGTCGGCCAAGTTCGATTTATTTTGCAGACCGTACTGTATATAGTTATCAAAATTTTAATTGAGAAGAATGAGGTGCAATATTTTCGCTTTTCACTGGCAAAATTTGTTGTTCTACCTTTGATAATTTCATTAAAAAAATATTATCACACAAAAAATGTTTGCCAATATTAACATAAAAAAAATGTTATCTCCGAAACTCGACATTTTAGGTTAGCACTATGGTACATAAAAGTGACATGAAATTCAACATGAAACCATAAAAAAAAATAAAAAAAGCCTATTCATTCCATTTAAAATAACAAAGTTGTTATCAATTTCTGATTGCTTGGGAAGTGCCGTCATTTTGAAAATATTTTCAATCAAAAGAACTTCAACTTACATGGCTGCAAGCCAAATTGCGATTTTCTAGCTTTCGCGGATCTCTAAATACTTCTAATGGTCACTCACCTAAAAACAGCCTGTATATTTAACTCTTAAAAATAAATTACTTATATTTTGGAACGTTTCGTCTCAATAACTCTTAGGACCTGTATGGATTGGCATATGGGACCCTAGTCGACGTAATAATATCGCCATCTTCATAAAGTATTATTTTGTTATGTTTATTATGTAGGTTTAAGTTTACATATGAAGGGTCATATCTCGTTCTAAGAGACAACTAAGAGTGCAGACACGCTTTATTGTGCACTTAGCCAGCAAGACTCGTCCCAAAAGTTGCTCGTTACTCGTTTTGTCATGCCATTCACGTAATCCACTTGTTCTTATCGATATTATTTTGACACGTTAATTATTATTGGACACCAAGAAACTTTAGTTAATGTACATAAGTTTTTTTGCATGAAACAATGCCTCTGAAACTACGAACTCAAGGTGGCCCAAAGGCGAATGTCCATCCTACAGTCAGTTTGTACGATCCATTTTTATAAATTCTGAATTCCAAAACCCATTTCTCATTCTACAGTTTTAGCCAGTTAAAGTGACCGAAGTCTGACACATTCCTGCCAGTTGGACCACAGTCGGAGTGGTGTACATACGACACATCGGACACGACCAACAATTATCCGAAACTGTTAAGTCTATAAGTCCGGCATCATTCCAACTGAATAGGTTTGGACGAGTTTGGAAGAAATTTTGACAAAATGGTGGAACCAACTCAAAAAAAACCAACTTGGATAAGCGGCTTGATAAAGCTCGCAGTGCAACAGCTGACAAAAGACCCGTCCAGTCCAAACAAAATCTAGTTTCATTAAAGCTCTAGTTTAATAATTCAGCTAAAAAAAAAACAAACAAGAGAATTATCACAGCCGAAAGATTACTTCGTGTCCGAGTCCCTCATAGGTTTATTTTTAATAACATTTGCATTTAAAATGTAAGCAAAAATAACACAAGAGCTTATAATGTTGTAAAATTTTAACACTCTTCCTGAAGTCTTTTTACTCTCTACAGGAAGTAATGTTTGGACGCATGGAAGAATGGCGCTTCACAAGTTAAAAAACAGAATTCAATTGAGGAACAATGTATTGTGATCTCAAAATAGGTCTTTTAAATTGCAAAAATCCCTAAAAGTTTTTATGAATAAAATCTGTTGCGAAAACATTTATCAGTACTTCCTTAACAACCATAAGTGATTCTCAGCCGAGCTTCCGGAAGCTTTGGAATTTATGAATCCATTTTTATGCCCACACACGGAAGCTTTAAAATGGATCTTTTTATTGCAGCAATAATTTATCGGCATCTCCGATATAAAAAGGGCGAATAACTCCATTTTGGATGAAAAAGGCCTGGATTCAGGCTTTTACGAAAGGAAAAAGATACTAAATCCGACACCTTATTCCAAGAATATTAAACTGGCAATTAGATTTGAAAGCGAGCTTAATTCAGTTTAACACTCAATAGCAAATCAAATTTAATAGAACTAAATGTGATATCATAAGGTTCAATGTCTTTGTTATTTGCTCAGATGTTCAATGCCTCAAACTAGACAAGACGTGCTATGCAGTACTTGTAATTGTAAATCAACTTGCAGTGTAGTAACTGCAATAGTCAATAACATTTTGATGAGACATAAAACAAACTAAATTTACTTACAAGGACTGGTTGTATCTGTGGAATAAAGCCCGTAGTGTATATTACTTGTAGCAATTTTCTTAAGGCCCTGGATGGAGGTCAGAATAAGAGCTAGTTTGGCCAGAAGGAGCGCCTTGCCCCCCAAAACTGCCAAAAATTGGAAGCCCAAGGGGATTACTATCAGTCCTGCAGCCACCACACCGAACATTAGCATTGTGCCCATGCCGCCATTTTTTTTGTGACGAGCTGGAAATGGAAATTTTCATGGAGATTATTCTCCTGTTAAAATTACCATAGTATTAATAATTCGACCCTTAAGTAGACAGAAATCCCTGAACACCAGAAGTTATTTTCTTTTTTTGCACGACAGACTAAGTCTATTTAATGTTCTCAGCCGAGTCTAATTCCTTTAAACTTTGATCTCTGTGCCCTTAAAACATACCTTGCTCTCGTAAACTCGGTATTATGTTGAGATTTCGAAAGTTGATTTGAAGTACGCGTGTCCTTAAGAAGTAGGCAATTTTGGTGATGAGTTTTTCTCTCCAAGCTGATGGTGAAACGACGGGTGTGGAGGAGTTAATCTCTTGTTGCCTCGAAGAGCTGTTAATGAGTTTTTCAGTTTATTAATTTTTTTATTAGAACTTGTCATTAGAGTGGTTAAACTTTTGCCACACGTGTGTGCACAAAAGCCATTAAAGTTAATATAAAGGGTGTCTCATTTTTCATGAGATTATTATGAAATCTCGCTTAAAAAAGAATATACTTAACAATTATTTACACAATATTGTACTACTTTTTCGAAAAATATATCACGATGTAAACAATTATTTTATAGGTCACTTTTTTTGTAATACAGAGCGAAATTGAAATTGTTGCACTTTAGGACCCATTCTGTTGCTTTTTGGGACACCCTGTACAAGCGCTCGTACGAAAATATTGTACCTAACACTTGATTGCTGCAATTAGCGTACGACAAACTATGTACTATTTTTACTTAAAACCACAGCTGCCATCGTTTTAGAATTATGATGGGAGATGACCTCACAGACAGGCCGTCCTTCATAACACCTCTTATAATTTCAAAAAATTTTAACCATCAGTGTTTTGAGTAGAAATCAATGTATTAATTCCTACACATATATTTAGCATCTTTCCGAAGATGAAACCAGGAAAATCCATTAACACCATCGCAAAAATCAAAGTCAATTCAAATCCACTAGTGGGAACCCCTGAGGGATTTTTGACGGCCACCGAATAAGAGGGCAGCTATTAGTGTTCCTATGCTGGAATAAATAAAGTTCAACAACATGTTTATGGCACAGAATGGGTAATTTATTTTCCATTAGAATGTAGGAATCTAGGGAATATAGGGTGTTGAATGTGTGCAATTTAGGAAGTTCTTCGAGACTAAGATACGATCTAGGACAAATATTAGGCATTGCTAAGTTTTGATTTTTTTGTCTTGGAGCCCTAAAATTCTCACCTGTAATTTTCTTTATCTAGGGACACATCAGTTTTCCGCTTGATTAGGGCTATATTATCGGTAATCATGATGACATCACGGCTCAAGGCTCTATCAAGCGCTCGCATCCCTCTTCGCATCCAAAAATCCTTCAGCGTTAGGGCAACTTTATCGTTCGGGTTAATAGAAGTCTGAAAAAATACACGATTAAAACCACAATTTCAAAATAAAATACATATTTGCATACCCTAAATTTATCTGACAGGTACTTGTCCATAAAAAACTTGAACCCTTTATGTACTTCTGTCCATATTGCAGGCTTGCCAAGGGTTCTTGCTCCGACGAGGGGAAATTTTGTGTGACTTTGTAGTAACAGTAATGCAACAGAGATTAAAAAAAACTTGAACATCCTAAACAAATTTTCGCCAATCAAGATAATTATACAAAAATTTTATTCGCGCAAACTTACATTATTTCCGAATAAATTTGGGCACTAATCTAAGCACTATAATAGTCCCTAAGACGATCACTACATTATTTGCCGCACAGTGAAGATTCAGTACTGGCATACTGACATTATTCATGGGCTCAAACAGCACACATAATCACAAGTTTCAGGGCAAAGGGGTGTTGAACAAAGTCATATGGTGCATGAAAATTACTTCGAAATCATTGTTTTGGAACTTCTAGGGTATTAGGCTTATTGATGTGAGCTTTTAGTCATTTAACACATCAGTGACGTCCAAAGTTGACATAGAACAGGCTCTGATAATATTTTAAAGCTGGACGCCTCTGGAGATGGACTAATCATTAAGTTTTTATGTCTCCATGGTTTAATATTATTTTTATACGATTACTTTCAACCGTTCAACAGAGCTTAAGTTTCACTGCCCAGTTATCGCTAATAGCCACTATCCTTCTACATTTATGTCTATATTCAGGGGAAATGAAATGAACTCTGCAGTTGCCTTGAATCCTTTCATTACAGATTCTTTCTAGGAATTGCTTTTTCTTTTATTTTTTATTATTTTTCACTACCGAACTTCTAGATGAGTAGTTAATTTCGCATTGGAAAAATACCCACCTATAGACACAACCTATTTATTTTACGTTATGTCAGGTGATACTTCAATTTCCCTATATACAAGGTGTCTGATTCTGGAGATCAACCATCGGGACAGTGCTAACCATAAAAGATTGAGGACCGTTAAATTGGGTCAAAGTCGCGGGATTTCACGTTCAAGAATGTGCCGTTTTTAAATTTGAAAAATACTGACTAGTTGCGGAGGTATTCAGAAAAAATTAAAATTTTGAAAAACCATTTTTAGTTTTTCTTGACCTCATTTAGCGTGGCAACAAAACATGAGTGGTGCTTCATCATTGTAGCTTTTCCTCTACTACAATTTGACAGTGCCGTGGTGAAAATATGATAAATACGATTTTGTATGTTTGAATCAATTTGCGAGACTGAACCTCAACATGCAAAAAATTTACCTAACGTGGGCATAATTAAATATATATAATTGATGATGTTCGCCAAAAATTGAAACATAAATTTCAAATGTAACGGTTTCAATGTAAAAACAGAAAAACTGCAATAATAAAATAAACTGGAGAAAAAATTTTAACGTTTTTTCAAATTTTCAGTTTCTTTCGAATACCCCCCAAAGCCACTGACTTTGTTTTTAATTTTAATGCGATTTACTTTTGATCTCGAAATTGCTAAATTTTGCCCTAATTTTTCCGAATTCGTATCTTTTACAACCAGTGATATCCCCAAATTTAAGCTTCAAAAATTTACACACTATATAGGTATACGGGGTGTGCGGAATTAAGTGCGTACTACTGTTATCTTTGTTATTAGTAGAGGTAGAACCCTAGTTTAAATTCCATTTTTTTAAGCTGGTTATAAGGGTGATGCTAAAAAAATAATTTAACATCCCGTTGTAAAGATAATTAGAAATAACTTCTTTTAATGGAACACTGTGTATATTTATAAACGAAATTAAAACTAGTTTTATTTTATACAAAAAACTACAGTAACTCTTTTTTCTAAAGTGAATATTTTTTAAGATATTAGGCAATTTTTATTTCTAATTATACAGTGTGTTTCTTAAGTATTCTATAATATTTCACGGGGTGATTGCCCAGCACAAAACATTAAAAAATTCCACAAGATCATAGATCCGCAAACGTTTTGTCTCCAAATACAGAGCGTTAAAAAGTGATATGTATTTATTTTCTGTACTATATATCGGTTTGAAGAAAAACGAGTCAATAATGTTATTCAATTTTGCGAGTATAAACACATTAATATTTTAACATTTCTAAAAGTAACATATTTCAATAAATAATGCGGTTGACCATCACTAAACAAGTGATTTCAATTTTCCCAATTATCATAAATGAGGATCAAGTATTAAAGTCTGTTCCAATTTTAATTGAAGTATTTTGCTTAACAGAATAATTTCTTGTTGTTTAATCTGTAATTATGCCGACCTTTACAACTGAATAAATTACCCAGATACGTTTTTGTTATGGATTTACAAATAAAAATTCTTTCCACGCACGGCGCCTGTACGTTAAACGATACCCAGATAGACATTTGCCATGATCAGATACTTTCACACAACTTCATCGTCGTTTATAAGAGAGTGGGTCATTTGTGAGAACTAAAAGCTGGTAGGCCACATTCAGTTACGACTTTAGAATTGGAGGAAACTGTTCTTCACGCTGTAGAACACGTACTAAGTACTAGTACTAGAAGAATTACTAATGACTTTCATGTTAGTCCGGAAACTGTTTGAACCATGCTAAAAGAAAATCTGCTATATTCTTACCATGTCCAACGTGTTCAAGCTCTTTTACCTCACGATTATCCTTTTCGCTTGGATTGGTGTCATTGGTTTCTTGAGAAAAATGTCAACATTCCAAATTTATCAACCAAAATTTCGTTCACGGATGAAGCAAAGTTTTCACGGCATGGTATTACCAACTTTCATAACAATCATATTTGGGCACACGAAAATACTCATATCATATCAGAAGCAAACCACCAGGCAACATTTTCAATCAATGTATGGCATTGAGGAGCAGTTGATAGGACCATATGTTCTTCCACATCGACTTAACGGTGATTCCTATTACCAATTTCTTAGATATATCTTACCTGAACTTCTTGAAGATGTGTTATTAGAAACGAGACTTTGCTTCCGGTTTATACATGATGCAGCGCCTCCTCATTTTGCCATACAGGTTCGAGAGCACCTCGACGATACATTTCCAAATCACTGGATTGAAAGAGTAAGTCTTCAGCCTTGGCCACCGCGATCACCAGACTTAAATCCTTTGGATTTCTATTTTTGGAGGCACCAGAAGCAGCTATACACTACTCTTATTTCCACATAACATGAGCTGCTGAATCGGATATTACAAGCTTTCAACAATATCCGTAATAACTTCGGTTTCCTTGGACGAGTACAGGAATCTCTTAAGCGTCGAGCTTAAGGATTTGTAATGGAGACCATGAATGACCAATGGAGACCATTTTCAGCAATTTCTTTAGTATAATTCAATTATTTTATAATATCATATTCTTTGCTTCTCATAATGTTGCATTTTTTTCTAACGTAACAATATTTTTTATTCTTTTTTTCCCCAAACCCCCATACATAGTACGAAAAACAAATATTCATTTTTAACTCTCGTGTCTTGGACACACAACGCTTACAGACGTATGATCATATGACTGTTTTATATGTTTTAGAACACCCTGTATAAAAAGCAATCAATCATATTAATTTAATTTAGCAATTGCCGAGTGGCTAAAAGTAAAAAATGTCAAATATAATGCATTAGATTGATAAAATATCGAATCAAATTTATATCTATAATATATTATGTCTAATATAATTTGTAAATTTACAGTAAATGTGTTGAAATATTTTAAAATGCCTTTTTCACATAAAGAAAAATGTGATATGCTAGAATCGTATATAATATCTAACAAAAATAGTGTCAATGCATTAAACCGGTATCACGAATCATTTCTAGGAAGACATTTTTTTGAACGTCATTACCTTTTTATATTTTACCGCAAATTTCGGCAAAATGACATTTCTTCAAAAAAAAAGAAGAAAAAAAATGTAAATAATATTATAAATGCACAAACCGAAATTAATATCCTGACATATTTTAAGATATTTCCTAAGAAATCTGTGAGAGACTCAGAAAGAGAAAGCGCACTGTCTTTATTTATAATTAGGCAAATTAAAAAAAAAATCAAGTTTGTTCCATATAAATTTCAATCAGTTCATCAACTTCATCAGGGAGGTTCCGAAAGGAGAATGGAATTTTGTCGACGGTGAATAGATTTACTATACACCTGGTTTAATTATCTTTTCCTTTTTTTGTTAATTAATTTTATTTATTGCCGCTTGTGCAATTAGAAAGAAAAATAGCATGATATCTTAAAAAAATATCTATCTTAAAAAAAAGTTATTGAAGTTTTTTTGTACAAAATTAAACTAATTTTAATTTCGTTTATAAACATATACAGTATTGTAGTAATAAAAATAGATTTTTTAAATTATATTTAGAATACGATGTTCAATGAATTTTCTAGTATTACCATGACAACCAGTCCAAGAAAATAAAACTCTTTGTATTTTAAACTAACTCCTCTCTCTACTAATAATAACGTTATCAATAGTGCGCACTTAATGTGGTACACTTAGTATAACGTATTGCATTGTTTAAATCTTAATTGAGGATGTAATGTATGAGGAAATCAAAATAAATCTTATATTAGTGCCATGTATCTCTGCAGACCATTGTTCGGATTTTATATAATTACTGCAGCGTGCATTAGAGCAGTAAATCAAGACTAATTCATGGTCTCAAAGAACTAACTCATTAACAGCGAATCCTTTAATTGTGTTCAGCAAATAATGATCCGTCGTCGCTTTTGAAGTCCGACTTTCGGAGCTTTATTTGCCGCCATTATAACTATGAACTGGAAAAGAGTTCCCACTCACACCTTTATAAATTTCTTATTTATCTGTCAAAATCAGAGGCTCTTAGCTCATCCCAATCACCGAGCCCATTGAGCAAAGTATTATTTTTCATTTGCCAGCCCACTAAACAGTTCTTTCGGTTTCTAGTTTCTTGGTTTCGGAACTTGAAGCTGTAAAGATGAAGTGAGAAGATGCACAGAGCTGCATTCCATATTAAAATTCTTAATATAAAGTGGGGACATTAAAGTTGGGCCGATCGAAGAAAATCGCATTATCGTTCTTAGAGTCCAGAATTTTCATTTCAGACACAAAATACTGATCAAACTTTAATAGTCTCAAGCTAAAAACTTAGCTAAAAACAAATGTTCAGTTAATCGCATCAACGATTTATGGTTGAAAAAGAATATTCTAAGCCCTTTTTCAATAATTTATTCTGACGACATATAATCTTGAGCAAAACCAACATGCCTTTACATTATTACTAACAATGCGATTACATAACTTAGATATAAGTGGGCACTAACACGTTATTGGATATTTTAAGGGATAAATTATTCCCTAGCTAACCCTAGGCCATAGGTTCTGTATTAAAGTATAACTACAGTTCGCAGAAAATCATAATCTTATTTCAAGTAACTATTTTTATCACTCTAACGGTAACAAATTGGACTCCGATTTCTCAGAGCTCTAACATATGCAGGGTATTAAAGTTCAATTGCAATTTTCCTTCTTTCTTTAGGGCTTCACTAGTTTTTGAAATATTGGTGCATTACACCTTACAGTCTGCGTAGATAGACTTCTCTATTATGTGCCTAAATCTGTAGACCGATAATTTATCCTTGAGGTTAGGTCATTTTCTCTACCAAACTTTTTCCAGGTTCGTCAATTGTCGTTTATTTTCCAATAATTGTCATCTCTAGCATATTTTCTAAATTTTTAACTCTTTTCAGCATATTTACAAAAGTTCCAAGAAAAACAACGCTTAAGTCAGTTTAGGAGACATATTTGGTTTTGTCGTTTAGGTTTCCAAATTCTGAAAACATGCTAAATTTAGACAAAAATCTGTAATCAGCGGAATGGCTTACTTATTCTGGAATGCGTATATAACGATACTTTTCTTGAATTATAATGGATAAAATTGAAAACTCCTGTATATGAATTTCTCGCCTTGATACGAAATTTCTACCTATGCAGATGTACCTAAATTAAATTGAGAGGAAAATAAGAAAAATAGTCAAAAAAATAGATAAAAAACTGGATAGCTTCATGAAAAAACATATTATTACAGTTCTTGGAATCTTACAAGCATACTCGAAGACGTTGTGCCCGTTAGCATACACCATGATGCTTCACGTGGTGAAAATGCCACTAAATACTGAAAAAGCTTTTTGTTGACGTTTAAACGTCAAATCAATAACATGTAACTTTAACCTCATTTTTTATATAATGAAATTTTTGTATGTTGTAACATTTTACAATGCACTTTTTTTAATTTAAAGACTTAATTCGTACTTAAGCATATAAAACTCGGTTAATATAATGGCCACAAATAGGCTAAAGTTTTTTCTCACCTCAGGTTCAGCTGTCACTGCACTTACTGCGAGCTTTTTAGCTGGAAAATATCATGAGAACAGCAACTGCAAAGAAAAGTAAGAAAAATGTATCTTTTAGCCATGGTAAAGGTAACTTAATTTATTATTCTTGGAATTAAACAATTCTTTGATATATCTGAAAAAATATTTAATAATTTTAGAATTCATCAAGCAGATTTTCCAATCTTTGCTTTAGCATCAAGACAAGAATCTTGGTTTTCCCTTGCAAAAATTATATCCCTTTCAAATAAGATATTACCTCAAAATTTGTGCCGCATTGATGCAGCATCTCCCATCTATGAACCCTCACAAGAAAATGCAGTCACCAAATCCAGTATTCCAAGAATTTCACAAATTATGAAATATGGCTACCCTGGATTAGACAATGTAATCTCTTATAGTGATTATGTATTGAGTTATGATAGGCGAAATCGAGTTGCTCATTGGGTTTTTGAACATTTAACTGCAGAATCTGTGAGAGGCAATGATAAAGTTGATAGGTCAACATGTAATTTTATGGAAGCTGACCATGTTCACCCATACTTTAGGTAGGTAATGAATTTGTACTCTCTTGATTTATGTTGTTTTCCTTGAGAAACTATCCTACAAAAATTCCTGTACTGATGAAATGCCAGAACATTTTAATTATAACAATTGGAAAATTTGAAAATCTCAAACTGGCCTATTTTAACCTCAACTTGATTAGTAGAAAAATAGAGATCCAAACATGTACATGATATTTCTGCCATAGATCCCTAAATTCTGACTACAAAGGTTCTGGTTATGACAGAGGACATTTAGCAGCGGCAGGAAATCACAAGTCCAGTCAGAAATTTATTGAAGACACTTTTTACCTTACCAACATGGCCCCCCAAGTGGGGAAAGGTTTCAATAGAGATTCCTGGAATAGATTAGAAAAATATGTCCGCAAATTGACAAAAACATATCCTGATGTCTACTGTTGTACAGGACCCCTATATCTGCCAAGGTAAATAGTGATTTAGTGAGTTTATTACAATGAAAATAATATTTTAATGCTGCTAAAAGGAAAGAATCAAATGGTAAAATGTATGTAAAATATGAGGTTATTGGGGCTCAACATGTGTCAGTACCTACTCACTTTTATAAAGTAGTAGTGGGAAAAACTAAAACTGGTCAATTAGAGATGGAATGTTATATAATGGAAAATGCAGTTATTGATAACAATATTCCACTTAATAGCTTTCAGGTTTGTCACATTAAGATCTTTAAAATAAGCAGGAAAATTAATAAATCTTTATTGTCAGGTGCCACTGGAGTTGATTGAAAGAGCTTCGGGACTCCTTTTCTTTGACAATGTTTTAAAAACTAATATTTCAAAAATTAATGGAAGGAAAACGTGACTTTTACTATAGTAGGAATCTACTTAATTACAGAATTCATATTGGGTTTATCAAGTGAAATGTTTTTTAAACTGAAATTGAGGAACTTATAGGGAGTATGGCTCTAGTATTTCTTCTAGTCAATTTTTTATGTGTTAGATCCTACTACTTTATATTTTACAATGTAATATACATTCTTCATTAAGTATTCTTTTTTGTTTATTTGCCACATTACTTCCACCACATAACCATAATAAAGGTTTAGAAGCAATAAAATTCAAAACCACTTATTTCATAGTAATATATTAACAAATACTGAAATAAACAGAAACTAATTAAAACCAAAGTAAGTAATAATTCAGTTGAAATACATTTGACATAATCCGTGCGTTATTAATTTTTTCTTTCAAATTATGGCACTCGTGACTGCTGCAGAACGATTTACAATGAAATTATATAGTTATCTTACTAAGATGCCATTAGGACCAGAAATTATTTCTATCTGTAAGTTTTACAAATCTCATGGCTTTCTAGGAGTACAACTGAACGGCCCTTAATGTCATCCCTTTCTAAACAATGATAACTTACGTTTATATAAAATGTATTTACAATACAATTTGAAGAAATTTAAAATTTACATTTCCGCCTATCTACAAGTAGCTTAATTAATTACTGATTTATAACGTATATACGGACAGCGAAATTGATAGGTTCTCGGTGTTTTTGAAGACGGACACTCCAAGTTGCAAATAATAAAATATTAAAAAACAGGTTGTCAATATTTACTTTTTAAATGACAACTACAGGTAATATTAGTAATTTCTTCTCTAGAGATACTGATTAGCTTCCGCGTGTACTGATGATATTACACTGATCTTCGTTTCTTAAAGTACATCATACATTCAAAGATAATATTGTTATAAAATTCAAATAATTAAAAAAATATATCAATTTTTTTATATTTGGCAGATATCATTTGTAGACTCTACGTTTAATATATACGTTTCACCACGTTTACTAAGCTGAATAATTAACTTTTTTACCGAATTATTAAAAGAAAAAGTACCACAGTCTATTTTAAAAAATTGCTTTTACAATGTTCTATTTGCAATGTTGTCCAAATCTTAAAATTACCCACTGTCAGTATAACGTTATAGAACCTATAGTCACAATACCTTGGACAGGCGACAGACTTGTTCTTTTACCTTCAAAAGCACTTTTCACCACTGCCCATAAATACAGCAGTTATTGTGTTATTTCATAAAGAGCTTCACGACTATACAATGGGCTTTACCTATATGTTACTCCAAAATCAACTCATCATAAAAGGGTGACGTTTTTGCTTTATTTTTATATCACTTTTAACTTCCGTTCGTAATAATTAATTTTATTAGTAATGTTTTCTCAAAATTACTCCATACCTATGGAGTTAATACACAGGGTGTTTCAAATTCGAGCCACATAATTGAGATCTCTCTAAACGATACAGAGTTAGTTAATAAAGACAAAGTTGCACAGCTTTGTGATCTATAATTGCGCGCATACTGGCCTAGGCGAGATAAAAAAATTGTAACAATGGAAAAAAAAATCTGTAGACAATAGATTATCTCTAAAGATGTGGAAAATATTAAATTTGTTTTATAACCTGAAAACGGACTAAATTTAACAGCGCAACAATATTCAAAGCAAAATCGAAGAAATTTGTTGCGTTCTCGCTGAGTAAAACACAACATTTTTCTCCAATTGGTATAAATTAAAATCCATTATAATTTTATTTCTCTATTTATTATATATATATATATAATATTTTTTTTTTTGCTGTCACTGATCCAGCAAACTTGCAACCACGTGGTGCGTATCAGTAGATACATGCGCAGTAAACGAAAAACTGTTTCGGCCCCTTGAGAGATTTGATATGCAATACTTGCCGTGGCTACAGCGATTTCAAACTAATAATTTATCGCTATTTGACTCGGTTTATTTTAGATACTTTGCATAATCCTTTGCTTACCAACTCTGCATCTCTTACGTAACTATTGAAACATTCTGTACAACAAATTGCCTCAACCGTTTAAAAACTGGAAACCAAGGAATGAAACATTACTCGAAAATAATAGTAAAACCGTGAAATTATTCCCATTTGGAACACCAATATCTATCGCCCACAAAACCTTTCCACAGGTCGAGCCGATCTATCCACCTTGTTTGGCTCAGGGCACTTAACACTGACAACTCATACAATTACTAAGAAACACCTAAAGAAGGCATTTGTGATATTAGTTAAAATTTCTGCCTTAAAAACAAGGCGAACACTACTAGAATAATCTATTTTACAAAAACCCGATTCAGGGTGAGATATCTTAGATATTACCACTCGCTCCATAAAACAAAAAGTTACTATTAAAAGTTGAAGGAGTATTAGGACTCTGGCAACTGTATGTAAAGTCTTCAGATAAAGTGGTGCGATTCATATTCGGTTCCGAAGCGGATCTACTAATTTTCGGTTGATTCCTTAGCAGGTTTTCTAAGGAAGAGCAAATTTGACTGAACAATGGGCGTTGGTCTCTATTAAACTTTATGCACTGTTCCAACAACCGGCGCAATGCGTTCGGAGTGTCCTGCCGCAGTAACGTCAATTCTGGCTTCAAATTCCCTCTCCCCACCATAAACAAAATCTGATCTTTATTGTTCACTTTGGAATATGGAAGTTGCCCAGTAAGCATCTCAAACATCACAATTCCGTACGCGTACACATCACTCTGGAAACTGTAAGGATTCTCCTCTTGCATTCTAATTACCTCAGGCGCCATCCACAAAATGGATCCTGTTGGCTGTTGAGACTGTTGCGACCCGGACCAACGAGCTTTCGCGGTAGCCAAACCGAAATCTCCGATTTTAACTGTTAAATCATCATGTAAGAAGATGTTGTTCGATTTCAAATCACGATGAATAATGTTTTTCGCATGAAGGTACTCCATGCCTTGCGCAATCTGTCTTTGAATTTCTATCAATGTAAAGAGTACAAATTTTGTTTCCACTACATGCAAATGCTTGTACAGACTGCTTCCGTCACACCATTGGGTCACTATGGCTAACTGTGGTTTGCTAACGCATCCCATGAACAGCAAAATGTTGACATGGCGAGTTTTACGTAAAACGGCCACTTCGTTTTTGAATGCTTGTAATTGAGCTACGGTAGGTATCTTCACATTCAATGTTTTTACTGCGACCGGACCATGCCAATGGGCTTTATACACGGTTCCAAATGAGCCGGAACCCACGCGATTCCCTACTAAAATTTCGTCAGCGGGGATTTCCCAATCTTCAATACTCTCTCGTGCTGCTAGCAAGGGCTTGCTTTCATCAGCAGACCTATAATATATTAAAGAATATTTAGAAAACGATCAAATTACTAGTAAAGTATTAACTTCTTAAGTTTCGGGAATTTAACTTTCGAATTTATGAGTCTACACATGGAAAAATTACTTGCCTCGCTCGGGGCCTCTTGGGGTGATGTGATCCAGTAGGAGATGCCTGCGTGCTCTTGCAATGCGGCGAATCCTGCTCTCCGGGAGGTTTATTGAGGAATGGTAGAGGCCTTGCCCCTTCCAGCCCTTGATTATAAATTTAAAATAAGATCTCTAGTTCTAATAAATAACAATAATAATAAATATTTTTTGCACAATAAGCAATAGTAATTTTAGTATCTTCGACCGTTTTCAAAGACTTTGATGCCTATAGTTGATTTAAAATTTCACATTGAAAAAAATATAGAAAAGTAACATGCATACCTATAGCTTTAATGAGTCAGTGTATCAAGACTCTGTGTTGACAAGAGTCAAGAGTTATGATTATTACAGATAGGACAATAGTTTCTGAACTTACTATATTGCCTACTCTTAGATATTAAAATAACCCTACCAGCTTTAGATCTATTAGGAAATTTCCCAAATTCAAAGCATCTGTTTGCATTTATACAAAAAGGGGTCAAAAGATCCTTTTCCCATAAGTCTTTATAAATCTGTTATTCATACCATACTATGTTTTAAAAACATATTTATAATTATTATTTTGAAAACACGTGACTAATATTTTGAAACAATTGTTTCTATTTTGTTATAATCCATGAAAAACTGACCTTTAACACTATTTAAGCAAACATTAGGTGCAGAACTAGAACGGTCCTGTTGGCCAAGTGCACCAGGTTGTCTTTCAAATTGTTGTTTGGTGATCATATGAGCAGGGCCCACTTGGAGAATACCAGCACTGGAGTCCATTGGTTGGGTGAGGAGGAATCTATAGTAAGCATCTGTCATTCTTGCCTATAAAAAACACAGAAACATAGTTATGAAGACTTAATTCAATGAGGTTCAAAGAAATTCACAGCATTTCAAGAAGAAAGGACAATATTTGCAGTATGTAGGCAGAAGATCAAAGTTATAATCAACTGGTATATAGGTTCCAACAAAAAATTCACCTATTCAGCAGCTCTTGATACATACCTGGTGGCACAAAAAAGGAACCCCTCCGGCACATCTTTGATGGAACTTATAACCACATGTCCTACAATTAAACCCAGTAAACACAAGTTTCTGGCACACTTCACAAAACACTATAGAGAAGAATGTCTTCCTAACAAAATTATGTGATATACTGGTAGGAATTGGAAACTTATCAATTATTTTTACAGTCACTGAATCACAATCTAAAGTATTTATGTCTACATTCCAATTTAATTTTTTAGTAGATTTTTCATCACCCAAAAAGGCAACACACATTTCACAGCTGAGATTTCTTAACTTCATGGGCTTGGCTAAAGCACGACGTAATGTCAAGCCATCTCGAATCTGCACACTGGTTCTTTGTTTATTAGGTAAAAATGCCCTCAAAAATCGTGGAGTCATTAATGCTGGCGGGTTTGGTCGAGGGTATGCTGCTTGTTGGGGAGGGCTTCTTACAAGATGTTTGTCTCGTTCCAAGGTACTGCTTTGACTTTGGCTAAGAAGTGATTGACTGCTCGAACTTCCACTACAATAATTAATTAGCATCATAAGTTGTCCTAGTTCTAATGAAATGTATATGAATACATAATTAAGGATAATAGATATTTTTTTACCTATAAGACTCTTTGCTATTAGGTCCCCCACAACTAATCTTTTCAGCCAACTTTCGCTTATTTTCTTCAAGTTCATGTAACTTTGAAGTGAGTTCATCATATTCCTTTAAGTACATAGCAGGTGGATGTTGAAAATCAGCGAACTTCGCGTTTAAGGCATCTATATTGGCCCTCGTCAGAGCGATTACATTTTCGATATTTTTAATTTCTTCCTGTAGATCCAGGATGACTTCGTCTTCACTTTCGCTCGACATACTGTTATCGCTGGTCGCATCAGCATAAGAAAGCACACTTCCATTCAACGTCGTTTTGTAGAGATTACTAATACCCTTAGGCCCTTTTAAGACTGCCATAATATTCGTTCATGTTTGAGGGCTTTTTGCCAATTTTCAATTTTTATCAATTTTTTTCGTTTTCCTCGAAGTCCACGGAATGACAGTCGGCGGTATTGTATTGGAATTTACCTGAAGTTGACATTTGTCAGTTTAAGGATTTTCAACAAAATTGTTCTAACGTAGGAATGTAGCCTGTGCAGGTTCCCTCAAAAGGTTTTAGGATTGTGATTTCTCTAGTAAGCTACGATTATTTTCGGATATACAACTCTCTAATTTTATTGTTGACAGTCTGAAAGTCAAAATACAAGAGCAATGTTGCATTTTAAAGAGTTGCCAATGCGAAAATCTCTCATGGTCACATTGCCGTATATTCTTTTTACTGACGTCACCACAACCAAGTGACTATCTGATTATTTGACCCTTAGAGCGCCTGCTCTAGGGGTCAAATAGGTTATGTGCGTTTCTCTCAATATTTGTTTAATTACAAAATTTGAAATCATGATAAAATATTAATTATTTAGATTAGTCTTTTAAGTAATTATGTATGTAGATGGTTAGAAGAAAAAATTTGACAACAACAATAATCCAATTTCAACTAATTGTACATATTCTGTTTTGATTAAGTAGTAGTGTCCAAATTAGATGTCGGTCATCGTAAAAATATCAAATAATTTAAGCCGCTTCCTGCATAGATCACTCAAAGAACATCGTCGGCCCTTTATCCAACAATCTGTAAAGTATATCTCGCACGTATCAGCAGCTTTTCAAAAAATGGATGATATTGTGCAGAAGTTCAAGTTGCCTGCAGCTTATGCAGGAAGTGAACCTAGTGTTTGGTGAGTTTTGTTACTTTCCAAACAGGTTAGAAATTGTAATGAATATTTAGGGTCGAATATATTCAACTGGCATTGAAGTATAAACCCCTCAATTTGGGACAAGGTTTTCCAGATTACCCACCTCCTAAATATGTTACTGATGCCTTGATAGAAGTGGCTTCAAATAGGAACTTACACCAGTACACTCGAGGATTTGTAAGTATTTAATGTTTTAGGTACTTTATATACATAAAGCAAAAGCAAAATTTTATTATAATATTTTCACTATTCACGGTTTTTTTTGTATAGGGACATCCCAGATTAGTTCAAGCTATTGCTCAATTATATTCCACTCTGATAGGTAGGGAATTAAACCCACTGACTGAAATAATGACTACCTTGGGAGCTTATGAAGCACTTTACTCATCAATTACAGGTGAATTTCTTAGAATAAATTTACCACGTGAAGTTTTAAGATTAAATCTGTATGGTACTCAACAGTTCATTTAAATCCATAAATTTGAGTTCTTAATTTGCTTTTAGGGCACGTAGATGTTGGTGATGAAGTAATTATTATAGAACCATTTTTTGATTGCTATGCCCCCATGGTAAAATATGCTGGAGGTGTTCCTAAGTTTATCTCACTGAAACCTGTATGTTTTCATGAGCATATTCTACTGAATTAGTATAACCATTAACTAAACTATAATTTTCAGAAACAAACAGATGCTAAAATACTAACATCAGGAGACTTTAAATTAGACAAAGCAGAATTAGAGGGACTCTTTAATGCAAAAACTAAAGCCATCATATTAAATACTCCAAACAACCCTTTAGGCAAAGTCTTCACTTTGGAAGAACTGACATTAATTGCAGATTTATGCAAAAAATACAATGTGCTCTGCATTTCAGATGAAGTTTATGAGTGGATGGTGTATAAACCACATCGACATACACGAATAGGTACAAATTTCATTACAATACTCCCACTCCAATTTTGACCTAAATGACAAATTAGCATATATTTCCAGGTTAAGTTCTCAACTAATTTCGGATTATTCGCATGTGCAATTTAATTTTTGCACATGTGGGAAGTCCGAATTCACTTTGGAATTCCTATCATGAACAATTTTATTTATTATTGTATTAATTTTTACTAGCTACTCTTCCTGGCATGTGGGAAAGAACTCTGACAATTGGTTCTGCAGGCAAAACTTTCAGTGTAACTGGATGGAAATTGGGATGGGTCTATGGACCTTCCAATTTGCTGTTCAACGCTCAAATGATTCATCAGAATTCAGTTTATACAGGATGTACACCCATCCAGGTTAGTTTGTGTGATCATATAAAAAAATATTAATTCAGATTCCTCCATGTCTTTGGTAGAATTTTTTTTCTCTCTTTTTTTCGTACCACTGTTTGATTTATGTTCAAAGTACCCTTTTTCTATTTCTATAGTTGCATTCCCTGTTTCCCATTCTCTCCTTACAACTTTCAAATCCCTGTACTTTTATAATATTTTTGTATATTTGTGCAATATTCAAGAAGGTATAAACAGATAATTAATTTAAGGAAGCCGCTGCAATTGCTTTTGAAACGGAATTAAAACGTCTCAATTCCGATAACTGCTACTTCAACTCCATATGCAATGAACTAGAACCAAAAAAGGAATTTATGGCAAAATTTCTCCAAGAAACTGGCTTCAAACCTGTAGTTCCTGAGGGCGGCTATTTTATGATGGCCGACTGGAGTGCTTTAGGTACAGTTCCTTTCTGAAGTAAAAAATATCCAATTGACAAATATCTAAAGAGTCGCAGGTTGATCTGAGCTCTGAGACCGATCAATACAAAGACTACAAGTTCACTAAATGGATGACAAAGAACGTAGGATTGCAGGGAATTCCTCCTACTGCATTTTATTCTACTGAGCACAAAGCTTTAGCAGAAAATTTCGTTCGATATTGTTTTATTAAGGTAAGTAATCTGGGATTTCCTATTTATAGACTATATTTGAGAGTATTATTTTGTGGTTTTACAGGAAGACAAAAATTTGCAAGCTGCAGCGGATATTTTCAGGAAGTGGAAGTCTGGAAAAAACTAATATCTTTTGCGCCATAGTTATTTGTTGAAAACATTATTATCTGCATTGGTTTCTTAAGATGTATATTATAAGATAATATATTTTTTGATCCGATTGGCTGCATTTGTTTAAATATAGATCCAGTTGCAAAGAAGCTTAAACCTTGTATACCATAATTCAAACAAAACGGTCTTCTAGGCATCGTGAGAAGGAGATCCTTGTGGTTGCTTTTCTTGTAGTAGTTACTGCTTTTAGTTTCTTTAAATCAATTCTTAACATGATGCATCTAAATTTTTGAATGCATTGGTGAAAGTTTTAATAATTGTGAAGAAAAGATTAATTGGTAATGCCATATATGATAAAGACACATTGTAAACACTGATAGACACTAGGAAATATGCATACGAGCATCTGAAATAAGTAGAGGCTACCAAACAGATGATTGAAAAGCAATTCTAAGAACATCAAGCTGCAAGATATTACAAGGAGCTGTAGATAAAACCATAATTTTTTGGACAAACTTAATTTAATATCCCATAAAATTTTTCTAGTTGCTAAAATCACCTCGTAACCATCTCTTCGCGTCTCGGGAATCATTCCCGTACGTTTTTCCATACCTGCAATAATTGTTTGAAGGAACTTAAATAAAAAACAATACGTACCTAAATATAGCTCCAGGAATATGCCCTCCATAACTGGGCAACTGTCCGATATGTTTATGGTAAATCTCAGCAGTTTGTACGAATGCTAAATGGTCAGGCCGATCAATTTTCACTGGGGCCCATTCGTTACGCAATCTCGTGTAGTTGGAGCTAAACTTGCAAAGGGAAGAATTGGTCATTGTATCATTGGCTCCGCCAAAGGCTGCATAATCAAAGGGTACGTCGTGGCGCGTAAATCCTGTTGAAAAATAGGGATTAAAATAACCAGGCAAAAAGTGTGAAGAGAACGTAAGAGTATGTACCTAAATGGGTAAATGAAGATGGTGTAGAGCGGAATTATTTTAATCGAAGTTTTCACGTAGTAAGCTTTTCCACCATCATGCCACTTCTTGGTAATTTAATGGTAATCTCCAATAACTATTTTCTCAAGCAATGGATAATTATTACTCGTATACATTAACTTAGGTACAAACTCTTCTCACCTGCTTTAAGATATTTCTCGGAATTCATGTTATCAGAAAAATACGGAACTGATTTCGTAGGTAGTGTAACTAGTGATTCCGTTACAGACACGTTTCTCAACAACCCACCACGTTCCGGTCGTACCTCAATGAGTGGGAACTTGAAGTCGCTTTGAGTCAACTGCAAAAATACATAGATAAATTCGATGTTCTGACAATACAGATAATTAGTAGTCCCAATCAGCCGTTTTGTGCACAAAATATCCAATTACTTGACCAAAGCCATATGTCTTTGTTTGTTTTGTTTTCAGATGACTAGTGTTTGATTTGAAGTATTTGAATGTTGTATAAGGCAATTAAATCGCACAATCCTGAGTGAGTGCTTAACTATAACAGAATCACTTGTGTCTCTTCCAAAGTCTTGGGCTCCAACTTCTTATTTTGGAGACATCCAATTGTGATTATCTGGTTCAGGCCAGCTCTGTTTTGGGGCCGTAGGGGTGCGAAATCATACAACGTTTCTGCGGCTTGAAGTCTGTCCCTTTGCCCGAATTCTGTGTGTTGTGTTGGCATAAATTCTATAAAATTGTGCAAAACGATAAAGGGAATTTTTACTATAGTATTAGTGTTAACTACCTTCATAACCGGACACCATGGGGTGCTTGTAAATTGTGTTGTCTTGCCAGTCATTGACTATGTCGACGTCTCTTATTACGGGCCGACTAGCCTGAGGATTTTCTTATAATTTTGATCTTCAGTACGTGCAAATGATACCTGCCTTATGATCATCATCACTTATATCAGAAAGTGCAATTTTGTCGGTATGTTGTACCGTAGCGTCCAGCAACCCATTGTGAGTGGTGCTTCCATAAACGCTTTCTATGGGATACTTGTACTGAGGGTAAAAGCCGGTGTACCT